>NC_046613.1:24767769-25110455 GCF_900324465.2 Anabas testudineus | reverse complement strand
TCACGCCTCCTGTCCAACACTGTGACCTGTCTGTGGGGCTGAGCGGAGACATTGAATCCCCTCTGCATCACCATCTGTATTCAGCTCCAGCTCGTACTGACGTGGAGCCTTTACATTAGACAATCTGCAGGCCAAATTAAGATAATGGCAATAACCGACAGCGCGCTTCATATTCTAAGTGCTGCGAAGGTCAGAGCTGAGTCTATGAATGTGTCGGTGGAAGCCGGTGGAGGGTATATGAAGCAGGGACTTCTCTCTCTTTTTCTTTATTTATTTTCCCTCCTCCCCTGGCTCTCTGCGGATCTATCAAGCTTTAATATCTAGTGTCTTGGTTTGAGTAACGGCCTTGTCGAGGCGGTATTGATGAAATGGCTCGGGATCCTGCTCCGTCAGCCTGGCCTAAATAAGCCGCAGACTGATAAGTTTCCACAATGTGAGTGTAAAGGTCATTAATACATTACCTGTTCAAAGAGAAAGAGCCTGCAGAGGAATCTATTGATTTTCTTTTTTCTACTCTCCTCCCCACTTGCCCCCGGGCCTCTCTGCTTCATTTTTTCCCTCCATGTCTTTCTTTGTTGTCAACAATGTCCTTGCATATGAAGGTGCTTCCCCCGTCTCTCTGTTTCTCCATTGGTCTGACTCTTTATTACAGCCGCAGTTTTGGTTTTTTTTTTTTTTGGTGGTGAAACCTGCAGCTGGTCAAAGTCCTGCACTTTTTTTATGCTTCACACCTTGGTTTCATGTAACGGAGAGAAAACAGTGAATAGCCAAAACTAACATTCCTCTGTATTTCTACACAGTATGAAACGATTGTGACAGCACCGTCATTGATGCTGCTGTAAATCCTTCAATCTTCTAGTTTCTTTCACCTGAAATGAACCTCACTGTGTTTGGATTTGTTCCCATTCAGGCACAAGTGCATCAGTGAAGTTGAGTTTACAATGATTTACTGTAAAACTGAGATTGAAGAAGCTGCAACCAGAAAACGAGAATAAATCTGCTTTCCTAAAACGAAAGTTGGCTCTGCTCTCAGCCATGAAACAGGCCAAAAAAATCACTTTGGAAAGTTTCAGTTTTTTTTTTTTTTGTTTGTTTGTTTTTTTCAGCTTCAGATCTGTTTTCTGTGTAACCTCAGCTAGAATAGACTGTGAATTTTATTTTTTAATAACTTTTATTTTATACAGTTAAACTTTTTTTTAAATCTCTTCTACACATTTGCAAATGTTTTTTTTAGGACGAGAAACCATGTCAGGCTCTGAAATTACTTATGGTTAATTAGCCTAATATGGCACTGACCTTTATTGGAGCTCACAAAGTTCCATATTTTCAAGTTGCACTGATGAGTTTTGAGTGAGGTTTAATTGCAACCTCTCCAGATGATGCAAAATGCAGCAGCACGTCTCATGTTGGATATAGAAAAAGGCTCATAAGATAAGATAAACCTTTATTCGTCCCCCAGTGGCGAAATTTGTGATGTTACAGCAGCAGAAAGGGCAGAAGTAACAGTAGAGATGACATTACTCATAAATAGGACAATATAAATAAGCTATATCTCTACAGTTACGTGCATTAAACTATACTAAGTTTCTAAACCCTAAGAGGAAAAACAAAACAAAAACAAAAGCAGTTATGGATTAATGGCTCTGACACTTAGGGGTGGCTGTGGATCAATAGGTAGAGCAGTTGATTGCCAATCATAGGATTGGTGGTTCGATTCTCGGCTGCCATGTCACATGCCAAAGTGTCCTTGGGCAAGATACTGAACCCCACGTTGCCCCCGGTGAGTCAGGTCAGCTGCATAGCAGCTCTGCCATCGGTGTGTGAATGTGTGTGTGAATGGGTGAATGAGATGCAGTGTAAAGCGCTTTGAGTGCCTGCTAGGTAGAAAAGCGCTATATAAGTGCAGACCATTTACCATTTACCATTTACCATTTACACTGGTCAACTCGGCAGCACCTTCCTATGTGAACATCCTCATCCAGGTCTGCAGTCTCTCTCACCCTCTGCTCTCTACTGTAGAACAGCACCTGGTGGTCCACGCAAAAGAAAAAAGCAAAAGAGCAAAGCTTTGTGGTGCCACGATGGTGGAACAAGCTCTTACCTCTGTACCTTCCTCCTCGTCTCCTCTTTAGCTGAGCAGTATGCCTCCGGAAGCCTGCAGTGAGTTCAGTTTCTCCAAAAGGGGTCAGCTGATCATGAGCGCTGTTAATCCAGTCAGCAGTTTGGCCACTTCAACACTGTCCGCCTCCTCCTCCATCTTGACCAATGGTTCGTCTCCGTCCATCCATCAGACGCCGCCCTCGTCCGACCTGCAGAATTGGATCCTTACCAATGCCAAGGTGGGTGGAACCATGACACACACACAGATGTAACCACGCACAGACAGACCTCAGCATAAACATCATCACCTGACCAAAGCCTCTCTGCATGCAGGGCCGTCACACTGAGCTGGTCAGCCTGACTCGGCCTCTGTCTGGAGGTCTGGGCTTCAGCGTGGTCGGTCTAAATCCTGAGGGGACCAGCAGTCAGGGAGTCTTCGTCAAGCACATCCAGCCGGGAGGAATTGCTCACAGGTTCAGCTTATGAATATATGCACCAGTTTAAGCAATGATCTCAGCAGCACTAGTGGATAAAACAACCATAGCGTAACATGAATGGGCTGCACGTAAAAATATAGATTTACAATATAGACTTTGAAGTGAAAGATGTTCAAAGAATTATCTGCCGCTCTCCGTAGATTTACAGCTTCATAGTGAGTTTCAGCAGGAAGCAGCTGTTTCCAGAGAAAAAGCCACTGTCTAATTCCTGCTCAGCACAGTTAGGGACCAGCTGGTGAAAATAGTAGAGCAGTTAGCAGCTAAAGAGCAGATATTTCCCTCAGGAGATGGTGGAGGCCAGGGGCCAACTTCATAAAGACAGAGTGAAATGTGCTTATGCATATATTCTCACAAACGTTGGGATGTATAACCACAAAAACAAAAACTGCACGTGTATTATATATACGTGTATATATTTTATACATCCTTTGACTCACTGGTCTGCTGAAGGTGAGAACATGTGAAAGTCTGTAAATGACACCAAGACACGGCGTGTTTTACTTTTTAATGTGTGAAAAGTGTCTGCTTTATGTAGATTGCGTTCAATTAGCTGTTTTCTGTGATCAGATGGCAACAAGGTTTGTTTAACGTATCCTAATGTTTCTAAGGATTATAGTGTGTTTCTGAACATAGATGTACAAACGGTCCATCAAGGCTCCTGAACAGAGTTTTTATGTATTACTCCACCTGTGTGATGAGCACCTCTGTCTTACACTCTGCAACTGACAAAATAAGTTGATGAGCAACAGAATTCTTAATTTTATATATTTTATTGTGATTTAATTATGACTTAATAACTAATATATAGAAAGTAATAAAGCCACATTAATAAAACTAGCTGCATTGCTGCCAACTCCACAGTTTCATTGCTGACTGATGTTGTGTTGTGTCTGCAGGGACGGGCGTCTGCAGGAGCGAGACCAGATCCTGGTGATAAACGGGAGTCCTCTGGAGCCGGGGATCAGCCAGCAGCAGGCCCTGAACCTCCTGCAGCAGCCTGGAGACACGGTGGAGCTGGTGGTGGCCAGGGAGAACACATCGTTACCACCGCCGACCACCCCCATCACCACAGTAAGAACCATCTGGACTCATCTGATCTTGGCTGCTCTTCGCAGATCAGAAAAGAAATTTGTTTTCACACCTCATTTTCAGTGGGAGGTGCTCATTTGATTTCTATTTATCCTGTTTTTTTAAGTAATGTAAAAACTTATCAACTCAAAATGATGCTGGATTTCTAGTTTTGAGAAAACATCCATGACTTTGTCAGTCGTTGATTGTTCTGTCCGAATTAGTTATTGTTATTTTTATTAATCTGTCACTTTCCCGACACTTTAAATCTGTGAGTGAACCACGTTTCACACACAGGCTAGAGATCCAACTTTAGACTTTCTCACGATGAGCCTGTCAAACTGACAGATATCCATGTCAAAGACATCCTGTCCAGTTTCTGAGATGTTGTTGAACATCTTGTTTTGTTTGACCAACAATCCAAAACCCAAAGATGTTCAGTTCACAAAGGTAAAACATTTCAGGGAGCAGATGAACTTCGGTATTTCACAAAGCAACAAGATGCAACTTTCACAATATAGTTGCTGAAAAATTAACAATCGGTGCAGTAGATTTAGTTTGACAAACCCATCTCTACAGGGTTGTCGTATCAATGTAAATAAATAAATAAATGTAAATATTTTACAGTACATTTTCTTCTCCCATCAGTGATCTGCATGGTTAGCTTACTCAACTGTGCGCTGAGCCTTAAATTGGACTAAAAAACTTTCTTTAATTCCAGATGGGTGGTGTGTTTCCGATACTAAAGTTTTAGTGTCAGTTCTTTATAGAGAAGCAGGAAAACAAGTTCCGATTGGGGAAATAAAGGGCTTTCCAAATATTTAGTGTCTCGGTTAAAGTTGAACTTTTAGTATCTCCAAAATTATACAGTCCGTGATATTAAAGTGTCCAAGTTGGTAAAGTCCCATTGGTCCATGTTAAGTTGGCTGATCCTAAACCAGCAGTAGTGGAGCACGGTGTGGAGCATCACTGAAATCAGCTTTTTCCTTTACTGTGTGTTCATCCCACCACACACTTCATCCAACAGCTTGGCTGTCACTCAAAACGAGCATTACTGAAAGGTGTCACTCTGGAGGTCACTTTGCGTCCACGCCTCTGTATCAGAGTGAGACCTCCTGTTTATGACGAGCTGTAAGTCTGCTGACATTGACTCGGATCATTTTTATGACCTTAAAGCCTATAGGAAATCAAGTTAGTGCTCCACTTGCAGCTTCGCTCCTGACAATATGTATTTAAATCTGTGAAGAGGAGCGATCAATGAATGTCGACATGACGGGGAGTCAAAGACTGGCAACGACGGGGGAGAGAGTGAATATAGGAGAGCGGCAGAGACGGAGAGACAACAGTTCTCATGCAAGAGCATTTTATAGATTATATATTAACTCTGTAAGTTCCACCAATTCCCAACAAGATGCAAGTACCTAAGGGGCGGGTGGAAAGTTCAGCCAATCTTAATTTATATAAACAAGCCTTGTTTCCACTCCCACAGCTCACCATCAGTGGAACAGAATCCCCTTAAACATCAGTTTGCATGATGCTACTTTTTCCCTCTGCAATTATTAGATCAGATTAGGTAATGAGAACAAGAGTAAAAAGGTGAAGCTTTTTACACATGACTGTGACAGCTGTGATACCACATATTTAACACATACACCACAGTAAAACACCATCACTTTGTTACCATAGCAAATGAAAAGATCACAGAGCTGCTCGGGAAACAGTGGTTGTAACTAAAGATAAAATCCCTTAAAGGAACCCTGAAAACTCTTTTTACATAAACAGGCCAAAATATTAAATCCACGTCTTATTATATTGAATGTGACCTCAGTGATAGACATATAGTAGATTTATCACCTGTTTCCATAACAGGTGATAAATGAGTAAAATATATCGGCAGAGCTGCTGCATTAGACTGTTCAGATGTTCCTAAGACAGTGGCCAGTGAATCATCATACGGGAAGATGTGGAAATGTTTGAGAACAGTGACATTTTAAAACCCAAAAGAAAAGATTTCAGTAAGAGATATGGCGTGTTGGCGGAGCGGAGCAGGTCTGGACTGTTAATGTGAGCTGAGGATCACAGGTTAGCAGCAGCCGTAATGGCTCTGCCCCGCTCTATTGTCGGGTCATTATCACACCGAATTACACTGTCCCTCTTGTTTGTTCCCTTCCTCCTCCTCCTGGCTCGTTGGATCGTGGCCACGTTGTGCATACCAGGCCTGTGATCCTCCTGCTTTTGTTTTATTCATGTCCTGTCTCTATCGAGGTCACGTTTAATGGAGCTGTGGGCATAAAAAACACTCTGGATGGGGGTTTATTGCCATTCGCCCAGCCTGGCTAACTATCAGTCTCCCAAAGCCAAGCCTCCTCTGCCGGGCCGATCCAGACAGCTCTGACCTACTGTCACAGGCTGATGTGGTGTTCTGCCGGCAAACCTCTCAGCTCCTGGTTCTGCTGGAATCAGCCCGACACAGACAGAAAACCCGTCGCTGTAAAGTATCTCATAAAGACAGATATAAATCAGCCTGTTGCATATGATTTTACGGCTTTTCTCTTTTTAGTGAATATTATCCTGGCATCGATTAGGACAGTGTGTCAACGAATGCACTCAGGAGTTCAGAGTTAATTGATAGCTCTCCTAAAAATGATGAAAAGCACAGAGAACAAGGATAAAAAATAACAGATTGTGTAATTAAAGAAATCTGAAGGGGCCTTTAAAACTGCCTCAATGTACAGAAAATGAACTTAAGATAAGTTAATTTAATAAAGTTGGTCAACTTTTCTGTGAACTCTCTTGAGCTGAAGCAACATGTTGACATGTTTACATATGAGTGACGTGAGAATCTGAGTCTAGTCTCACTGTAAAAGTACCAATAATACAGTATAAAGGCTGTGACACATTAAAGAATGAATACCTCACACCTCAGCAAATTCAGTCAGTGAAAACACATTTCATAACTTTGGCTTTTCGCTGGCCGCCCAAATCCGACCATTTTGGAAACACATGCGAAGGAAGATGGCTTCTCAATACACACCAACTTTTACTGAGGCTCCTAAAACACCTTGGAGAGCATCAGGATTGAAGCCGTCCTCTTTAAAATAAGCATTGTTGTGTTGTGGGGTCAGTGCCGTATTTCACTCGGATTCCTGGTTTGTTGAGTTACGCGTCTCTGGCAAGAACCACTTGAATAAGAAAAACATTTAAAGTAGATGCACTTTCAGTAAACAGATCTCCCTGATTGCAGCTGTGCCAAAGGGCTGTGGCGTAAAACGGCAGAGAGGGCCAACTAGAGGACAACAGTGTTCAAGAGGTTAAGTCTTCTCGAGTGAACTCTGCTGCCTTATTTCACAGGCAGGATGCTACGACTAACACTGCAACCTGAGGCTAACCACTCATCCAGGCTCTGCAGGGGTCTGACTGCAGGATCACACTTCATCTGGAACACTTTTATGTTGCTATAAACTCAGTACAGAAGTGAACTCGGCGATCACACTGAGGTGAAACTATTGACTTTAATGCAGCTCTGACTTACCTGACTTAATGTTCTCCCCACAAAAATGACAGATGTGTGGAAAAACAAGTTGGAGAAACAGAGAAATTCAGCATGTAACAAACCGTCTGCAGTAACAGATCCTCTCCTGGGAAAGAGTGAACTTCTGTTAGAAAGCGAAGCATGCAACATTCAGCCTGACACACTTTATCGGGCAAACAGCTTCTTCCAGCGTCCTGGGATTAGCTGAGGAGGAAGTTTGTTTCATTAGACAGAGGAAGACCTCCTCTATCAGATCACAGCTGTAATGAGAGACCAGACCCACCTCTGATTACAGCCACTTTATAAAGACAGCCTCTGTGTGTGTGTGTTAGCAGGTATCTGCTGCAGCCTCTCATTGATCAGCAGCTGGTATCAGAGAGGAGGAAATGCTCTCGGCTGGTAATTACCTGCCGAGGTTCAGCTTAACGACCTTTCACCTCAGGACAGATAGTCAGTCGGCCGCTCTGTGAGGCTGCTGCTCTGCTACCAGCACTGAAACGCAGAGAGATAAAATGACTGGGAGGAGAACGCTGGAATTTTCCCTTGGGATTCATGAAGAAACATCTATCTCTTCATTTAGAAGTCGTTCATTCATGAATGTGTTATAAATTATGCAGGTTTGATCTGATAAGATTATTGGATTGACTGGTTCTGCCTTCACCGGTGACTGAAACTAAATGCTGAAATGCAGTTTATTACACATTTCTCAATACGCCTAACTACACCATCATCTTCACAAACCTCTTTTTCCAAATAATAATTCCTTCTTTCATCACACAACAGAACCCTAGTTTCAGTGGTACTGCTTTTAGTGCCACCTGTAAAACCTGGATTTTTGGGTCTTGTGTGCTGCAGGATCAGTGGGGTCATGTGGAGGAGATCGAGCTGGTAAACGATGGATCTGGTTTGGGTTTCGGCATCGTGGGTGGAAAAATGACCGGAGTGGTGGTCAGGACGATCGTTCCAAACAGCGTGGCTGACAGGGTAAGTCCAACTCAAACCTGAAGAAGACTAACTGGTGACTTTGAATAAATGTAGTCAGAGGACTGAAACTAAATGTATATCTCCCCATTAATACTGATGTATGAAAGCTTGGTTTGGAAGTTATTGTACTGCTGTTTACAAAGCCGAAGAGCTGAAGGTAACACAGGGTAGAACCTTTTAAACTGCCTGTTCTAGGTGGGGTTATTGCTCCTTTTTATTCTAATCTGTAGTCCAGAGACTGTGTGATCAAGGAACACATGAAACTGCTGTGACAGTTTGGTGGATTTAATATGCTCCTTGGTGTTATCTGACCTCCTCTTCTCTTCCAATCAGGACGGGCGACTTCGCACAGGTGACCACATCCTTCGCATCGGGACCACGCCCACCACAGGCCTCACCAGCGACCAGGTCGTCAAGGTGCTGCAGGGATGCGGGAGTCGTGTGACCATGCTGATTGCCAGGGACCCCCGAGGTCAGAGGTCAGCAGCCCCACCTCCCCCACCACCTCCAGACTCTGCCCCCGTGACCTCCTTATCCCCCAGAACCCCTGACCTGCCCGCCCAGCACTGGGTCAGCAAGACGGTGAGTCAGAAAACAAATAGCCCTCATAGGAGTCACTTCAGGTTAAAAAGTTTAGTTTGTTGTTGAATCAGTAAAGAGAAAAACTCGGAGATAAATTTCTGTTGGACAAACAAACTCATGAAACTCTGAGAACTGCTGCGTCCTTGATGGACAAGATGAAAGAGTTTGTTTTCTCCTTGCTTTGTGCTTTATGTGCTCCTGACCGTGGAGGCGGTACAGACCGAGCTGAAATATATAGAGCCCTGTTTATGTGTGTTTCAGCCCAACCTGGAGGGATACGAGATCCATGAGGTTCCTCTAACCAAGAAGCACGGCCAGAGCCTCGGCATCTCCATTATTGGGAACAATCCTCTGATGAGCCAAGGTAGGAGATGAAAAGTACCCAGTCACAACAACGGAAATGTAGAAAAAACACACTAGAAATAGACTAATAACATTTTATACATTTAAAAAAGCCAGGAACTGGAACTGACCACACATTTTAAGCCAAACTACAAATCCAGTTGCTGCTAACTCTGAGGTTTAACTTTTCTTTAGTGAAAGGTGTTTTTACTGGGCTTTTATTGTAAAACAACTGTAGAAGTTTTTATTTTGCAGCAGCTTTTGTGGTTTTGCTCTAAAACTGCCTCAGATCTTTTACTGTGAACCAGATGTTGAACTTTCACTAAGATTTTTACATCTATTAATTTTATAAAATAAACTGTAAAATCTCTCGTTGTTTTCAGATGCAGTAGGTGTGTTTGTAAAAAATGTGGTTCAAGGCAGTGCAGCAGATCAGAGTGGAAACATCCGAGTCAACGACCGACTGATAGCTGTAAGACTGTGTCTGTGTGTGTGTCTGTGTGTGTGTCTGTGTGTGTGTCTGTGTGTGTGTCTGTGTGTGTGTCTGTGTGTGTGTCTGTGTGTGTGTGTCTGTGTGTGTGTCTGTGTGTGTGTCGTGTGTGTGTGTGTGTGTGTGTGTCTGTGTGTCTGTGTGTGTCTGTGTGTCTGTGTGTCTGTGTGTCTGTGTGTCTGTGTCTGTGTGTGTCTGTGTGTGTCTGTGTGTGTCTGTGTGTGTCTGTGTGTCTGTGTGTCTGTGTGTGTCTGTGTGTGTCTGTGTGTGTCTGTGTGTGTCTGTGTGTCTGTGTCTGTGTGTGTCTGTGTCTGTGTCTGTGTCTGTGTGTGTCTGTGTCTGTGTGTGTCTGTGTCTGTGTGTGTCTGTGTCTGTGTCTGTGTGTGTCTGTGTCTGTGTCTGTGTGTCTGTGTCTGTGTGTCTGTGTGTGTGTCTGTGTGTGTGTGTCTGTGTCTGTGTGTCTGTGTGTCTGTGTGTCTGTGTGTCTGTGTGTCTGTGTGTCTGTCTGTGTGTCTGTCTGTGTGTCTGTGTCTGTGTGTCTGTGTGTCTGTGTCTGTGTCTGTGTGTCTGTGTGTCTGTGTCTGTGGTCTGTGTCTGTCTGTGTCTGTGTCTGTGTGTCTGTGTCTGTGTCTGTGTCTGTGTCTGTGTGTCTGTGTCTGTGTGTCTGTGTGTCTGTGTGTCTGTGTGGTCTGTTGGTGTGGTGTGTCTGTGTGTGTCTGTGTGGGGTCGTGTGCGGGGGGTCGTGTTGTGTTGGTGTCCCGCCGTTCAGCTGGTGTGTGTCCCTCCGTTCAGCCTGACCAAACATGTAACAGCCTGAAACCTGATCTTTTTTCCCCTACATGCATCATTTAGTCTTTAAGTGAAAGTTTTCTTTGAACCTCATCTCATTTTCACTTTTTCTATTAACAAATTAAAATTTACACAAGTTACTGCACATCAAGCTCATGATATATCGTCTTGTTTTTTTTCTGCTCTCACTACCTTTTTCACATTTGTCTCCTGTTGTCTCGTCTTTGTTCACTCTGTTTTTCATCTTTATGTTCCTTTGTCTCCTTCGTCTCTCTCTTTGTTCATCTGTCTTTCTCTCTGTCCTCCTGTCTGTCCACAGTTGGACGGCGTCAGTCTCCATGGGATGACCAATCAAGAGGTGCTGGAGGTGATGAAGCAAACCGGTCAGACTGTCGTTCTTACTGTAGTCAGGAAGAAACCCAGAGCCCTGGAGAGATCCCTGGATAAAGGTACACAGACAAACAGTACTGCCCTGAAAACTACAGTGTCTGATCTGACCGAGAGACAGACGGGTTTCGGAGTCAAGGTGCTGACAACAGAGAACAGGCAGAGGCTCTGTGTCCTAATATGTTTTATAAATGTGTTAAAGCAGCAGTTCGCTCACACTGATTCATACTTAACTCACACTCTGCATTTGGTGTTGGTATTAATTAGTTAAGTTATTTTGATTATTCACATTAACCAGATGCTACTTAAACTAATACAGGTATCATCATATGACGCCTGTAACTTTAATGCATATTGTGCTTTAGTGGTATAAACTAATACTCAGTGATTCTGCAAGTACATCTGATGAGTACAGGTCTTCCCAATGCTGCTCAATTCTGAGAACCTGAGTCAGATTAGGACCTAATTCTGCTCAGACTAATCGACCCGGGTCAGGTCTCTTTTAGTGTCTCGGGTTTGTGTGTCAACATGTCCAGGGATTGGATCCAAAACTTGGACCAGACCCGAAGGGTTTTCAAGACTGATGCCAATTGACCAACAGACATTGAATTACAGTATGTTGCCTCCCAGACCACAACCAAATACATTACATCTAGAAATCCCAGCATGTTAACTGAAATTACTCACTTTTTTTAATGTAGGAGCAACTCAGATCTGTAATCAAATGCATCTTTGTTATGACATTAATAAATCATGGACAAATCTGATTTACAGTCTGACATAAAAACAAGTCATTAAAATGGTCAAATGTTGACTGTTTATTGCTGTGTCACTGTGATCGTTGGTGATTTACAATTAAAACAGATTTCAACTGAAACAACAGGAAATGACTGAATAGCTATGATACTAAAATGTTTTGCTGGCGTCATTAAACTCATTGAGTCTGCTACAAATGTATATTTTATAAATGAAATGCATATCTCAGGCTAAAACATGGTAAAGTGACTTCCTGTATGTATGTATTGTATGGTACTAAAACCAGAATCTGCTCCTGTGAGAGGAGTTAACGCTGTGTTTAACTTATCACAGCTTTTCTTCTTATTTCCTGTCTGAAGCCTCTCTGCCTCTGTCCTCTCTCCCAGATTAAAATGACAAATTTGTTTGCAACAAAGTGTAATTTTCCCAAACTCTCCACAGAAAGTCTGCGATTCCTCCTCCACCAGCGTCCACAGAGATTAATTCACCCGGTTCAGGGTCATTTTTTGTCCTGCGATCGGCCGGCGGCCTGAACCAGTCAGCCTCCAGGCCAGAGAGAAGTGATTTTTAAAATAGCAGAGGAGTGCGGGGCTCTTATCTCCTCTAGACGTCTTTTATTTCATTACTGAGAAAACACAGAACTGGAAACCAGCTGAGTTCAGCCTCAAGTTTTTAACTTCTTATTCTGGTCATTTCTGTGGCTTCCTTATCTGCGCACACTTATGATGAACTGTGATGATCCTGAGTTTTATAGATTTTCAACAGGATGATCAGCGAGGTTAAAGGTCAGAGTATCCTCTGTGTATTTACATGCACATATCTGGGATTCCAGAAACACTGAACCCAAATTTCCTCCCACCTAAGGAATTATTAACTGGCCACTAAAAGTCTGAACAAAAAATCACAGTTCATTAAACTGCTGAATTATTGTCTCAGGATGAGTTGATGGAAATTTACAAAGACCTGGAAGAATCAAAAACTCTCTTCCTCACTGTCACTCATGGAAAAAAGAAATCCAAGCAAATTTCTCATGTTGACTTTTTCTGTGTGTTACAGTGGAGAGGGGGTCATCTCGTATGTCTCTGAGGAGGTCACTGGAGGTGACGGCCCGATCACCTGGGACTAGGCCAACAGCGATGAAACTAGAACCAGTGTACCCCAACTCAGCACAACTAACAAGGGGTGAGCACAGACACACAGTCCAGACCAAAAGTTACAAACATTTTGTTTAATTCCAGTTTGAAATAAAATAGTGGACTTTCTATTGCAGTACAGAACAGAACATTAGAATAGGAATAAGTGAGGGAGCTACAGCTCTTTGTACAAATAGCACAAATTTTCAAGGTTCAGTTGTAATAGGACGTCAAACAAAATGAATTTTAATATTTTGCAGAAAATCCTTTGCAGTTAATGTCGCACACAGTCCTCAGCAGATGTTCTGACCTCATTGAACTTGGTTAGCAGCAGCTGATATAGACATGAATCTTACAATTTCCCAAAAGAAAATTTAGGTGAAAAAACAACACATGGATTAATGAGCTGCAGTAATTTTACATTAATTTTACATTTTAACTAGTTTATTAACCCCCAAAAATCAGGGCACAGCAATGACAGTATAGCTGTAGTGGACCATTTTAAGTGCTGGAGAATCGTGGGTTTGATGTCTTGACCAAAGACTCTTTGACAACAACAAGAAACTGAGATCGAACAGTCCAGTTCATGATGATTTTATCAGACAAAAACATCATCTAATTAATTGTCTGTTAAAGATTTCATCTTTAATGAGCATTATCGTCCTAGTTAATTTACTTGGGCTTCTTGTGTTAATTACAAAGAGCCGCACAGTAAAACCAGTCAGAACACAACCCTGTGGAGCAGGTGCAACTTTAATAATGTAATTCACTCTTGAAGAAACACGTGTACTTTTACTAGTGGCATTGAAGACGTATTGTACAACTCCTGAGGCCAAAACTTGCATTACCTTGTAGTGTTAAGTAGATTAACTGCCGCAGTTATAAATCAATGTTTATAGCCAAAGGTGCAACTCCTCTGCCAAAACTTCAGTTGTAGCCTTTTATTTCAGATTTTTACAGGCTGCTTTGCTCATTACTAAACATATGGTTCAAATCATTCACATGGAAAACTGAAAAATATTAAACTTTTCCGCACAGGACTGAACATTTATCTTTTGCAGTTGAGTGTTTTCTAGAATGATCACAAAGGCTGATCACTTTGCATTACTTATCCTTAAATCTAAAGTCATCATTGGAATTAAACAAAAAACACCCCGAGTAGCTCCTGCAGACTTGTCAGTGCAGCCCTTTAACAGCACTCCTCTCTGAATTATTTCCTCTCTTTTTATTCCTCATTAGCTTTGCTAAGTGGCCAAAACGCCACGCTAACACTTAGCACGCTGTCTGCCTGCTCCCAGCCAACAGATGTAAAGTGTCCGAGCTGTCTGACAGCCTTGCAGCGATGTATTACCCTGTTTATTCAGCCAAACACTGCAGATTAATTGTACTGTGAAGTCTGGGGTTAGCAATGCTAATTTAATCACAGGCTGTTGTTGTAACACAGCCAGACCTTCTGCAAAATGCCTCAACATGTGCGGAAATTCGTGAGAACAGAGGCGTGTTTTTTTTTTTTTTTTTTTTTTAGATCAGCAGGGGCGGTTTCCCTCCTCAGTCCAGTGTGATGGTTCAGAGAATAGACTGACGGCCGTTCAGCAGGTTTTTCTTAAACCGTCAAACTGTAATCTGCTCTAATGTCTGTGTTTTAATGTTCAAACTGCTGCAGTCGCCCTGTCTGGAAAACCCATTCATTCCTCAGAGATGTGAGAAGGTATTGTTGCTGAGATGTTTTTATGTGTGTGTGAAAATACATTAAATACACACACAAATGCAAAGTCTCCACTGTTGAAGTTGCTTACTTTACACTTTATATTTGAGTCATTTAGCTTTGTGCTGCTAACCAGTGAATTCCAATGAGGTGACCGTCACCCTGGAGCAGACAGTGAAATGTTTGTGCTGCAGTATTAGCAGCTGTGGAACACCAAATACAGTCCTGTAGCTACTGGTAAATCTGTTGAAGTGTGGTGGACGACAGTAAAACAACCCTGTTTCAAATGCAGTGAAAAGTAAATATTATAAATTCGTTATAACAGAACGAATTGATCACATAAACTCATTTGATTGAGAATAGCACAAACATGATGAAAAAGTTTGATTGCTTTTTAAAAACCATCATTTTAAATGTCATGCAACAACATGTTTCAAAAAAGGAAAGACAAACTCCTGATGGGACATCTCACAGTTAGACTCTTTATAAGAGAAGCAAAGATGAGGAGAGGTCCATTCTCCATTCTGTGAAAGACTGTGTGTGCAAAATGTTTCTCAATGTAAAACTGCAAAGACTTTGGAGAATTTAATCACTCATGGCACATAATATTTTGTATAAACCAGTACTAAAGGCAGGTTGCCTTTAGTACTGGTTTAAAACAGACTGTACTCACTGTATGGGCTCAGGAGCATCTCTGAAAACAACTGTCAGTGAACACGGTTCAGTGACTGCATCCACAAATGCATGTTAAAACAAAAACGAGATCCAGAAACGCCACCTTGGGAGTGCGGAAACTGTCCTCGTCTGATGACGCTCTGATCTGTCCAGAGCACAGATGATACAGATGATGATGGTACACATACTCCTGTCCCAACCTTTTTTTAAATGTGCTGATGCCATCAAATTAAAAAATATTAAAAAGAAAACTGTGCAATGAAGGTGGGGTGTTCTTACTGTGTTAATAAATTGTCCTCCTAAAACTCACTCTCTCTCGCAGAACTCATGGCTAAATGGGAACAAGCTCTGGGACCACAGTACCAAGTCCTGGTGAGACATCACACACACAGAGTTTTACTCATACTGTCTGTTATAAATTAATTATCATCATAAAAGACTCTTGTAAAATGCAGCTGCTTTCAAACATTTGAATTATAGTTTTTATTTAGCACTGAACTTCAATAAAAATCCTAAATCCTCATTTGATGTGACTATCCCTTTCTGGTAAAACATCACTGCAGTCTTCTGTGTCTGAGTCAGGCCTTTGGTTGCAGACTTTAGTCTAAGTTAAGTTTGGTTTGTTGTCAGGAAGGACAAGGATAAGCAGCTAAATTGTTTTTTTTTTTTTTTTTTTTTTTTAGGTGGTGGATTTGGATCCCGTCATTGAAGATGATGCAGAGCTGCAGAAGTCTTCGAAGGTGAGTGTGACTCTGTGCAGCTCATTAACCTCAACACAAACCACATCTTCCAAAATCAGCAGCAGTTGAGTCGGCATCTCTCTAAAACTGAACATTATCGCGCTTGTGGAGGAGGATTTACTGCTGGTTTCTGGACTTTAAAACATTCGTCAGAGCTCGGTGTAGTTAATCTAATCCTGTATCTGTCTTGTATTTGTGTGCACAGCTGTTGCCCATCCACACTCTGCGTCTCGGTGTCGAGTTGGACTCATTCGATGGTCACCACTACATCTCCTCTGTGGCCCCTGGTGGTCCCGTGGATAAACATGGAGTCTTGAGACCTGAGGATGAGCTCTTGGAGGTAGAAACCTGTACACACACACACACACACACACACACACACACAGTAGCACAAAATGCATTGACTGTTTTTATAGATGTTTTTCTATAGATCTTGAAGCAAAATTTACTCACTTTAATTCAGTTTTACAGAAAAGCGAGACATGTATACACTGTCAGATCAACTTTACATCTGTAACAGGTGTTACCAGGTAAACCGTGAGAATCTGTGAGCAGGATTAGCAGACAGATATGTTGGTGTTGATGGTTGTCACAGAAGTCCAACCTGACAACTACACCTGTCAGATTTTTTGTGCAGTTGATTTCCAGCACCGTCACAAAGGACATACTCGCACCAGGCAGTTCGTACCGGGTCTGATTGACCCCCAAAGTTGGGTGTGTTTCATGAATGCTCTGTTCTGTGCTCAGCCACGGTTCAGCCTACTTTGCCCTGGTTCACTTCATCCTGGACCACTGGAGCACTATTGGCATCTAGTGTAATTCTATACAAATCTGTGCATAATAATTTAACGCTATTACTTCAGTTTTGCAGCGTCACATTTAAAAACCATGGTGACAAAGGGATTGCTCTCTCGCTCTCGCTCTCTCGCTCTCTCTCTCTCTCTTATATATATATATGTATATATATATATATATATATATATATATATATATATATATATATATATATATATATATATATATATATATATATATATATATATGTGTGTGTGTGTGTATATATGTATATATATATATGTGTGTGTATATATGTATATATATATATATATGTGTGTGTGTATATGTGTGTGTGTGTGTAGTATATACATAAGCAGTAAGGCAAATCAAATCCTGAACGTTGTGGTATGTTTTCTTCAACACGAGTAGTGTGAAAGGCCAGTAAAGGAGTGTGGGGGAGTGATCATGCTCGAACACTGTGCAAGGCAACTGTAGGCCACTTTGTGAAGGTAACTTGTGCCTATTCCTCCACAATTATACGTTTGTGTCAGTACGGATGGAGTGCCACAAGGCTCTGTTCTGGGATAACTTTTATTTCCCTCATCATTAAACAACAAATGTGCTATTGAACATCAGTGTTTAGTTGGTCTCAGTGGACAGTGTTTCCATGGAAACATACATGAGGATGACTGTAAGACTTATTTAAACTTTCATGGCTGTGATTTTATAACGGTTGTTAATATTGTGTCAAATGTAAGTCGAGAGCTCTTCAGTATTATTTATATTATTATTATATTTTTATTGTAAATGGACTGTGTTTTCACGTTCTCAGTAAAAATGGGACTATTTCTATAAGCTTATTATTATTATCTTATTACAACAGAAACCTTTGCTGAGCCCTTCACAGGGACCATGACCTGCACCTGTAACACAGTTAAGGTCTTTAATGGATTTTTAAGTAAAGGTTCTGTGTAATTTGGTCTGTGTGTAGGTGAATGATGTTCAGCTGTATGGTAAATCTCGTCGGGAGGTTGTGTCTTTCCTCAAAGAGGTGCCTCCTCCGTTTACTTTGGTCTGCTGCCGACACCCGACATCTGACCTGGAACTAGAACTAGAATCTAAACATGAATCTGAACCTGAACCAGAACCAGAACCAGTCTTACAACCAAGACCAGGACCAGCAAGACAAGCACAACCTAGTGTAGACGAGGTGAGAGCAGAATGATAATTATTAATTTATAATTCACTATATCCGTTTTAATATTTAACTGGTTTTAATGCCTTGTTCTGATGGTTTTTAATTACACTTTGACCTGACATCTTCACTAAAGGTGAACCACACAGACACACTTCATAACCACACTGTTGTTTGTTCAGATCGAACTGAAGCTGTCGTCAATGCTCTGCAGCAGTGAACAGCAGCAGGTAGTCAAACAGGTAACCTGTTGTTTTAACTTCATTCACATGGTTTACAAATACACAAAGGAATGAGTTTGAACTCATTTGACATCAGATTTAAACCCCTTTATTCGGCGGCCCTGTGGTTTGTAGAACTGTATCATACGAATGTTTGTCTCACTGATTAAATTAAACATTTTTTTATAATTAAAAATAAATAACATATTAATTACGTATTAATACTAATTAATAAAAGAATTAACATAATTTATGTGAGTAATAATGATGACAATAATAATAATAATAATATAATCATTAATTAGAAAATAATTTACATTTGTTTTAAGATCTTTCATGTGACTGTGTGTTATCATCTTACTGGAGCAGGTATCGCCTGGAGAGGAGAAGAGTCAGCACCACTGGGAGGACGATGAGGACGAGGAGCATGATGAAGATGAAGAAGATGATGAAGGCGAAGGGGAGCTCGCTCTGTGGTCTCCAGATGTTCAGGTGTTGGAGCTGCAGAAGGAACAAGATAAAGGCCTTGGCTTCAGCATCCTGGACTACCAGGTAACTCAGTTTAGCCCCAGCGGCGTCTCCATCAGCGCTCTGAGTTGCTCTTTGCATTTTCAGCCCGGTCAGTGATAATGTGCAAAGTTTGAATGTGGTCAGAACAAGTCTCCACTGTTTTCCTGTTTGTTGTGCTGATGGGAGCTGATCATCCACTCCTGTGATCTGACATTGTGTTTCTGTTGGTGCTGCTTGTTTGATCTTTGTGATTTATGATCTTTGTCAAGTTTTCCTTGGGCACCTACACCACAGATGCATGAAATGGCTTTATATTTTCCAATAGTGATGTCTTAGTCCATTAGAACACACACAGACCTTTTTCACTTAATAAAACTTCATCCACTAATTAGCAAGTCTAGGACCTGTTGCGCTGATCATAATAACTATAGTATTAAATACATATTACACATAACGAGCAGAGGTGAACTTTGTTCTGAGCGAGGTGCAGAAAAAAAAGTTGAGATACTTCATTGTGTAAGTAAAAACATGGTGAAATCAGTAAAGTGGAAAATATTTAGGATTCATTTCATTCTGTGGAAACTTCAAATTCACTTCCATGTATGCATGAGTACTGTAAAAAAAATTAGAATTTATCACTATGCACTAAACACTACCCTCTGTAGTTTTCATTGAGGACCAAAGTGGTGTCCAGACACACTGGACCACTTTGTGTCTGACATGGATAAATTTGGGAACAGACTCATGCAGAGTTAATTACCTCCCTCTAGTTGGTTCTTGGTGAACTCAGGGTGAAGCTGGTGTGACTCAGCTCACTGCTCTGTGGTTTGTCGATAGGAAAACAATGGCCAACTGTCTCCACACTGAGGTTTGAGTGTGACGGTCATGATCTCTGCTTGTCTGCTGCAGCTTCTGTAAAAACATGACGCAACTTCAGCCTTTAGTCTTTGAACTACAACAACATGCACGGTACGATTTCTGATCCTGCTTACATAAGATATATATATATATATATATATATATATACAGGATTACCATTAATTTCCCTTTAATCTGCAGATAATTATGTAGAGTTTGCAAACAAGCTAAAAATGCTTGAAGGTGGAACCTGGACGCTGCAGCATCCATAATTACAACTTGATAGTGTCTTTTATGAACTCCTCCCTGTCTTGCAGATGCTGCGCGTTGTTCATTTCTAAAGTGAAAACCATTAAAAACCACTGCAGCAGTAAACGGACATGAAAAATTAGCCTTTCTTCAAATTAAACACTCATTGTGACAGATATCACTGCTCACAAACACATCCTGTAGCAGCCCAGAGTCTGTCTGACATCAAAAAGACACAGATCTCGTAACTGAGGGACGTTTCCCTTCAGAGAGTGAATGCTACTCAGCAGATAGGTCAGTTATCCTGATGTGGAGATGTGCGTCATCTCACCACCTGGGTGTGCAGACTTGCATAGAAAACAGTGGGTGGGTATGTTCTGACCTGCACCTTCCAGTGCCAGGACATTTTGGCGTTATGATCTGCCTTTTCATATTTTCATAGTAGTGCTTTTCTGACCCATGGTATCAGCTCATCTTGACTCAACTCTACACCTTTTTTAGTTTTCCACTAGTCATATGTTCTGGATTGTACCTGGTACTTTTGAGAAGTAACCTCAGTTATCTCATTGTCTGAACAAACCAGTTTCCACCAGCTACATTGACAGGGTGCTATTTGCAGTGTAAAATGAAGTAACTGGTACCAAAAGCGACTCGAGAGGAGTGATTCTAGGTTCAGATAGTACGGTATGGTCGGGGAAAAAAAGCTATGTATGTGTCGTGTTTGCTGTGTTGTCTTTTCTTTTTAGTTCAAATATTAACTTAAAACCTACTTTGCCCAAACCATTGTATGCAGTTGTACTGTAAGCTCACAGTTGAGGTGAGTATTCCTCTCATAATGATGCTGCAGAGACCCAGAGGATGTATGTACCCCCTAAACCTGGAAGTCCACAGACTGGGGGTGGGAAGTAAAGTGAAGAAGAGTGTCTGCCGTTTGGTCTCAGATGTGTGGTGGAAGGTTAGATAGACATTTTCCAGTATGTTTCACTGGATCCTTTGTTCTGGTGGTGACTGTCCCGTCACCTCTGATCAGAGACTAAAAACAGTGTTGAAATATTTTAGTGATCAAACTACGGCTCATATCTTTGAAACACATTTACGATTAACCAGATTTCCAGATTTCCGGGGGGGTGAGACAGTATATTTTATGGTTCCTGGTCCCTACAGGAGTCCTCAGATCCGTGTTATGTTTAATAATTTAAAACTAAACGTTGTCTGTGGTTGATTTCTCAGATTCTTGTATTTTCATGTTAAAATCACCCCTGTCTGCAGAGTAAATTTGGGAAACCCCGGTCTGCTGTGTTTTCCTCCCCCCACCACTTTATCTCTAGGCACAGCTTCACCTCAAAGACCTCTGCCTCCTCCTCTTCTCTTCTTCCCCCTCCTCCTCCTCAGTCAGATCTGTCTGAGGCAGTGGAGGGAGCGCCAGGTTAACTCCCCGATGGTCCACATCCATGTCAGCCTGCACATACAGTATCTGCCCAGGAGCCCTGTCCTGTATGTGTGTGTGGTGAGATCATGTTTGTTCTGTACCAGAGTATATTTGCACTACGTAATAAGAAATGAAAAATGAACATGTAATTAGGGGGTGTGTGGGTGTGTGTGTGTGGGTCCTTTCCATGGGGCTGCTGGTGGTCGTTCCCCTCCATGACATTACATTACATTACATTTCTTCTTCATGTCTTAGCTGCTGAGAGATGCAGCGTTTGAGGTGTTTTGTTTACCAAACAGGTCGTCCTCAGCTACTCGAGCACCATTTTGTGGAGACGCCAACTTCTCATGATGCATGAGATGAACTGTTTTCATACTGCTGCTCTACTTTACCTCCATTTTTTTCCTTGTCTGCTCCCAGTTTCTAAAGGCAGATGATCATTATTCAGACAGACTCTGAGTTGTACTGATCTCTAGCTGACCTCTGATCTTTTATGTATGTGGATCATACAGTATCACACAGGTCAGGGTCGGTAATTTGGTGGCAGACAGTCTGGCGGACTGAGCAGCAGTGTTTGAGGCCCCAGTGCCCTCCTGATGGAGATAAATGAAATAAAACCCTGGTGGTTTTGCAGCTCTGAGACTCTATATCATCCCAGCTTATCTTTCACCACAACTCCCACTCTGATCCAGTCTTTGTTTCACTGGGAACACAAGCAGAACAACTGTCAGACGGGACATTTGTTCGAATAATAAACAGAACTGTCTGTGTCACTCAGAGGTCCCTAAAAAAGAAGTGATCACAGCTGCTTTTGGATAAATGCAGGCTCATTTTTAGTTGAACTGATATTTCAACTGTTTTCATCAAAATGATGTTGATGAAAACGTAACTTAAAAAGGTTCAAATCACATTATTACCTGTCTGCAGCGGGGTCTGTGCAGCTCTGTCACTACATCCTGTCGGACTAAAACCGGGGGACACTGTAGTTATGTAACATCATTACAATCATTCAGCTAGCAGAGCAACCAGAATGTTTAGACCCATTGTGCACAGTGTGACATAGAGTAATTTACATCTTTGTCACACAACCTTAAAGTGCCTACAGCAAAGCTTGTACACCTTTCTCCCACATCTGACAGCTTCTTTACGGGAATCCCGGTGCATTTACTGACCTGAAGGGATAGAAAACCCCTGCAGCATGCCCTGGGTCTGCTTCTGGCTCCCCTCCCAGTCAACCTGCCTATAAGACCTCGACAGGGAGGTGTCCAGTAGGAACACACATTGTACCATTGTACATGGCACCAGGAAATCCAGCAGCAGGCAAATGTGGGAACTAGTGCAGGAAACAGGACTTGAGGATACCTTACTACGATTAGCATCAATCAACCTCTGGTGAAATGTTTATAACATTTATAACATAATATGCATTTTAATTGCATAATGGTGAGTAAAGCTATAAAATGGAAAAATCATAACTCATCATTCTTTGTTAAAAACATAATTTAAATATCTGATAGACATTTGGATACAGAGAACATGGAGCCCTCTGTGGAGTTTCTGTTGTTCACCCAAGAGGAAAGTTACCAGCAGAAGTTCAGGAGAAAAGATGAGACAAGACAGGTACAATATAAAGTGATGGGTACATAGATACAGATAGATGTTTGTGGGAGGAGGTGGTCAGGACA
Source organism: Anabas testudineus (assembly GCF_900324465.2). Classification (NCBI taxonomy): domain Eukaryota; kingdom Metazoa; phylum Chordata; class Actinopteri; order Anabantiformes; family Anabantidae; genus Anabas; species Anabas testudineus. The sequence goes on along the minus strand of NC_046613.1, from coordinate 25,087,751 downwards.
GATTGTAGTGTTGTTGAGCTGTTGGCTCCTGTTCAACTCACAGAAGCTACTTTAACTTCTCTTTGAACTAGAGAACATCCAGGAACCTCAAGAGTAAAGGTTTCATTACAGTCCATATGTTTTGATGAGATTAAAAATAAATCTTTAATTTCAGTTTTAAATCACTCAACCACCATTTCAGAAATGGAGATTGATTATTCTTTCTTTATATATTTTAATATTTCAAAACCTGAGGAAACTCCAGTGGCTTTTTCCAGAAAAACATTCAAACTGCTCTTGTTGAAAAGTTGAAAATCATTTTTCTTAAAGTGATCAGAGTCTAAATCCTCCCACCTACTAACCTACCTGTGACCTTCTGTCCACCTGATACGTCTCCCACTCACATCTTTACCTCTTAAATGACTGTAGTTCATTGTGTGTGTGTGTGTGTGTGTGTGTGTGTGTGTGTGTGTGTGTGTGTGTGTGTGTGTGTGTGTGTGTGTGTGTGTGTGTGTGTGTGTGTGTGTGTGTGTGTGTGTGTGTGTGTGTGTGTGTGTGTGTGTGATGGTGATGCCTGCTTGGTTTTGGCTTCAGCCTCAGATGTGAACAATGCAACTTCTGTTCAGAGGCCAGCTGGACCTTCTTTGACATGATGCTTGTCCTACCTTTACCCAAAAAATGTCACATCTGTCCTTGCATTATAAAAGTCACATAGACAAAGAACTGTCTCTGTAAAATGTTTGGTATAAGATCAAATATGTGATGCACAGAAGGGAGAACACATAGTGAGTTGAGTTTTCACTTTCTCAGTAATGACGAATCATTAGTTTCCATTTCCAAAGAACATTTGCAGGCAGAATCCTTAATAAAAAAATATCCCATTTCAGGTTTAGTTTAGTGCAGACGTCCATGTGAGGGGTTGGGTAGAATAACTTCTACCAGCAGAATCTAATGACAGATTGGAGGTTCTGACATTTCATTACTGCACCCGTCTCCTAATTCTACAACCAACTGTTAAGGACTCACTCTCTGAAACTTTTCACTACTATTCTCATCAGTGCTTTTAACTTTCTTCTTTTCCAGAACTGCACTTTTCTTAAAGTCACGGTCCATCTAGAGCTGAAACTCACATATGGAAGTATAGTAATTGGATATAGTATATTTAAAATATAATAAATAATAAGGATAACTGCAGGTCAGTGATGCAGTTATAAAAACATTATTTTCCCTTTTTATATTGTATAAGGTTAGAAAAGAGCCACTTTGCAGCAGTAAAAATCAGAAACAACCTCAGAGTGAAACCGATCTGAAAACAGAATAAAATGAATCAACTTCCCTCACAAATCTTCGCTGCCTCCTCTCTCCATCTCACCCTTCTTTCCTCTGTATCTCTCGCCCAAGGGCATGTCGGTCCGGTGTTTCTGCCAAAGTGTTTCCTGTTACTGACTCTCCAGCTGTCAGAGTTGAGTGAAAGATGGTTGGAGGCAATAAGAGAAGAGCTGATCTCAACTGTCTGTCTGGACTTGGGCTGTTGGTTTCCTCTAAAACTTGATGTCTTTAAAATGTGACCAGTTTTGTACCTGAAAAATGGGTTTTCTCCTAAGACTTTGCTCTTTTCTGAGTGAAAACACCTCCTGAAGTAGCTGGTTGACCATAAGGGAAACTATTCTAGTCAGTCCTTTAACACAAAAATATGGCATTCTGATCAGTTCTTTAATCCGGTGTGTGTTTCTTCATTTGATCTGAGATCTCAGAACTCGCTGTGCCTTAGATTCATCTATTCAGTCAGTCGAGTGTTGCTCCTGCTGCCTGGTATAAACCTAAGAAACCTCATAAAGGTTTGTGGAAATTGACCAAACTATATCACATCATAGTGTAAGTGGTAGCAGAGGGAAGTTCACTTAATTCAAAGCACTGGGCAGTGAAGTAATTCGGCGTAGTGGCCATAAAAGCAGCTATAAAACTGTGAATCCATTTTAGATTGTCACAAACCTCTTGTATTGAGTCTTTTATAAAATCTGAATTTGATCCATCTCATTCAGTATCACTTAGAAAGTGCAGCACTGTTTTATTTTATCTCTACTCGTGTGTGGAAAGCTGAGAGGAGCCACTGGAGGAGGTGGCTAGTGCACATGCTCTGTGTGTCCCTCAGCGAGGGGTCATGAGGATCATCGGGGTAATTTAAACAATGTGCTACTGAACTTTCAGAGGGATGAGAGACCTGCTTGTTGTGGCTAACATGCTAATAACCATAACATCAAGCTGATAACTTGTGTCTGTACAAGTGTGCTCCGTACCTAAGAGCACATTATTATGAGTGTTTTACAGCTAAATGCTAATTGCAGGACTCACTGGCTCGGTTGTTGTTGTTTTCAACATTTTCTTGAAAGCTTCTTTTTAAGCTCCACTCCATGTGTCTCATTTTTAGTCCTTTAATATAATAAAATTCCACATTTACAAATAAAATATACAGAAAAAACTCCACCCTTATTTAGACGTGTGGCGTGTAACATGATGGTGACACCTGGTCATTTATGTGCTGCCTCCTTTTGTCTGGTCTCAGTCTTTTCAACAGATGTGGATCCAGCTGCATTTTCTTCTATTTACACAGAAGCGTTGGGGGCTCAGGGCGTTGGATGGGTCTGAGGCCAGTCAACATTTTAACTGTTTATTTATGTATTTGTCTTTGTGCGTAGTGGCACTGTCTGTAAAATATAATTTGGTGCTGAAGAACTGAGTTTTAGTGTCATTGAAATCAAGCAGCCCAAACTAGAAACCCAGAACTGTCACAGAATGGTCCCTGTGTATCTTCATTATGAGGAAACTAATAAATTATTGAAATAGTTTTGTTCATATTATCAAACCTCGGAGGCTCTGAAAGGTGTAAAATTTAAAAATACAAAAATGTTTTGTCTTCGATATTTTGACTTTGTGTTTATTTCAGTTGTAAAATTTCAGTTTTTATTTAACTGGCTTTATAAACTTTGTTTAGACACCACACAACCTACATACCTGGGGGGAAAATAACTTATCTGTTCACAACAAACAGCCGTGGAAACATTTCACTACTTTTGGTAAAGTACATTTTTAATTTCACACTTTCTCCTACCTTTTTTCTGATTTCTCCACTTTTTGACAGCAGAGGCTTTTCTTTTTCTAGAAGATCTTGTAGGAGTGGAGGACTTGAGTTCTGACTCTTCACCACCTGTAGCCATGTTGTTCTGTCTAAAAATACAGCACGTCTTTGTTCTGGCAGCTTGAAACTTGGCACAGCAGCTCGTATTGCAGCGCGGGCGATGCCCAGGGTTCACCACGGGGGAATTCACAAAATGTGCGTCCGCTCTCACCAGGAGAGGGTTTTATAGTTGGCATGAGTCCCTGGGGGGTTTGGACTAAGACCAGGTTAAACAGACGGAGCAGTGACGGTGCTGGTTGAGTTTAAAGGCTTGATTTCAACACCACCATCACATTACTCTGTCTGTATCTTTGGATGAAGTTAGATGTTAATTAATTATATCCTGAAGTATTGTAGTATTTCAAAACTTGGCATAAAGTTCAAAAGTAAAAACCTGTTTTTATTTCACAAAGGCTGAAGCTGACGACCTGCAGGGCAACACGTCCCGTTACATATCTAATAATTTAACATTTGTGAGAAGGTTTGAAGTCAGTGACTGTGATTTGGTTCAATTTACAGGCAACATAAGTCTAATTAATGCACTTCTAATTATTTCTACATACAGTTGGTGCAGATTATATTAGCCAGTGATACAAATGCTTTTTTCAAGTGATAAATGATCAAATTATCACTAAACTTGAATCTAAATAATCTCTCCAAAAGTAGATCCACCACATAGATTGACCTTCAAAACAAAGCACGTTTAAAACGTTGTCTAGTGTTTTATTATGAAGAGATGGTCAATAACAATCTTGCACCATTTCCTGTGCCAGGACTTTCCTTCAGTCACTTTTATTCCATCTGCTGTTTGTCATTTTTCACCAGTAACTATTACGAACTGAACTGGCTGCGTATGTCAAACACATCTGGAGCAAAGTCTTTCTGTTTTAAAGTGGATCTTTTTGCTCCTTCTACTTTTTAGTTTCTTTAGTTTAGTGTTTTTTTAGCTTCAGTGTGAAATTTGAGCACACGTTTGGTCTTTTTTTTTTTTAAATCTGGTACATGAGTCTATTTGTGGGCCAGTGATGATAAATAAATAAATGTAAAGTAAAAGTCATATTGTGTGTAATTGTAAATCTTTTTTTTACAAACTGAGCCGTCAGTCAGTAGCAATAAAAGGCAAATGTTGAAACTACACATCAGACAAAATTTAAAGGGAGAACATTTGTGCTGTAAATAAACTAGTTCTACCAGGTATTAAAAATGTGCCACTGCAGTGTAGAACGTAAAAAGTAGAATATTTCTAGCTGTACCTGAAAATTGCACCTGAGAAAATGTGATTAACCACTTTCCATGTCTGTCTTTTGTGTTTAGGCCTGTAAATGACACCAGGATACATCATCAGAGACACACATACATTTACACATATATAAATACATAAATATTATATATAAATCAAAGGTTACGCCTTTTAAGCATTGGACTTAGCATAAATTTGACAACATGATGGCTGATGAATGTACAAAAGGAAACTCGCTCTCTGAGCAAACAGAACGAGTTGACCCTAAATTAAAAGACGTTAACACTGAGACGGGTCCAGTTTCAGATTTTCCACAGCTTGAAACTTGAGCCTGTCGTGATATTAGATGTTATTGTGCTTACTGCAAGCTGCCTGAAAAACAGGTGGTTACGGTTCTGTCGTGCTGTGTTTGTGTTGTTGGTAATCACCTTAAGGTCGGACCTCCTGCTGCTGAACCAGTGCAGCATCAAAGATTCTCTTTACATGTTTCAGTCCTTGTTCCTAACTTATGATACTGTCTGTTTTCACTTTGAGCGTTTCTCTTCTACAGTCTGGTCAGATTACTTGACTTTAACGTCTCTGATTTTTCCTTTTCTGTTCCGGGTTCAGAGGCGTTTGACCTCTAAACTGGTGTTTCCTGTAAAACGGGTCAGGTTAGAAAGTGTGGCCTCTTCTTCCACCGACCTCTCCTCTGCATGTTTACGTGTTGTTGTGTGTTTGTGTAAATGGGTTTTCTGTCACTGCTCTGGTCTCTGTCTCCCCCTGCCTGTCTTCCTGCTGATCTGCTCGTCTCTGTCTTTGCTGAGATCCGTGATAACCGAGTCCACTCAGGACTGGTTTTCTCTTTTACATCTAAGCAGCAACTTTGATGCTCTGAAAATATAAGAATCTGAACACTTGACCTGTTAGTAGTGGTTGATATGTCGGCTGTAAGGACTTGCAGACCTGTTTAGACCTAGAAAAGATTGAGTAAGTGTCTATCTGAACTAATTGTTGTAAACATGTTGATTCTTTTTTAAATCTTTCTGTTTAATGGTTGATGGAAATAAATACAAACTTCAGTTTCTTCTCTTTTTTCAGCCCTCCTCAGTCTCACTCAGTGACTTTATTACAAATGATTTTCTAAAAAATGAGTTTAAAAACCTGACCCACAATAGTCAGTGGGTGCACCAGGTCGTACACAGTCATCACATCGAAGAGATCCCAGTGTGTTTAAAGTCTAAATGTGTAAAACTGTGCACCTGGAATAATTCTGTAGATTTGATGAAACAGTCTTGAATCATTTCAGAACGTGCTGTGATGTCCTGTCTTTAAGTTGTTGGACGCCTCTGGTGGAATTCAGGTTCAGAGAAACAAAATTAAAGTCTTTCTCTGTCTGTGAAGGATCCGTTGGATCCTGGTCGCTGTGTGATGGTGATCCGTTCTCTGGTTCCTGGAGGTTCAGCAGAACGACATGGTGGTTTACTTCCTGGAGATCAGCTGGTGTCGGTCAACCAGACCCAACTGGACCTGGTCACTCTGGCCCAGGCTGTGGAGGTTCTGAAGTCTGCCCCACCTGGCACAGTCCGCCTGGGCATCCGCAAGCCTTTGGTGGTAAGTCTAGACTACTTTTAAGTCCAGATCTAATTGACTTAGACGTGGTCTTAGGTCTAGATCAGACCTTTTTTGTAGTGGGTCCAAACCCTCTTTTTCTTGATCCAGTCCTCTTGGTTTTAGGCCTAGACATTCACTTCTTTTGGCTGTAGACCCTTTGGTTTTAGATTTTTGGTTCCAGACCATGTAGTTTTAGTCTAAATTTTTTTTGTAGTAGGTCCAAACCATCTGTTGCAGTGACAGAAAACCACATACCATGGGGGGCTACCAGTCTGCAGATTTTTATTCCAAAGTCCCAACAAGCTAATTTTACACCGGGAGGAACTTGACTAGTGAAACCACCTATTCCAGAGATTTGTTGGGCTGTAACCCATGGATCCTGCTCTGTTTGCTGTGTGAATGTGAATGAACGTGAGCAGCAGCAGTTTCAGTTTGGTCCAGAGAAAGTTCAACTTTTAGCTGCATTGATCTTACTCTGATCTGTGTGAAGGTGGAGGGACCAGAGCGGCCGAGAGACAGCCAGGTGTCTCTCAACACCACGCCACTGCCTGTACCAAAGGTAACGCACACTATTACACTCATACAGCACATGTCACTCTGTTCTGTCCAAACCCAAACCCTACCCTCACATTATTCACTACTCCAACTCTCTGTTCCCCCTCTTTCTCCTCTCATAACTCATTTCACTGAGAGGCTGCTCGACTATGACAGAACATAAGTGTGGAAATAAGTCAATGTAAATAAATAAAAAATAATAAATATACAGAGTGACAGGAATGTAGAGAAATGGATGCAGAGCGGTCAGTTTGGATTTACATTATTGTAAATTCATATATTCCTAGTTGTTGGCTCAAACTCGTGTAAACCAACAGTAATAAAATGCATTGAATGCCTCTTTTTGATGAGCAGTGATGGAGAAGTCGCCACACGTTCAGCGTTCGGTCGTCTAGGAACTGGGAAGAAGCCAGTGGAGGTAGATGTGATGTTTTACAGTGTTCTGTAAATATCTTTTTTAAAAACTTTTTTCTCCAGTGGTATTAAAACTTGAGTTGTGTGTGAACAGCCACAACATTAAAACCACTCACAGGTTAAGTGAATAATGCTGATTTTCTTGTTAGTGGCTACTGTGGCAATATTAGGGTTAGGGTTAGTTGATATGTTGGTGTGTTATCAGGGGAATGAATCTGAGCAGCTTTGACCTAGTACTGCTGTAACGTGCTGTGTGTGTTGTGTGTTTAGTGGGTAAGAGATGACACTAATGAAAACATTTAGTCATCATTCAGGACGTGGAATGGTAAATGGTCACGCTGATACAAAATGAATTGAGCTCCTGTAGTTGAGTTTTTCTTCAGCTTGTAGCTGAACTGTGATAAATCAGTGTTTCTTGTGCAGCTGGAGCTGCAGGTCACACTCTTCTCTTCAGAAAGACTTGTTTTCTTTCTTCTTTCTCTCTTCATACTTGTCTTCTCCTTTTCCTTCGTCTCTCCTCTCTTTCACCTCATTCCTTCACTTCACTCTATCATCTCTCCTCTTTTATCTTCTCTCCTCTCTTTCACCTTCCTTCACCCTCTCCCTCCCTCTCTGTCTCCTCTCTCCCCTCTCTGTGAAGCTGCTGACTCAGCTGGATGGTATAAAGTGCTCTATCAGCTCAGCCAGCAGCATCTCTCTCTTAAGTGAGTCGGGGGATGGAGCGAGGGTTGGGGGGTACTTTGAGGACACTCTGGTGCAGTACTCATAGTATACTACGACTGCAGTACTGATGGTTTGAGCTACACAGACAGAATGTACCTTCCATTTCTTCACAGCACTGAGGTGCAAAGTTTGGTTCTTTTTTGCTAAATGTGGAATTTTGCAGAAACTCCTTCTGTTTTATTTGACACCGTGTGCCCTGAGAAACATAGTTGTATTAAACACAAACAGTTTTATATTTACCCTGCTGTTTATGGTGCAGTGAATATCACCCACAGTTGTCATTACTATTTATTTGCACTTCCAGATTATAACATATTCAGTTTCACTTTGTTTCTGTTGTTGATGACTGTTGGTACACATATATCCCTACTATAGCCTTTTCAATGGCCACAGTCTGTATTATTTACTCTGGAACAACACAGTATTAAGGTCCTCATCTCATCACCTCGTCACACAAGATAACAGTTCAATAAAACATTAATATTAGATCCACGTGCTCTGAACAGGTTATTGTACTTCTTTGAGATAATGCATTACACAATTAAATGCATGTTTTATTTAACTTAATCATTAACTGAACAAAGATGACTTGTGTATAAAAGATTCCATGTTATTGGACTTCAGGGACTCCGTATGAACAGAACTCTTTGTCATCACTACTGCAGTTCTACCCGTAGACCTTCGTACTCTACTGTACTCTGCTGAGTTCCACTGTTACTTTGTGTCCTCCTCTGTATCTGCTGCGGCCGTCCTCTGTGCCGTCGTTTTATTTCCTGTTTTATATGCAGCCCATTTGGCTGAAGAGGGTTTTTCACAGCCCACAGGTCTCTGATGGGTTTCCATAAAGACAGCCAGGTCGGTGCTGTCACTTCACCGGCGGATCGTTCTCTGTCACGCCAGCCCACTGACCAGAGAGAGACCCCCGTTACACATCCACACCTCGTTAACTTTTAGAGGTCATATGTAGAAGACGGCTGCAGAAACGAGCTGCTGCTGTTGTCAGAGGCTGTCATCACATTATTCTGGTCTTTGTGTAGATAAAAATTTGCTGTAACTACAGTTTAAACTGATTCAAACATAAACAGAAGAAATAAAACAAGCTTTACAGTCTGCAAACAGCACTCAGCTCGAGCTATAACTACCACAACACAATCACATCATTGATCCACGACGTTTACTGCCACTCCTGTCTTTACTGTGATAGTCTGCTGCCAACGCTGCTACTGGTCATTCCAATAATCTGATTATTCCTCATTTTGGACAATTATGTGATATCAGAAATGTTCTCATATCTCACTGGATGAATGTGGACTTTAAAAACCTTTTTCATTGGACCAACGCTAAACACAGAATATAAACTGAACCTTTGAGTGTGAATAAAGACAAGCTGAACAGAATCTGGTTAAACACGTTAGAGCTCCTTTTAAGTTTGTCTAAAAATGTGGCACAACTCACAGAACTGTAAACTGGGGGTTTAGAGTTTGATACTTAATCTAAGACATAAACTATGATTGGTCATCAGTTTTCTACTGCTGGGTTGTGGTACTGTAAACTCAGCGATGTGTAATCCCACCATGTTTGGTTGTGTTCATGCTGTCTGTCATTTGTCATTATTTGTCTGTGACTCGTCTTTAAGGCTGAACCCAGACAACCTGCAAAGGACACGTATTATTACAGGTACTCCACAGAGCTCATGATCACACAAGGGCAGGAACACAGGTTGACGCTCCACTCCCTCTTCACCCAAAGAGTCGAGCATTAAAACCCAGCAGAACCCGACAAGCTGAGTCAGTAACATGACCTTTATTCTCTCAGGGCAAACCTTTAAAAACAGCAGAGTTTCATCTCCATTCTTCCTGCGTTCAACAGTTTAGTTTTCTGCTGTGTAGTGAACATTGTAATGAAAACACTCATAGTGTAATGTAATGAAAATTCTGCTGTATGAAACATTCTCCTTCATTGCTGCTACAATGGGGCATATTAATGCAGTCCTGTCTCCTCCTGTACTGTAGGCTTTTTGTCAAATTCAGAAATGAGTTCTGTGAGTACGTTTCAGTCCAGACTGCAGCCTGTCTATGGTACATGTGCAAAGTTCACAGCAGATTTGATCAAGTTATCCTACACTGCTCTGTTGAGAGTCGTAACAGACAGCCGCCCTGCGAACAAGGCTCAAATTACTTAAACCTAATGATAAGGTAGCAGAGAGGCCTCTCAGGCAGTAGTGCTAAACCTAATCTTGACCCTGGTCTTTCATCATGTGGTGTCTCATGATGTTGGTAAGGCTTTTATTTTGACAGGCGACTTGGGATAACAGGAAGTGGAGGTTGATGTAGGTGACCCTTTGACTTCTCAGATTAATCTTTGTCTTGTCTAAAATGTGGCCACAGTTTTAACCATAAATATGCTCATTTAAATTTCAGGCCTTTAATTATTTCAATGAATTTCCAAGTTACATAAACTCCAGTTGTTCTGCAGAGATCAGCTTTTTTTAGTCAGTTTAAACTGAAACTCTCTTGCTTTGAGCCGTTTGTCAAACAAAATAAAACCTTACAGGAGAGCATCATGGTAGACCCTTCACAGCTTCTTCAGTGTTATGGAATAATCCATATAATTTAGAGGAGAAATCCCCTTCACACGTCTTAATACAAACTTTAAATGGGGTGTAACCCATGATCCGGCACAGCGCACACAGCTGTTCAGCAATTATTAACGGCTGAGATTTGGATGTTAGATTCTGCATGTGCAGTGAGAAACAGCAGTCAGAAAGCCAGAAAGGATTCTGGTGGAGAGAGAAGTCTCTCCGCTGCAGAAAATCAGAACCAGCCGACTCGTCATCTCAACTGTCCTCATCGTCTAATGGCAGATATTAAATGACAACGTCTTTAAATCTTATGAATATGAGGCCAGGCAGTCACGGCCAATACACATCAGTCTGCAGAACATCCTGTTAGCGTTATGAGCTCTCTGCTGCTGCCGCCGTCTGCTCCTCACCTCCATTATTCGGCCGTGATGGGCCGGCTTCCCAGGCCCAAATTAAAAGAAGAGGAACAGAGTCCTTGACGATGAGGCTTCGTCGATGGAAATTAGCCTAAGTGTTGTCATTAATATTTCCCGGCGAGGGCTAATGTCTGCATCGTAATGTTAAGAACAGGATATCCCCTCAGTATCTGCTGAGGAAGGCTCTTTGGGGAGTTGGAGAAAACCTTTATGTGTTCAGAGATGAGGGCTAATGTTCAAAGTAAGTCAAGTTTTAGATTTACTGTGAGCTGTGCTTTTTCAGTTTCTCCACCGAGGACATGAGCTGAAGGCAGATGGCTCAAAGCTTCTGGATCCTTCACTTTTCCTGATTTACTGAGTAGATTCTTGTGATTTACCTGTGGTTCCTGTTATAAGATCGAGACGACTGATGAAACCATTTAGGATTCTTGACAGTTCGGTTTTTATTTTATCTTTAGGACTTTTCCTCAGTTAAGGTGCCAAAGTGAGGAGGAATGTCTGTTGCATATTAAACTTGCTCTGCCTGTTTGATTCTTTCGTATCAGCCTAAAGATTTTAATCTGGGCTGGACAAGTGACAAAACACCAGAACCAACATGATGGTCTTGGCCTTTTAACCCGTCTGCTCCAGTGGAGCGTGTGATTGCTCAACAGAGGTGGAAAGTAACAAAGCACATTTACTTAAGTACTAATTATAATCTAATAATATATATCACTCTCCATAATTAAACAAGTTAATTAAATTAAAAGCACTCTGTACATTTTGATGCTCATGATTGAAGTTAGGACTTTGAGTTGTGTTGTTGTATTTCTACACTGTTTGCTTTTATTTAAGTATCTAAGTTTATTTATTGTTCCTCTTCTGCTCAGTAGAAACACAAGGATATAAATTAAAATGTGTTGTTGGCTGCTGTTTTTGTTTCACACCAAGTCTCAAGTTTTTTCACCTTTGATAGTTTGTTTGCAGTTGACAACAGAGATGAAGCGAGTTCACAGTAAATATATCTGTGTAATTTCAGTGTCACAGGAAGAATCTCACTGCTGAGTTTCCTCTGAACTGTGTCTCAGGGTTTTGGTGACGGCTCCATCCTGCCAGAAGACCTTCAGGAGGAGGAAGAAGTAGAGGAGGAGGAACCTGAGCTGATCCTGGATGGAGGCCTCCCTCGCTACACCACCTCCTCTCTGACCTCCAACCTCCTGCCTGTACAGGAGGGCAGAGAGATGGATGTGGATGAGGAGGAAGGGGAGAAGGTGAAGATGCAGGAGAGAGCAGAAGAGAGAATGGGTTCCCTCCCCAGGAAACCTCCTCCGACGTGGGAGGAGTGGAAACGCGCCTCCTCGAGTCGAGCCGAACCAGAAGTGGTGAGTATGTTTGTGAATACATTCACAGTATAGTCTGGAAAAAGTATGTGAACTCTGAAGCTTATGAAATTAAAAAGCTGCTTGTAAAGTCATGTAAACAATATGTAGACAGAAAAATATGCGTATGTATACAGGTACAAGCACATAAATAGGAATACACACATACTTTTTACTGCACTGTCTACGCACAGTCGAGTCTGTAACTAACGTAACTACCCAGCATAAAAACATACACGTTGATCTATTATTATTTATATGTAACAGCATCACAGATGCTGTAAATGTCTTTCAACAGCTTAAGAGCTATTTTTCTGAGGCTTTTAATTTTAAACATCCTCAGGAAGTTGATATGAATGACAAAACCAGTAGAAGCAGAAGTGATGAAATTATTGTCAGAGAGAGAGGTGTTATTTTTACAGACATGACTCAAAAACAGGAGGAAACTTTATCCTATGAGACATAACCGGATCATGTGTATTCATCCCCTCATATTTTTGGATGGTTTTTACTTGCTGATTATTTTTCTTCCTTCAGAGCTGGAGGAGAGAAAAGCAGGCAGAGCTCAGAGAGAGAGAGGAGGAGGACCTGCAGAGATCAGACCAGGAAAGCATTGTGTCTGTAGGAAAGGTGATTCTGGGTGAGTAATAATATATATATTAATATAATAATAATAACAGCAGGAAATACAAACAGTAGGTCTCACACAGTACAAGTCAGTTATAAGAAAGTTAGTTCTAGTGATGTGTACACCTGAACCTTGACTGCTTCAGTAGGGGCTACTTGCTTCAGGTGCTGCGATTGTTCCCATTGTGATGATGTGTTGTTTCACTTGAAATACTGAAAGTGAAGGAAGAGAGAAACTGTTCATGTTAAACATCCTGCACCTGCCGATATGACTTTGACTGGACCTGCTTAATGAGCTGTGCCTCAACAACGACATCATCAATTTGTCAGAATCTGTCGTGTCATCGTATTATTATTATTATTGTTATTATTGTTATTGTTATTATTATTAGTTAGTAGTAGTAGTAGTAGTAGTAGTAGTAGTAGCAGTAGCAGTAGCAGTAGTAGCAGTAGTAGTAGTAGTAGCAGTAAATGGTCAGAATGAGTCAACCATGGCTCAGATTTCCTTTTCATGGGGAAGTATCTTTACTCGATGATTGACTGGACTGACTCTTTAGGGAAATGTTGTTAAAGTCTGTGTTGTTCCTGTGTGCAGGTCTTCCCGACTCCAGAGACAGTGAAGCAGACTCTGAGCTCACTCTGACTGACACCGATACAGAGTCAGTATCTGCTGCGCCTCTTCCTTTTCTTTCTGTTCTTCTTTCCTACGCCAAGTGTGGCAACACTTACCAGTCATGTGTCACCCTCTGCTGGTTGCATTGATGTTAGCATATAGCTGATTCCCTCCAGTCGTCTTCACTGCCCGGTGTCATCGATGAACACAGAGCTTCTATCAGATATTTACATTTTACGGCACATTCAGAGAAATATTCAGATATGTCAACAGGTAATAGCTAAAGCATGTTTAAATGGATCACAGTTAAAAAAAACAAAATGAGAATAACAAATGGGAAATAGTCTCAGAGGGAATCATCCAAAACATTCTCAGTATTATGTAGAAACTGCTCTGTACTGATGAATATACTCAGTTATATATTAAATATTTAATACACAGTCACACAGTCCTGACCCTCAGTAACAAACAGGAAGGAGAATTTTCAGCACTGACTGTTATTATAATATTATATTATTAATTGTATTAATAACATGAATTGTTTTTTGTGGTTTCTCTCTGTGTAGGTCTCTGAGGATGACAAACCCAGAGAGGAGGAGGAGGAAGGGTCACGGAGGAGCTTCTCTACCAACCAGAGCATGGGGCAGGTAGGAGGCCGGCTTCACCTGCGAGCAGGTAGATCAACCTGTGTCTGTGTTTAACAGTGTTTGTGTGATTTTTACAGTGATCTTCCAGAAAGAGAGGATGGGGAGGGAGAGGAAACTCCCACCTTCAGTCACTGGGGACCTCCCCGCAGGTAACACTCACACCTAGTAGTAACTTCTGTGGATGGGTTAGGGGCCAGAGAAGCACCAGAAGGTTAAAACCAGACCGGGTCAGAAACAATTCTTTCATGCTCAGGTGGTTCCAGATTCTTGTTTTTCAGGTTTGGTTTGGGCCTAAGTGGAATGATGTTTGTTTTTACCTGCAGGCTTTAAAGAACTAAAGCCGTAGGCATCAGATAGATTCAGAATACTGTGCTCAAACATAGGCAGTGATGTCAGGACTGAGATGAATCTACAGAAATATTAACGTATGTCTGTCTCTTAGTGGTTAACTGTGTCTTTCTACCTGCAGGGTGGAGGTGTGGGCTGAGGAGGGTCAGTCTCTGGGTCTGAGCATCGTGGGAGGTCGTCACGTGATCAAGCGCCTGAGGAACGGAGAGGAACTGAAGGGAATCTTCATCAAGCAGGTTTTACCAAACAGTCCTGCCGACAAAACACAGTGTCTGAAAACTGGAGACAAGATCCTGGAGGTAGGACTGGGTCTGTTACCTGGGTCTCTGTATAAACTCACTCATACAAGTAGCGTCTTTAGTGTGAGGAAGTTCTTCATGGACAAATGCATTTAGTGTTTTAGTGAACTCACCTTTATCCACGATTTTCACACTGTAGTAAAACAGTGGATTTTAAAACTGCTGAAGTCTTTATGACTGTTAGAGGATCAGTTGTCTGACTTTGTTTTGTGTGTGTAGGTGTCAGGTGTTGACCTACGAGCTGCCAATCATGAGGAGGCAGTCAATGCCATTAAATCAGCTCCAAGCCCTGTCGTCTTTATCGTCCAGGGCCTGTCGGCTACTCCACGGGTACTACCACACACTAAAGCCAATTCAGACTGGAATAGGCAGGAAACAAAGAAAAAAAGAAGAACTCCTGATGGGAGGAGTGCAGAGCTGCAAGATACTGTGTGAACAGTCATGAAACACATGTTGATTCACACATAATCCAGTGATAGTTTTTGTATCCAGTTGTCTATTGGTTCACCATGAACAGGAGCTGCTAAAACAAACTGAGCTACTTTTAATGAGAACAGTCTGACAAAATGGAAACAGGTACATGATAAAAATAACACAGTGCTCACTGTATCTGAATGCATGATACACATCATCATATTGGTTTCCAAATAGACCTACATGTACAGGATGTTGGTGTTGGAATGTTTCCACCTATGACTTTAACAAAAACATTTTTCAGTTTCACCCTGAACTGATAAAATGCAGCAGAAGAAAAACTCAGACACTTTAAAATACTAATGATAATGTCAGAAGGAGCAGCCACTTCACAGTAAAACGGGGTCAATGTGGCTGGGATTATTACTGAAAGGGGGGTGAAAGGTGATGGGAATCAAATCACTGACAAGACCAGTAATGTTAAAGTTACCCCCATCTTCTTTATCCAGTGTGAGTGGTACACAGTGGTACATGAACACTGAGTAAACATGTGTCAGATGTGAATAAGTAAAAACTCTGTGTGTGTTTTTGTGTTTCAGCCTCTGTCTGTCACAGCTTCCAGCTACAGCAAACACAAAGCAAAGAGGGCAGAGTCTCCGGTAAGAACAGGAACCGCCTCAGGAACCACAGTGCTCACTCCCTTCTCCTGTGTAACTGTACACAGACAGTCCAGCAGAGAGCAGCACAGCCACAGCACATCAGACTGAAGGTTTAGTCTGGACAGGAAATAGAAAATGAAATGAATTGAATGAATTTAGCACCATTATCTGAGATTTCATAGGAAATAATTACAAATATTCACTGAACTTTTGCTGCTGCTGATACTCCACAGACACTAAAGACCAACAGATAAAGCTGCAGCTTCAAATATTCTGAAATGTTGAACACTGTATTCATGTGTTTTTATTTTGTTTCTCTTCTTCATAGAAATCAGGAGTAACCCCACCTGCTGCAAGGCAGCCCCCACCCTACAGACCTCCCAGCCAATCGCAGCATGAGCTGAACTCGGACATGGAGAAGGTCAAAGGTCAGAACACACGCAAGCCAGTAACACTCCAGTAACAGTCTTCAGATCAGAAGAAACATGTAAATCTACAACAAAGTACCTTTATCAGAACTACTGTTGCAGTACATGAAGTAAAGTTGATTTTACAGAAGGTGGTTAATGTTGGTCCAGATGCAGGAAACATCTGCTCAGCTGAGACACAGACCAGCCGTAGAAGTACTAGCAGTACAAAAGTACTCCACTAAGAACACAATGTGTTATTTATTTTTTTTTTTTTGAATTACAAACAGTAAATAAATAGAATTTATAACTCTTAATGTTATGACACCTGCTTCATCCTCAGTAACAGTTACAACAGCGTTTATTACTTCAATAGGTTTTTTTTATTAAGAATGCAACTAGTTACTAAAGCTGTCAAATACACGTAGCTAAGTAACAAAGCAGAACTACTCCAGGAAAGTACAAGTACCACTAAATCAGACGTGGGTACCTACAGTAGTTCTCTCTGTGTAAAGTAGGGGCTCCAATAAGACCAGCTCTGTGATGTGCATCTTTAAAACACAGTGTGGCTGAGAAGTAAAGCTCCCTGCAGCCTGTAGGTGACGCTAACACACATCTTACTGTGATGTCATGTGGACGAAGGAGCAGCTGATGGACTCTACTACCTTTTATAAAATGTTTTCATTTTTTAACTTATTCAGTCTATTCATCAGTTTTATCTGCTGCTAATTTACATACACAGGAAACCCCCAACCTGTTTTATCCTGACTCTCTCAATACCAATCAGGTGTTTAGGTTTACCTTAATGACACTAATAAATAAATTAATATACGCTGCAGGGCAACCAAAGATCTTATTCACACCACCAGTATTGAGGCCTGTGACTCTTCTTTGGGTCCATGAGTACAACTCTGAGCTTTTTGGCTGTTTGTTGTTTTGTGGTTCTTTGAGAAATTCAACATTATCTTTTCTTCCTGTGTGTTTGTTGGCTCTGACAACTTCACACAGACTGACTGTGACCATCTGCTGTGTTGGTTACTAAACACACACACAGCTGTGTGTGTGTTTAGTGCAGTCAGTGACTCCTAACCTCGCTCACTCACTCTTTAGCTGCTTTTAGTCCTGAAAACTCAGCTGTGACGTTCAAGTGATGGAGTCCTGAGGTCGTGTGAAACCTCTCTTTATACTGGACCAGTTCATATTTCTCTAATTCAGCTTTTTGAACTTGACATGACTCATTCAAGAGAGCAACAAACTGGAAGAGGTGAAGTCAGGATACAGACAGGAGTATAGTATAGTAGTCCAGTATTAGGACATGCAGGTACACACAGGTCCAGAGTAAAGCTAGATAGCGGTCCAGGGACACAGGGTATACTGTGGTAGAGAGGGAGCTGGAAAACAGGTGTGTGGGTAGGTAGGGCTGGTCTGACAACAAGGAATAGCAAACAGGTGTGGAAACATCAAATGTCATTCAGAGCCGTTATCAGCTCTTTAATATCTCATTTTATTTTAGTTCATCAAAGTTTACTTCAGATAATCTCAGAGTATCTTTGTGTATGCCACAGTACCTCACAGTGCTCAGTGTATTCTTATTTTAGCTATTTCTTCTTTACTTAAATCTGAGTCGTAAAGTCCCGCTGTCGTCTTTCAGATTCATCTCAGTTCTCAGTGTGTCTTCGTATCTACCTCAGTATCGTGGTCACTTATTAATTTCACTTTACTGAAATATACTTCAGTATACTTTAGTTTACCTGTTCTACTACTTAATAAAAGTAAACTGTGCAGATGCAGACAGGAAACATGGGAAGAGAGAGCGTGTATCTCGGCAGACGGGCCACGAGTGCAGCAGTGTGTTAATGTTTGTGTTTCTGTCTTTGCAGGCCTTGTTTGAACCAGTCCCTCCGCCCCGTCTGTAGACCTGTTACAGCACAGGCTGGAGGACGTCTGTTTATTATCTTGTCCTTTTCCTTCGGACTGTCTTTGGGCTCTCCTTCTCGGGTTCTCTCTGCCTCCCTCTGGCTCTGGGTGCGTTTGGTTTTGTGCGTCTGAAGCGGGCGGACGGGGCTGTGAGGGTTTCATGTTTTATTTTTCCTGGCTGCTGGTTGGACGGTTTAGCAGTTTGAGGTGGGGGGGGGGGGGGGGGGGCTGATTTGCTGCTGGTGTTATTGGGATCTCGTGCTGTTGAGCTGGAATCTATTGTAACGCTGTTGTTAATCTAATCTGAGCTGGATTTATAAATCACATCTCTCCTGTAAAAACCACAGAGCTTAACATTTCCCAACAGTCTGATTTTATGCATTGAGATGTATTCTGATCTGCATCTATATGTATTTATTTAATTTTTTAGTTTTATCACTAGCGCTGTTTAAATGCACAGTTACCACTTGAATGTCTCATGTAGCAAAAAGAGAGAGTCTGTGTTTCAATGACATGTACTGGTCAGAATTGTACTTTAGGAGTTCGATCACATCAAATTATTTTATAATCAAGGTCATTTGTACTTTAGACTAAAGAGCAGAGAGTTAGGTCGGCTCCTGACGTTATTAGAAAGCACAGAATCTGTGTTTGTCACCGTGAACCAACTAACCAACCTACCACAGACACTAAACTGTCCAAGAAATCCCAAATAATGGTCTAAAAGTTCCTGCGTTGTAATATAATGTTTAATCTTTGTCTGAATTTAGATGTTTTAATATTGAAATAAAGATTAAATTACTAAATGTGATGCCTTTAGTGTCCAGTCAGAGCTGTAGCTGAAGTTTATTGATGAGTGTAACTGCAGCTAATCTGCAGTGAAGATGAAAACTTAAAAGCAGCATCACCTAATGTCTCCTGAAGATTTAGAATTGAGTGGAGCTGCTGAGGCTCAGTCATTTTCAGGTTTATAAGCTAAACAAGTCAAAGACCCTGCTGAACTGCTGCTTGTCCGCAGCTTTTCATTAAGTGTGTTTAGAGTTTAACACGGATAATTTGACTGAATCACATCTGATGAAACACCTGCCAGACATATGCTTGGCATTGTGAGCAGCGAGCATCTGTTTGAAGAAAACTGCATGTTTCCAACTTGTTGTTTTCTTCCAGCAGAACAGCATTTATGAAGTCAAGTACAGTTTCTTTGGCAAGCGCCTGCTCTCTGTTTGGTCTCGGGGCTTTTTCCTCTGAAGTCTCATAAGAGTTTGACACAAATACAATAAAGCATGTGGTACATGAGGAGGGAACGGAAGCGCTCATTTCTCTGCTGGTGATAAATTAGTTTTGGTGACGGTGCTGCTCGTCTCTCAGGCCTCCCTGCTGTCTCTCCTTCTCCTTGCCTTGTGTTTTATTTGTGTGCCCTGTGAAAATTATACTGGCTGCTGCAGCAACAATAATAAATGATTCAATTTGATTAGAAATACAGTTTCAGGTTGTCTTTCTCAGAGCAGTAAAGGAAATCTCCAACGCCTCTCCAGTCTGTAAATGCTGCTCAACATCTGTTTAATGAAATTTACTAAAATAATAATGATCCATAAATCACGTTTTGTGTCGACCAAACTGCTTGTAAATGACGTAATGCACTGTGGCAATATCTTCCATGGCCTGTGTCAATGTAAGACAGGAAAAAAACATTACTGATCATGAACTGGATGTAAATAAAGTTTCATGCAGCAGGTAGAGGACACAGAGGTTGGTAACAAGGAGACTGTGTGACGTCTCCTAAAGTGTGTGTGTGTGTGTTATTTTCTTAAGGAGCTGCAGTGTATGTTGTGTGCAGGTGGCTTTGCTCTACTGCTCACACACTGACGGCTGATTGACAGCTCAGTGAGGAGAAGAAGAGGCCCAGAGAGATGTTTTTAAAGGTTAAAGGAAGATGAAGAGGGTGAATAAGTAAAAATGGAAACCACACAAGAGCTCTAGAGACTTGACAGGGTGTGTGTGTGCGTGTGTGTGTGTGTTAGACATATCTCACTAAAGACCAATTCATGTTTCCATGTAGTCTGTGTTATTCTGTCTGATGATGATTTAGATCATCGTGCTGCTCAAAATGCAAACTTGACGATTTAGTGGAGACGACTTTTGATTTGAATTTGGCTTTCACAGCACAGACTAGTGTCCGTGTGACAATAACCAACACACTGTACATGAACCTCCACCACCTTCACCACCCTGGTCTCATTCATGTGTCCCAGAGGAAGAACCCTTTTATACTGAACAAATGAATTATGTTAATTCATGTGATTATTTTATTTTAGATAGGACAGATTTTAGTGAGGATAAGGAGTGTAACATGCTGTCAAGATATAAACCAGACTTGAACCTGGGACGCTGCGGTAACGCGGCTGTAACCATGTAGTTCCACTCTGATTAAATATATCACGTCCAGTATGTGTTTAATATTGAGTTCTCCGTTGTGTCATAAATGATTCTAGTACAGATTTATCTGCAGAACAGCATCAGTATGCTGATCAGCACCGTACACACACACACACACAGTTTATTATCCAGTAGACGATCTGTTATTGGAGCTGTTTCTGTTCCTCTGCCTTGCTGCACAGTCCTTGACCTGATTGGTGTGGCCCTCTTCAGGCGTCACCACACACACAGAGACGCACTGTGACAGAGAGTCCTGTATCCACACGGCTACTGATCACGTGTTGTGATTTTAGGGTTGTGGGTGTGAATCCCAGACTAATGACCTTTGACCCTCGAGCTGTTGCAGGACAGCTGCTCAGTGGCAGCAGTAAAGTCAAACTGTGGCCTGCTTATTATTCTGCTAAGACGTGCACACACACTCCCTTTTGAACGTTATTACATCAGCCCCAGGTGTTACAGCTGTCCTTGAGAGCAGGATGAATCCCTCCTCCTGCTCTCTCTCCCTCTGTGGCCTTGTTTTCTGGAGTTTGTACTGCTCTTGTTTCTGTGCCATTCTCAGTTCCCTTGGGAGCCTGGTTCAGGCTGCTTATCAGTCTGATAATGGCCCGGCTCCACAGTCGTGGACAGTTTCTGGTTTAACCCTGTGCATTAGAAGGCAGCAGGACAGTATCTGGGATAACATGCCATCATGTCAGAGCTTTTAGCCACGCTAGGGTCAGAGCTCTGCACAGGACGATGTCCATCATCATCAGCAGCTTCTGATGGATGGTTGTGAAGCTTTGGAGAGATATTCATGGGCCACAGAGGATAAATCCTGCTACAGTTTTACATATTCAGTCAAGTGTATTGTTGCAGATTTGAAATTCTGCTGCACATTAATGTGAAAATCGAATTGTCAGCAGTAAACTGACTCTGCTCTGTTCCCCTGGACTGTAGCTGAACGGCGCCACAGGATATTTGCGAAGTTGAGCCTCGTTGAGTTGTATGTGTGACGCCCTGTGATGCTCTCAGAATAGATAAATCACGAGGTTGTTAACCTATATTTCTGGAGTGTCTGTTATGTTTGAAGCTTAAATTAGTGTCGTCTTATCTTTTTATAGATGCATTCTATTCTCTTTGGTGTCCGGCCAGTTAACTTGAACTGCTGTCAGAATATAAATCTATACTCACAGTCATTATGATGTTAATTAAATCAGATGAAACTTGATTAAGTCTGTGGGGAAACTGGCTCGTTACAGCAGCAGTCAGTCACAGGAATCAGCAGCAGGAGAAATATAGAATCTAAATAGGAAGTGAGCACAAACATGAGTTTCAGCACAACAAGCTAATTTAAGGTCAAAGTTACTTTATTTCATTCTGGAGAGATTAATTTGGATCATGAAAAAAACATCACATCCATGTCAATAAAATATCAACTTGACAAAGTCTGTGTGGTAAATATAACCATTTAATGTATTATATCAAAATGTATTATATCTTAAAGAAGAGACTGAATTACGTAATGATCCGATTTCCCAGGAGGAGGCCTGACTCCAGCTGTGTAGCAGCACGCAGAGATCATCCAATAAACAGTGATTAAAATCCCCTTTTGTAAATGCCAGTGGACACAGTCTGTAATTTGATTAGTGCTCTAATGCTAGTTATTCACATACAGAGCCTATAAAAAGTATTCACCCCCTTGGATGTTTCATCCTTTTATTGACATTATAAATCAGTCATAGTCAATAAAAGTTGGTGACTTTGATAAAAGAATTTCAGAAAAAAACCTCATTAATGTGAATGTGAAACAGGTTTCAAGTAATGTCAATTAAATAAAAAAAAAAAAAAAGGTGAAATCAGTGTTTACATTATTTACCCCCTCTAATATGACTGAACCAATCCAACAGAGGTCCAGATATCAGGTGCTAGTAGTCCCACAATTAGTGAAATGAGGATCACCTGAGTGCAATGAATGCATGTCAAGTGATTGCAGTAGACACTCCAGTCACTGCTTAATAAGTATTCCCGGCTACCATTACACCATGAAGACAAAACAACACTCCCAGCAACTCAGAGAACAGCTCATTGAAAAGCATAAGTCAGGGGATGGATACAAAAAAAAAATCTCCAAGACACTGAACATCCCCCTGGAGTTCAGTGAAATCCATCATCAAGAAATGATCAGAATATGGCACATGTCTAAATCTGCCTAGAACAGGCCGTCGACACAAACTGAGTGACCGAGCAAGAAGGAGACTAGTGAGAGAGGCCACTAACACACCGATGACTACTCTGAGGGAGTTACAAGCTTCAGCAACTGAGATAGGAGAGACTGTACATACAACTGTTGGCCTGGTTCTTCACCAGTCAAAGCTCTAGAGGAGAGTGGCAAGGGAAAAGACACTGTTGAAGAAAACTCATGGTAAATCAAGACTTGAGTTGTAGACATGTGAAAGACTCCATGGTCCAGTGGGAGAGGGTTCTTTGGCCTGATGAGACGTAAATGGTGCTTTTTGTCTATCAGACAAGATGCTATGTTTGGAGCACACCAAACACTGCACATCACCACAAACACGCCATCCCCACTGTGAAACACGGTGGTGGCAGCATCATGCTGTGGGGATGCTTCTCAGCAGCCGGCCCTGGAAGGCTTGTTAAGGTAGAGGGTAAGATAAATGTGCCAAAATATAAGACAATCCTGGAGGACAATCTTATTCAGTCTACAAGACAACTACGGCTAGGGAGAAGATTTGTTTTCCAGCACGACAATGACCCAAGCATACAGCGGAAGATACACAGAAATGGTTTACTGACCACAAGGTAAATGTTCTGGAGTGGCTGAGTCAAAGCCCAGACCTCAATCCAATAGAGAATTTATGGATGGACTTGAAAAGGGCTGTTCACACCTGATACCCACGCAACCTGACAGAGCTTGAGCAGTTTCACAAAGAAAAATGTCTAAAATTCCAGTGTCCAGATGTGGAATTGAGACTCCATGCTGTGACTGCTGCCAAAGGGGCATCTACAGTGGGAAGAAAAACTGTGTGAACTTTTTGGAATTTCATGGTTTTCTGCATTAATTTGTCATAAAATGTGCTCTGATCTTCATCTAAGTCACAACAGTAGAAAAACACAGTCTGCTTAAAATAATAGTTCACAAACATTATATGTTTTCATGTTTTTATTGAACAGAACATGTAAACATTCACAGTGCAGGGTGGAATGAGTTTGTGAACCTTTGGACTTGATAACTGCTTGACCCTTCTTTGGCTTTAGTACAATGGCAAGTTTTTCTTGCCATTGTACTAAATACTGACCTGAAGGGGGTGAATAATAATAATGAATTAATATTTTTATTTAATTGACATTACTTTGTAGAAACCTGTTTTCACTTTGACATTAATGAGGTATTTGTCTGAAATTTCCTTTGTCAAAATCATCAACTTTTATTGACCATGACTGATTTATAATGTCAATAAGAGGATTAAACATCTAAGGGGGTGAATAGTTTTTATAGGCACTGTACCCCACACACAGAAATATGTTTCAGGGTCTGATGTCCCTCCCTCACAGCAAAGTTACTGCACTAGCTGTCTTTAATATTAGCACAAATGTTCCTGCTCATAGTTACCAGAGTTTATCATCCAGATTGTTTTGAGGGTTGTGGAATAACTCTTTGCTGGATAATTTGATGACCTTCTCCGGGAGCTGCTGTGACCTGCAGACAGCACAACACTGTATGTTCATCATAGAGACCAACTGATGGTTACTCTGATCAATGCATGCTAATACTACAGTACCAATAGCAGAGACTGTTCTATCAAATACATCTGTAGCAGCAAATATTCACCAGTACATACTGTGTGTCTCAGCAGGCACTGTTTGCTACTTAAGCTCAGTTGATATTCACCATTTTATCTGTTTTGGCGACTGTTGAAATTGGTGCAGTTTCATCAGGCGCCTGCCTCGGTACATGTGGGCACACTTACACTACATGATCGATCTGTGAGAGGTTCAGGACTAATTACTTTCTATATATGGACACTAAGGTTGGTCACCTGAAACATCAAGACAGGGTTGTTAATTGGCTTCAAGAACAATTTCATGTACAATGTGTTTCCAAACTACCTTAAACCATGATTGGTATTTTCAAACTGTAATTTCTTGTTACTGATTGTCCTACATACATGCACTAATGTAATTATATCTACATTATCTAATGTAATTATATCTGACAATGCTCTAATATTAACCCCAGTTTTTCTGTTTTATATTGAATTTAATTGCAGTCAAGATGTACACAGCTGTTAGGATTCTGTAAACCTAACATATACTGAAATACTTATTTATCAAATAGTTATCAAAATATGTTTTATTCAAAACTGAATTTTACAATTCACCTTAGTCTTCAGTCCTGCTTCTTTCAGCTAAGAACCATGATGTGAATCCTTGAAAGTCAATGTGTGGAGACAATATTAAAAGATTACAGTAAAATAAAGCGGCAAAAGAAACTCGAGCAGTGAGATTTTTCCTCTTGTTGACCCTCAGTAATTACTGCGACGTCTTAACATGAAAACGCTGATGACTGAAGTTTAAATGAGGCATCATTAAATATCTGAGTTTAACATCACAACCAGATTAATTAGCATTTTCTTCATCAGACTCTTCTGTGATTAGACACAACAAACACACACACACAAACACACACACACACAGAGACTGTGGCTTCTCCGGCATGATACAGTTTCTACCACCTTCCCTCATGTCAGCCTTCCTCCTCTTCGTCTTCCTCTCTGCAGTTTATCACTGTTGGTGAGCTGCAGGTTCCAGCTTCTGCTCTGAAAATGAATTTACTCCCAGTCCCTCGCCTGCCTTACTCTTTACATTTAAATTTTTAGAATGTCATATACTGCTCATTTCACCCACTCTCTTATCTTCAGAGCCTCTAAGGTCAACAGCAGGAAAATCTTTGTAACTAGTTATTATGTGGAGTTGAGAATAATTAATCTGGGGCGCCATTTTTGTTTTTGTGGTTGTTTTTACTGTTGCAGGAATTTCAGTAAAAGTAACTGTTCTGCTCATTTCTTTCACCGCTGTTTGTAATACCCAAAGAAGTCACACAGTGGTGAAGAAGCTCAGCGCGGTGCAATAGAGAATCCTCCCCCAGCTAGAGTTTCAGCAGAGTAGCTTCGATACACAAGCATAAACACTGTGTCTCTCTGTGTAGTGTAACCTACAGCCTCTGCATATGGTCAGTGCGGAAGCATTAATCAAGCTTTAGTCGTGTCTGTAATGTCTTTAATGTCTGTGAAACAGAAAATGTGATTAAAACGTTTGATAAGCAATGAACAGGTAACACTGTTAAATCAGGGAAAACACACGTGCAAGTTCAACATCTGCAGTAATTCAACAACCTGGCAGCTGCAGTTGAGTCTTCGCTCCATCAAAGGTGGTTTTTGTTTCACAGACGTGTAAAACAATCAAACCGGTGAATAATCTTTGTTTTTATTTTTATCTGACTCTGTCCATCACACAATGATTCAGTCTTTTTTATTTTAGCCTGGCACATTAGCTATATTTGGAAAATTAGGATGAGTAGAAGAGGTTTTATTTAGCTTGTACCTGTGCTGTGGGACAGCTTCTTATTTTGTTCGAAACACCTTAAACGGCAGGTTCTTTTTATTTTTTTCTTCAGTTTAAGGTTCAGTGACACATTTTCTATTTACGACAGTTGTTTCTCCTCAGCAGGAGTCGAGAGACTCGTCACAGACGCAGCAGCTAGCGTCACTATTGCTGACAGATACTAACAATTGTTTGTACCTTCGGCTGAATGGAGAAACTTCCTCTGCCTGCTCAAGCAAAAACTCTAAATTTAAATATAAGTAATGCTGAGCTGTTTTCCCAGGAGCAGCTGCTGATTGTAGCAAGATACAAGTCTGCAGATTAGAGTCCAGATTAAATCTGATGGTTTTTATTATAATAATGGAAGAAAGTAAAAGAGAAGCAGAAGGTAAAAAAAAAGGAAATCACATTTAGGAGGATCATGATGGATGTCAGCTGACACTGGGATTGCTGTTCACTTTCATTTTAAAGGTCCAGTAATGTTCCTTTTTCATAACAGACCTATTACCAGAAGAGAACATTGATTATTGGGCCATTCCATCAAAGTCGTCATTTATCACGAAGGATTTATAGACAATATTTGTGCATCAGCGCCACTGCTGTTCTACTCAAGCACTGTTTTGAGCCACTTTTCCTATTAAACATTTACATTTAGTCATTTATCTGACGCTTTTATCCAAAGCAACTTACAAGTGAGGTCCATGGTACAAAGGCAGGGTCAGTGTAAGGAGGTTTAACAAGCCAAGGTCCGTACTGGAGGTGGGTCACAGGAGAGTAGAACAGAGCTGTTCGCTGCTCTCTGCCTCAGTATCACAGCTGCTGACGCAAATACTCACTCACTCACTCGTTTTCTGGATGTTGGAGCGAAGCTGAAACTGAGACACACACACACACACACACACACACTCCATGATTCAAACCATGGAGGGCAGCGATGTTACCACTACACTCCAGTCGATCAACTGTTTTCTTCTAATTTTTACTTACTTCTGTACATTTCAGAGGAAATCTTGGATGTCTGACAAAAACAATTAAGAATTTTTAACTTTTGCGTAAAGAAGTAATAACGTCTTCTAATATAAAATGTCAGGAGGTGAAAGATGTTTCAGACGTCCTTGATAAGGTGGAGTGAGTATCCAGGAGGCTGTGGCGATTGCATGCGTCTCTTAGTGGGTTTAAAGGCATATTTGTGGCTGGTCCATAAATCTTTGATGCATTTTTTTAAGGTATTCTGTTATTAATTATGAAGTTGGAGGAAGCTGTTCTCCATCGATTCAAATATTAATTGTAGAGATGGCAGATATATTTTTCTAAATCATAAATTACTTTTAGGTTTTGGTTTCAACCTCTCCACACTGATGATCAGTAGTAATTTGGGTTCGAAGTTGTTGCTCAAGAACAGAAGTGGATTGAGGGAGCTGGGGATTGAACCACCAACTCTACTATTAGTGTATAAATCATTCTACCTGCTTATTTGGAACTATTTTCCCCTGGTTGAGGACTTGTAGCTGGGGATTTCATTTAGCTTCTATTAAGTTTTAGTTGTTGTCAGCCTGTGAGTTTCACACTACTGGACTCTGCTTAACTCACTGCAGCAGCTGCTCCAAATTAAATGGAACAATCCATCTGAATAGAGACTTCAGTTCAGAAGCTGCTCTGCAGACTGGTCTGGCTGCCGCCTGCTACTGGAAACCAGTTCAGCACAGACCAGCTTGCACTCAGTCCCCTGTCCCAGGCGGCAGCAGGAGATTATGCAGAGAGCTGTATGTGAGTAAATGGTCGTAATCAAAGCTGCTCTCTCTCAGACTCTGTGATGCTGTGGTTGTGTTTGATTTGTGAGCCATGTCGGGCAGACGGGAGGTGCTGGTCTGAATGATGATGAGGGAACGTTATAACCTATAATTCACACAGACATTTATGTTTTATCGTGTGTGTGTGTGTGTTGGATCAATAAGCTATCATAACAGTTGGCTGGCTGCATCAGCTCCCCATGGACTGTTGGAACACAACACACAGCTCAGAATGAATGCATGACTCTGTGTGTGTGTGTGTGTGTGTGTGTGTGTGTGTGTGTGTGTGTGTGTGTGTGTGTGTGTGTGTGTGTGTGTGTGTGTGTGTGTGTGTGTGCCTGCTGCTGCTGTTGATGCAGATTAGTCTCCATTTATTTTTCCTGTCCTCATCTATCCTACAGCCTTCCTCTTTGATTGCTGCAACACGCACACAGCCATCATGTCTGTATTGAGTGGATCATTTATAGTGTGCTCAATATGCAAATCTTCAAAGCAATGATTCTTAAAGCTGGGAGCCAGAGACTAACAGGAGCTCCACTGGAACCTGTGAAGGTTCCAGTGAAATCTGAGGAAGAGGTCCTTGCTGTCTTTATGGATGGTTAACAGTGCTTTAAACACTGTTGAGGAGGTTTAAAGGAGGACGGGCAGTGTGATGAGGATGCTGAAATCGTGACTGAAGGGGTTCTACGTTGTCCTGAAGGAGGTTCGAGAGATAACTGAGGATGCTGAAGGTTTTTAAAAAGCATCCACGGGAAGAGACTCAAGTCTGGGAGAACTCAGACGCGCCTGAGAAGATGTGTCTTAAGAGGAATCTCACATCAAGAGATTTGGTTTGTTTGTACCAGACATCTTTGAGGGTTAGGGCTAACCCTAGCCCTAACCCTAAGGATGTTGGGGATATGTCCTCAGAGAGCTTCCGGTTCTCTCTCTGTATCTGTAGCAGGGTGACAGGGATTCACAAGAAGATCTTAAAGCAGCATTTAAAGGAATCTGCAGCTCATTTTATAAAGATTAATGAGGGATGATCAAGTTATTAATCAGTGTTTTTGATGTCCCTGGACACAGTAAGGTGGTTCCCAACCTCTCTGAGAACCTGTAGATAGATCCAGATACGTCTGAGGCAATTAAAGGAATTACGTAAAGAGGTTCTGGACCTGATGTTCCCAAGATTACTGCCAAGGTCAGAGGGTTTTGGTTCAGACTCAGAGGTGAAAATAAATTTGTTGGATCTATTTTTCTTTGCAATGCTGAAATGAATCTGTAAGTTTCCATTCCAGGAGGAGGGCTGCGTCGAGCGAGGAGGAAAATAGATTTCAATGGAGTAAAAAAGATGGATGAGAGGAAAGAAGGCAAGGCTGAGCAGCGGGAGGGGGGAGGGAGGAAGAGATGATGATGATGATGATGATGAGAGGGGTAAAGATGACAGCGAGAGAGAGAGCTGGGGTGGGTGGGTGGGGGGGGGGGAGGGGGGAGATCGAGGCTGGAGAGTAGAACAGAGCTGTTCGCTGCTCTCTGCCTCAGTATCACAGCTGCTGACGCAAATACTCACATCTCGTTTTCTGGATGTCGGAGCGAAGCTGAAACTGAGACACACACACACACACACACACACACACACACTCAGTGCCACATGTGGATTTATCTTGTTGTGTGAAGACTGAAGTATGGACGATGTTGCCGCCAGGTTTGTACATTCTCTCACTCTTTGTGTGTGTTTGTTTGTATACATGTTACACACACACACACACTCACACACAGACGGCTTCAGGTTGACACTGAGTTATGGGACGTCTGATTTTGTGTGTGTGTTTCCACTGTGGTCCTGTCAATATAGACGGTGGAAGTCACCTTTAACCTGTCTCCATGTCTGGTTCTTATGTCTGCATGTCTGACCACACACACACACACACACACACACATACTCTCTCTCACTCTAACCTAAATCCTAAAAACAAGTCTAAACCCTCAGACAGACATTTGGAGCTGTGAGGACCAGACAGAATGTCCTCACAAGTATCAAACAGTGTAACACAACCACAGAAGGAGACGCACAGAAACAGGTTGGTGCAGACATCGGGCTTATGCAGCATCATTCACGTGCAGTAAGACAACAAACAGCAACATGACGTGTGTGTGTGTGTCTGATGATGACTAGTGCTCCCCAGGTGACGCTGCATCACTCATTCAGTCTCCAGACACAAACTGATGCAGATGTAAGACCAACACACAGCATCAAATTGAAATATTTCTTCTTTGCGTGAATAAAATGTGTAACATCACTCTGCAGCACTTGTTCTGTTCTGTGTGCTGCACAGAGTAGAACGACCTGTTTAGCTGTTACTGCATTATTCACATGTTTGGATAGATGGCCACCCTGGGGAAATCCCAGAATCCAGCCTGGGACAAACGGATATTGTTCTTTATTGAATATTTAACTTTGCTGTCTTAAAGGTCTTGACATCGACGGGCTAAACTTTGAAAGGTTGTGGCTAGTTCACGTGTCTGTAATAACAATGGGACATTTGAGCGTCCGAGGCTAGTTCACGTGTCGGCAGGGCAGTCGATAGTCTGGGGCCAGTTTACCTGTCGTTATTTTCTAAACAGCCTTCGTACAGGTGTGTCCAGACTGAAGTATCCGGCGTTGTTTATACTATTCCTCCCGACTTCTTCCTTTGCTGCCATCGTAGTTCCTGCAGCCAATAAATTTTACCTTTGATCACCTGACCAATGTCTAAATGGGCCACAGTACACTGGGGTTTACTGAAAGCTTTGTGCCTTCCAGTTAGAGGACATGTTACTGCTGGTCGCAACAACCTGCTGCACAAACAACACGTGGACTCATTTTTTAATGAGGACAATAAGTAATGTTTGTTCTGATGATACTGGACCTGCTCCAGTTTCTGTTTTTCTGCACAGAGACTTCAGTTTTGGTCCATTGGTGCTAACTATCCCAGCAGTGTGGGTAGCAGATTAAAGCCTCCTCCTCTGGGATTTTATGTGTGCACAGCAGCACACTGAGCTACTGTTGCATTGCAGTGACCTCCAGGAGCTACTGCAGCACTGCTACAGCGATGGAGGTAAACACAAATCAGTTCTGTTCAGCTTTATACTCACTTTTTTTAAGGGTGTGTGTGTGAATGGTTTAATCAAAGGCAGCGTAACTTTAATAACCAATAAGGTGGAACAGCTCAATGTAAGAGCAGGTTATTTGCCATCGTCTTGCATTCTTCATTTATTTCTTCTACTCCATTGATGCTAACCGTAAACCTGTGAAATAAATGCACAGTCCAAGGGCCCAGTTCAACATGAAGGTGAGAAATAACTGCACAAGAAAGAAATGTTAATGAAAAGCCCTAATTCAGGTGTAATAAAGTCATTTTATAAACCAGCGCCTGTTCTCTGAAATATCTGGATGTTCCATTACTGTCTGCATTAGGGTATTTATACAGATAGATTATATGAATACACAACAGAGTTGAATGGTTGGTGCTGCTGTTGTTTTATTTCTAGCAGCTTCTTCTCCTGTTTGAGTTCATACTTAAATCTTTCTATCAGGAGAGGAGACGACACACGGGTTGTGTCTGTTTATGTCCTGTTTCACCCTCCAGAGCACATTATTACTACTGCCAGCTACATGAGGAAACACATTCAGTGTCTGTTCCTGGTGTTTTATAAATGAAATCGGGTTTTCAGGTTTTATTGACTTACACAGCCCGTGTTATGAACCACACTCAGAAAAAACTCACCAAAAAACGTTGGAAGGAAAAAGATGTTACAGGGAGAAACTTCAGCTGACAGATGTTCCTGACACATTTTGTTTTCAGCGTCTTTCTTCAACTGTTCTCACGTTGAACGTCCTCAAACTGCTTTGAAACGAGGAAGAAATGTAAGAGGCAGAGTTGTTAGAGCATGTCGGCATTTTGAATTCTCCAACTAGAAGCTCTTCACTGTCCTTCAACCTTTTCAGCTTGAGTGGAACCTGTGCCAGTTGACCAAACGTTGGTGATGTAGTGATTCAAACGTCGAGGTTTTTATTACCCAAATGTGCATATCAGTAGGAGCTCCATTAGGAGGAATAAGGATGTTGTTGTGCTGCCAGAGGTTTTAGTGCAGTATCACATTTCAGATGTAGTTTGTCTCATTGCTCCTCTGGTTTTTAATGTATTTGAGTTTGCATGTTCCCCCCCATGTCTGCGTTTGTCCAACAACCGCTGTGAGAAGATAATAGCTGGACACGCATTAAATAAACACATCTCTCTGTGAGTTGGTCGTACAGTCAGACCACCTAACTCATATGTTTGACTGATGGCTGGATTTGTCCTTCTTTTCTTTAAATGAGTCTGTATGAGCAGATGGATATAGAACAGGTACGTGTACCGTTCCTCACAGTCCATCCAATATCTGAGATATTTCAGAGCCACCCTGTCGTCCACAGTGCCGGATGGCTGAGAATAAAATATTCCTCTCAAGTTCAGTGGAACCAAAATAGAACGGCTCCAAAAATGGAAGCAGTTGAGTAACAGAAGCTCTAAACTGTAGAACGATGAAGAACTGAAGCTTCCTTGTTATTGTTGTTCTCAGGATGAGATGAACAAAGCTTCTGTTTATTGGTGTGTGACCTTTAGTGTGTATGTGAATCTAATAAGCTTGTGTCACCTTGTTCCTCTGTACAGTGACATCGTCCGACTCACACACCTGCAGTGACGCTTGGTGTAAAACCACGTTAAACTGTAACTCTGCATACGGTTAATGTTGGATGTTGAAGGTTAAAGGTAATTCAAAAAAATTTTATTAATCCAAGAGGGAAATAGTTTTGACTTGTTACAGGTGTTCTCAACTCAGACAGAAAGAAAAGGAACCACAACCAGGAAAGATCCACGTCAACATTAATACAGAAAACTCGTAGATACGTAGAATATGTAAGATGGATGAAAATCGGTCAATAATCACAGTCCAGTCCACAGCTGCTTACACAGGGGGAGGAATTGTACAGTTTACTAAAACTACTTGTATAGACTTCAAACAGTCCACTCTTGGTAAATTTTATTTCCTTGCCAGATGACCCGTTATTCAGTTCAGTGATTTATTTATTTAATGCATGTTTTACCATTACAACCTCCTGAGTGTCTCAGAAAAGATGCTGCTAGTAACCATGGGAAGTTACTGTAGCTTCAACAAATGAATACAAACTGTTTATTTTGTAAATGTAGGTATTAGTTCCTGCTCTAGTTAGTGATGGCAGCTGCTGTCGGAGCTCTGGTCAAAACGAACACAGGTAAGACGGTTTGACTTTGTACAAACTTCAGGGTTGTTTCAGTTAGGCGTGTCATCGGGATAGCTTCTGTGTTGGTCATATGACACTGGCTGAAAATGGCTTTTTGATCCACTGATTTAAAAACTATGAATACATTTACATACACAGAGCATCACAAACCCTCATTCAGCCCAATATTGTCTGTTTTATTATTTTTTTTATTGGTGTCTAGGGAACAGGGAGCAGCGAGATGCTCGGTTAACTGAATTGATTTTAGTTGACTTTTTAAATCTGTGAAAATCCCCTCATGGCACTTTCCATAGTACAGAATAATACAGAAAACACAACAAATCTTATTCTGAGTATTACATTATGCTAAGATAACTGATATTGGCTAATTTAGTGAAATCCTCTTGCCACAACTGAAAACAGCTCAGTTATCAGAGAGCTAGCATTGAAAGTTAAACCTGCAGTTTGTGGGTGTAAATCTAAACATAGAGTAGATATAGTTTAGGTGGAACAACCCATTTTCATTTATTCTACTTTAAACAGTATCACGCTCTTCTTCTTATACAGACTAAACAGGAGTTTATGCTCTAAAACGTCCCAGATTCTTTGTTCCACATCCTGGTAAAAGAGATTTAATGTTAAACGTAACTTACTATCAAACAAATGTCAGAAATTCAAAGCACAACAGTAAGTTGTTGTGCACGTTGATGACTGTGGTGACAGATTCACACGAGCAAATTTATGAAGAGAGACAACCTCGTCAGCTGATGGCGGTAATAAAACGTCCCATCTCTTCCCCCCAGGTCGACTCTCTGCTTCGTACAGCAGCTGTATGTCGACCGAGCAGAGACACACACAGCTCCAAATTTCAGAGAATGCTCACAAACAGAGCAATGTCACTGTCACATCGCTGTCAAACACACAGCAGGAGGTGTGTGTGTGTGTGTCTCATTTGGAATAATGTTTTTAGCATTTTTAGCTCATGACCTCCAAACTGGAAGATGTGCCCTCTGGAAACTCTGCATGCACACTGAGATACCAGATGTTTCAAGTCCTGTTCTTCACTCACAGAGCGGCAGACGTGTGTGTTATTCATCAAATGCTCTCTCAGGCCTCGGGGCTCTGTTCTCCTGCAGTGTGGGGAGCAGTGGAAGCTTCTCTGTGCTTTTAGAGGATGAAAAACTGCAGAGAGGCAGGATTTATACCTGAACCTGCTTTATGTTGACTACAGACTTTAATTTCCATATTTGTTTTACATCACATGGTGTTTAAGCAAGAGTCCTGCCTGTTTTCTCATCTGCTCCTGTGTTAACCCTTTAGTGCAGGAACGTTTTTAAACACTCCTACTGGTGCTGTAGAGCAGATTAAATGTTTGTGGTGAAGACGCTCAGTCTGTCTTGTGGCCACTTTGCAGAAATATTTAGTTTTCATTAAAAGTCATTTAAACTAAGCTGATGGTCATGACGGCATGTTGGTCTGTCATCCTCTGCCATTATCTGTAAACATAGTCTGACAATCATACACTTGTTGATAACAGAGCACCGTCTTAGATTCATGGCACAGTCTGCAAAGATATAGACACAAAAACCAATGACAGGAAAGTTTAGATTCAAGATTCATTTAAGATTGAAAAAACTTTATTAATCCCAGAGGGAAATTGTTTTGCCTCATTACTATTTTTCTCAAAACAGACAGAAAGAAAAGGAACCACAACCAGATAAGATGCACATCAACATAAATACACAATAACATCAATACAGAAAAACTCAATATATAAACAGAATATGTGAAATAGATAAGTGAAATTGGGTCAATATATATAGCCTATGTAGATTCATAGTAAGTATATGACACTTTTACTTCCCCCACCCCTTACAGAGGGGGGAGGAATTGTACAGATTGATGGCCACAGGTAGAAAGGATCTCCTGTGGCGCTCTGTGGAGCATTTAATGTTAATAAGTCTTTGGCTGAATGTGCTCCTCTGTCCAGCCAACACACTGGTGGGAGGGGTTGTCCAGGATTGAGAGGGGTTTGGACAGCATCCTCCTTTCAGCCACAACATGTAGAGGGTCCAGCTCCACCCCCAGAACAGAGCCAGTTCTCCTGATCAAGTTTTATTCTGTTACTGTCAGTAACTTAATAAAAAATGCACAAATACACAAATACACTGCTCATCCAAAAAAAAAGTCATTGGATAATTGGATAATTATTGCATGGATTTTTATGTTTCAGCTGCCAACAAGTTATTGAACCCAAACTGATGCAGTGAGCAGCTTCTCATATCTGAAGACATGTATGAGTCAAAGAAAACATCTGAGAAGATTGATGAAACTACTAAAACTGGGTTAAGAACTGTCCAATGGAAGAAGGTCATGTGGTCTGATGAGTCCAGATTGACCCTGTTCCAGAGTGATGGAGCATCAGGGTAAGAAGAGAGGAGGTGAAGTGATGCACCCATCGTGTCTAGTGTCTACTGTAAAGGTCTGTGGGGGCAGTGCTATGATCTGGGGTTGCTGCCGTTGGTCAGGTCCAGGTTCAGCAACGTTATGTGTTCAAGGAATGAGAGATTATTCCATCAATGGACTTTTTCATTTCAGGACACATAACTTTGTGGATAACGTCAGACTTTTGAGAGTTCATGGAAACTGTGGGAACACTTTAACTTTTGTTGCAGTTTGATGACACAGGGACTTTTTACTGTTGCTTCAGCTGGTGGGCTTTTCGTTTCACTGACAGTAGCTTAACAGAGATGGACTCATTTATCAAGTAGAGGCAGTTGTATTTATTGAATTGTCATTCAAGAAGATTCATACATAGGTCGTAGCTGTCAAATCTCTGTCTTAGTAAAAGGAAAAACACTTGAAGCAGATGGATCATCGCCGGTGTCTCCTCAGGGCTTTGTTAAACATTTTTTATTATGCACTTTGCACAAAACTGTACAAGACAAACAGGAATTGCTGCCTTTTCATCAGACATTCACAGGTTACATGGAACAGGACCCACTGACCCATTTCTAGAAAACAATAGATTACACCTGTTGAATTATGTGATGATGTTCAAAGTCTGAATCTTTTCTGGGTTTTAATAGATTTTAAACAATAGTAGAGTCCTACAGCACAAACTCCATCAGCCTGGACCTGAAGTATGTGTTAGATTAATGAAGTAAGTTGTACGAACGTATTCGTGGCTTTATTCTCTGCAGTTAATACTAAGATTAACGCAGTCTGAAAACACAAACTAGTTACAAACTAGGTACAGTACATTTTTGCCTCTATTGCTGATGCATCTGCATCCAGATGTGAAAGACTCCATGTTGCCTCTGTGTCCTTCATCCACCTTGTCTCCCCTGTCCGTCCTCCCCCATGAGACACATTAGCGCCTGTAAGACGCTGTCTCTCCCTCTCTGTGTCTCACTGAAACATTTAATATCCCATTAAGGTGAGTACAGAAATGCATGGACACACACATGCTGTCTACATCCTAAACCCTCTAAGCTCTAATTAAATCGAGTGCATTAAGTGTTTTCTCTCCTGTGTTAAGGTTCATCACACAAACAACAAACTGCTAAAGAAATGTGTTTTCTTTAAGTCAAGAACTTAAAGCTGCTGTTTTACATGTTGATCCCACTAATTGAACACGTTAAGATATTTTAGTATGTCGTCCTAACACAAGAATACGTGAAAGATTCTGTGATGGAACGAGATGTAAGAGTTGTTATTTCGTTAGTTTGTTTAATAACAGCATCAGACATCAACTTTGACTTTGAGCCTTTAAAAGGAATTGTTGAGGGCTCTGATTTGGTTCCAGGGTCTACCGTAAACATGAGCAGTCGACTCAGGACAAACAGAGTTTGGTGAATCACTGGATTTTAACATCTGGGACTTGGTTCAGTTCTTCTCTGGCTGCGACCGAGTCGTCTGCTGTGTCTGCTTTAGTTTGAGATGAGTCAGAGGTGATTTCCTCCGGTCACCTTATAAACAGCTTTATCTTGATCCTGTGTGTTCAGATAACAGCAGTGGTCTTTAAATCCCAGGACAGAGCTTATTACTGCACGTGTGCTCTATCATATCATCACAGCTGTCAGTTACCAAACACAAAACCTCATATCTTAAGAGCAGCAGCAGGATTCCTCCAACAAAGAGTCTTCTGTTTTTATTTCAGGGAAAGGTCAGAAACCACATCATCTGTAGAGTTAAACATTTGTCTGAGTGAACGTCTCATCGAGTCTTTAATCTTTCATATGTTGTTCACGTTGTTTATTTCACCGACGGTTAATCAGATTATTATTTGACACCACATTTAATTCTCTGCTTCTCTTTCTTCTCTCGCTTATATAATTATCTCCTCACCTCTTCTTCACCTCACAAATCCTCTTAATTCTCTTCTGCTCCTGCATCTTTCTCATCAGGTCTTCGTTCCTCTTCTTGATGTTTTTTGTCTTTTCATTCTCTCCTTCATCTCCTTAATCTCTCCTCCTCCCTTCCTGTTCTCCACTTTACATCTTTCTCTTCTTGTTTTTCTCCTTTGCTCCACTTCCTTTCCCACTGGTCACAGGAGACATTGATATAAAACATCATACTATGTGTACTGACTGTAACTGTACGTCAGATAACATACTGCCATACGCCTCCACCCGGTGTCAGTGTTAATCATTTAAAATGTTCTGGGGACAAAGATCTTCATCATTCCTTTGTTATCCCCACAGGTCAGAACTTTGTTCTGGTTTGTGAACTAGCTGAGACTTTTCATAACGACATGCTCTCTGTGCTTCAGAGCGTTGGTGTGAGCGTTATGGAGACCTGCAGGGGGCGCTACTCTGCGTGGAGCTGGAGAAGGAGCGACAGGGTTTGGGTCTCAGCCTGGCAGGAAACAGGGATCGTTCCCTTCTCAGCATCTTTGTGGTGGGACTCCATCCTGGAGGACCGGCGGCTCGAGACGGACGCATCCGGGTCGGAGACGAGCTGCTCGAGGTAATGTGTTGTTTTTGTTCACACACCCGTCATGAAGTCTTAGTAACCAGAACCAGCTGATGGATTTCTATACGTCATATAAATATTAAATACAAACACGACGTCGCTCTGTTTCCCCACATGCTTCTCTAACACCCTCATTACAGCAGTGTCAGAGGCTCCATGAAAAATTAATGTTCAGCCGAGGAAAACTGGACAATTACACAAGATACACACAGAGATTAATGCAAAAGCCCATATAATCAAAGGAACGATGCAGACACACACAGTACATGTTTAGTGTGGATTTAACAGCTTCACGTTAACACAATGAGAAAACAACAGAAAAAATAGAAAATAAAACCATAGACTCGTGAGCAGGTGAGATTTTGATATAACGTATCACTAGTTCACATCCTCACAGTTCAATGACCTTTCAATTAATTTCTGTCTCAGTTAATGAGATTTGTTTTTATGCTGTGTGAAGAATTTTTAGCTCATTACATCACTGTGAGGACATTTGAATCAGTGTTAATATTTGTTAATTAGTTTTTCAAAATTAAGCCTGAAATCCAAAACTAACAAAAACAAATCTTCTTCTCTTTGGGCTTTTCCCATCAGGGGTCGCCACAGCGAATCATCTTTTTCCACCTAACTCTATCATGGGCATCTTCTACCCTAACACCAGCCAACCTCATGTCCTCTGTTAAGACATCCATATATCTCCTCTTTGGTCGTCCTCTTGCCCTCCTGCCTGGCAGCTCCATCTCCAACATCCTTCTACCAATATACTCACTATCCCTCCTCTGAACATGTCCGAACCATCTCAGTCTGGCCTCTCTGACTTTGTTGCTAACTCAGACAACGTGAGCCGTCCCTCTGATGTACTCGTTCCTTATTCTGTCTAACCTGGTCACTCCTAAGGAGAACCTCAACATCTTCATCTCTGCTACCTCCATCTCAGCCTCTTGTCTCTGTCTCACTGCTACCGTCTCTAACCCATAGAGCAGAGCTGGTCTCTCCACTGTCTTGTAGACCTTTCCTTTGAGTCTTGCTGACACTCTTCTGTCACACAACACTCCTGACACTTTCCTCCACCCGCTCCAACCTGCCTGCACTCGTCTCTTCACCTCTTTTCCACACTCCCCATCACACTGAACTGTTGACCCCAAGTACTTAAACTCCTGCACCTTCTTCACCTCAGCCCCCTGTAACCTAACGCTTCTACCTTGATCCCTCTTGTTCAGACACATGTATTCTGTCTTACTACGACTGACCTTCATGCCTCTTCTTTCCAGAGCAAACCTCCACCTCTCCAGCTGTTCCTCCACCTGCTCTCTACTCTCACTGCAAATCACAATGTCATCTGCAAACATCATTGTCCAGGGTGATTCCTGTCTGACCTCATCTGTCAGCCTGTCCATCAACATAGCAAACAAGAAGGGACTCAAAGCTGATCCTTGGTGTAGTCCCACCTCCACCTTGAACTCCTCTGTCTGACCTACAGCACATCTCACCACCGTCATACTTCTCTCATACATGTCCTGAACTACTCTGACGTACTTCTCTGCCACTCCCGACGACCTCATACAGTACCACAGCTCCTCCCTCGGCACCCTGTCATACGCCTTCTCTAAATCTACAAAGACACAATACAGCTCCTTCTGACCATCTCTGTACTTTTCCATCAACATTCTCAAAGTAAAAATGGCATCAGTGGTGCTCTTACGGGGCATGAAACCATACTGCTGCTCACAAATCTCCACCTTCTTCCTAAGCCTGGCTTCCACTACTCTTTCCCACAGCTTCATTGTGTGGCTCATCAACTTTATTCCTCTATAGTTGCTGCAGTTCTGCGTGTCACCCTTGTTCTTAAAGATCGGAACCAGAACGCTTCTCCTCCATTCCTCAGGAGTCTTCTCACTCTCTAGAATCCTATTGAACAAACTGGTTAGAAACTCCACTGCTGTCTCTCCTAAGCACTTCCACACCTCCACAGGTACGTCATCAGGACCAACACCCTTTCCACTCTTCATCCTTTTCAGAGCCTTCCTCACCTTATCCTTTCCAATCTCTGCTATTTCCTGCTCCACAACATCCACATCTTCCTCCCTTCTTTCCCTGTCATTTTCCTCGTTCATCAGCTCCTCAAAATACTCCTTCCATCTTTTCTGCACACTCTCCTGGGTTGTTAGTACCTTTCCATCTCTGTCCTTAATCACCCTTACCTGTTGCACATCCTTCCCATCTCTATCTCTCTGTCTGGCTAGCCTGTACAAGTCCTTCTCTCCTTCCTTTGTGTCTAACCTGTCATACAGCTCATCGTAAGCTTTCTGTTTGGCCTTTGCCACCTCCCTCTTCACTCTACGCTGCGCTTCCTTGTACTCCTGTCTACTTTCCTCAGTCCTTTCTACATCCCACTTCCTTCTAGCTAACCTCTTCCTCTGGACACATTCCTGTACTTCCTCATTCCACCACCAAGTGTCTTTACCTTCTTTCCTCTTTCCAGATGACACACCTAGCACCTTCCTTCCTGTTTCCCTGATAACTTCTGCTGTAGTTTCCCAGTCATCTGGAAGCTCATCCTGACCACCCAGAACCTGTCTCAACTTCTGTCTGAATTCCTCACAAGTTTCTTCATTCTTTAGCTTCCACCACTTGGTCTTCTTCTCTGACTTCCCTCTCTTCTTCTTCCTGACCTCCAGGGTCATCTTACACACCACCATGCGGTGCTGTCTGGCTACACTCTCTCCTACCACCACTTTGCAGTCACTAACCTCTCTCAAATGACCTCGTCTACATAGGATGTACTCCACCTGCGTACTCCTACCTCCACTTCTGTATGTCACTCTATGTTCCTCTCGCTTCTGGAAGTAAGTGTTGACTACAGCCATTTCCATCCTCTTAGCAAAGTCCACCACCATCTGTCCTTCCAGATTCCTTTCCTTCACACCAAACCTGCCATCACCTCCTCATCACCTCTGTTGCCCTCACCAACATGCCCATTGAAGTCTGCTCCAACAACAACTCTCTCTCCTCTGGGGATACTCTCTATGACCTCATCAAACTCACTCCAGAATCTCTCCTTCTCTTCTAACTCACAGCCAACCTGTGGAGCATACCCACTGACTACATTCACCATCACCCCTTCAATTTCTAGCTTTAGGCTCATCACCCTGTCTGAGGCTCTTTTCACCTCTAGAACACTGTTTACAAACTCCCCCTTCAGAATCACTCCTACCCCGTTTCTCTTCCTATCAACACCATGGTAGAACAGTTTGTATCCTCTTCCGATACTACGTGCCTTGCTGCCCTTCCATCTTGTCTCCTGCACACACAGAACATCTACTTTCCTTCTCTCCATCATGTCTGCCAGCTCTCTGCCTTTCCCTGTCATTGTACCAACGTTAAGAGTCCCTATTCTCAGATCTATGTCCCTGCCTTTCCCCTTCTCTCTCTGCCCACGAACCCTTCTGCCTCCTCTCTTTCTTCGACCAACAGTAGTCAAATTTCCACCGGCACCCTGTAGGTTAACAGCACCGGTGGCGGTTGTTGTTAACCCGGGCCTCGACCGATCCGGTATGAAAGTGTCATTGATGATTCGCATGGTTATTTTGGCAATTTTTACGCCGGATGCCCTTCCTGACGCAACCCTCTCTATTTATCCGGGCTTGGGACCGGCACAGAAGTAACTGGCTTGCAACCCCTGTGGCTAGATTAAAACTAACAAAAACCCTAAATGCTTCAGTTTTTAATTTAAAGTTTTTCAGAATGAAAAACCAGAGAACAAGAACGTGTCAGTTCACGTTAAACTCCAGGTTAAACTGTTATTAAGTGTGCGGGGAGGTCATGTGACCTGACATAAACGACCCTCACATACACTCACTGGCCACTTTATTATGTACATGTGAACAGTGTAATTCAATCCAGTACAGCACATTAGCTAAAACATACGTATTTGCCGTTGAACTGTCGTGGAATATTAGTAACTTAGTTTTATCTTAGTATCTAAACCCCACATCACACTGATCAAACTAAAACATGATCTCTGTGTGTTTCTCTCAGATTAACAACCAGATCCTTTATGGC
Organism: Anabas testudineus; assembly: GCF_900324465.2. Taxonomy (NCBI): domain Eukaryota; kingdom Metazoa; phylum Chordata; class Actinopteri; order Anabantiformes; family Anabantidae; genus Anabas; species Anabas testudineus. The sequence continues at coordinate 25,045,660 of NC_046613.1, read as the reverse complement.
CGCAGTCACCAGAACGCTTCAGCCATCATTAAGAGCGCCGCCTCCAAGGTGAAACTCATCCTGCTCAGGTAAGGCTGCAGGGCATGCTGGGAGATTAAAATAGGTCTGCAGTGTTTGGGGCTGTCAGGGCTCAGGTTCTGCCTGTGGATGATGATGTTGAGATGATTTGACCAAAGACTATTTATATGAGACTGAAGACGGGAACACATTTACTGTGAGAATAAAGATTTGTGTTGCAGCAATATTGTGTCTCCTCAGAAATAAAAAACAACCGCAAGGTAAATCCATGTAAACTGGGTAATAGATGAAAACGTAGAAACTGTCAGAATAGTGTTCAGGTGCTGACAACGAGGATCCAGCTGCACAGGCTGAGATGTAGTCCTAGATCCCTGAGCTGGACACTGAGTCTGCTGGGAATGATGAGCTGTATCCAAGAACAGTCCTCCAGGTGGGTGAGGGTGGTTTGGGATCTGTGGAGCTAAAGACTGATGAAATCAAATGTGTCTGTTGTTTGCTGGATCTGCTTCATGTTTCTGATGTAACTGTCTGACAGCCGCCATGTGGGCTCTGAGCTGTTAGTTTCCTACAGAAGCTTCCAGCCCTTCCAGCTTCTACCCCACTCTTTGCTGCTGCTGCTATGACCCAATTTCAGCACAAGGATCAGGACAGTTTCATGTAATCAAATATAAAGAATCAGGAAAAATAAAGGCAGTCGAGTCACAGAGGGATGAACACAGAGTTGATGTTGGAGCTCTCAGGGGCCAAAACACACTTTTTTCTCCTCCAGCACCGTGTAACAGGCTGGAAACTGTGTTGTATTCAGCGAAAAGGAGGCGTCGGACCTAATAACAATCAAATCAGTGTGGAAGAAAAAACTCTCCCCAGCTCCTCGACTGCAGGCCGGACCCAAAGGCTCAGAGAGTTTAGGCGGTGGCAGCAGGTTAGGCAGCATAATAAATTAAAAGCGAGTTCTGTTTAAGAAACACTTCACGTTCTCTTCTGCCTGAACACATTGCTCACTGCCTGCTTCTGGCTGCTAGAAAAACACCAACATCAGCAGCTCGCTCCCTGGATCCTTCATTTTAAACATCATTTCAGGTCAACAGCAGTGTTCCTAATAAGTATGAAGTCAATCTTCCTCACATACATGAATTGTGGCGCTGCATCATTTCAGTCTCGACCTGTAAATGAATGAAGGTGTATAATGATTTGTTGCTGCAGAGCAGTTACTGAAGGCTTCACACACTTCTACCAAACAGCAGTATCATGATCTAATTGTCTAATTTGTACCGTGGTTTACTGTTTTCTAGTTTTAGGGTTCGTGAAAAAATTCGGAAATGTTCACAAACGTTCCAGCTTCACTGTGTCTAGTCAAGTCCTGAAGGAGACATTAAAAGCAGGAAGCCGTGGAGAGTTTTATCTTTAGTTTGAATATTTTGGAGCGAAGCTGCAGCGTCTGCAGTTTTCATCTTGGGACCACTGAGCTGAAACACTTTGCTTCTTTTAAAACTTTATGACATAAATGCCTAAATGGTGTAATGACGAAAGCTTCCACGTCTCCTTCTTCAGCAGAGCTCAGCAGTTTCCCTTTTTTACCTGTTTCAGTATAAATGAAGTGAGTTTTCCTCCCTGTCATCACACGGAGTAATTTCTCGACATCTTCTGATGTGTGTGTGAAAAATTAAACAAGGTTCTACATATTTCTAGAGGGAGGGGTGAACGATCTAGGGCCATTTCAGAAAGTGTATTTCCCACTGTCACCTTTTCAGTAAGTACTTCATTTTAAGTATGTACGTCTGACGCTTCCTGGTTTGTGAAGGGAACAGATTCAGGTTACAGGTGGGGGCTGCAACAGACAGATAAAGATCACTCAGCACAATCAGTAAGAGGCTGTAACCTGTCATCAGGCTCTCACTGGAGGCTCTGGACTACTTGATTTGATGCACACACAGGCGTCTCCACATTTAGCTCCACTCAGAAAACCAGACAGCAGCTTCCTGAAACTTCAAAGTCCAAACTCAAACCTGCTGACTGATATGAAGGAGGAATCTCAGGCAGCTGAGACAAAGCATCAAACCGTCACAAAGCTCTGGGATTAAGACACGACTGAGTTTGGAATTGATGAACACCAACAGGCGGAGGCAGTCCTTCACCTCTGAGATGAGTCCTTAGAGACGGGAGAAGAGCTGATGACGGGGAATCTCTACAACAGGAGATTAAACTCAGCCCCCCTCCTCCCCCTGCTCCTCAACTGCAGAAATTAGCTTTCTACTGCAGGGATTGATTTGCAGCCTGGAAGTGAGCAGGTGTGGTGTATTTTACCAAGGTCTCATTAAGACCAAAGCCTCTCATCAGGCCAGGTTGGTCTCTCTGTCAGACAGGATTTAATCTGCAGACTGGCCGAGACTGTGACACCACACCTGAGCCGGAGACGATGACAACAATTAACTTTATCCTCTTTTGTCCTTTTTAAGATGCTTCGACAGAGAAGCGTCTGTCATGACGCCTGCAGCCTCTGAACATTCAAATATTTAAGTCTTCACTGACACATGGTGGTGTAAGAGTCATTCTGTGCTCTTCACCCTGGCTGATGATCTGTGTTCACGCGTCAGGATTAAGAACCACTGAGACGCCCACATGTGAACACGCAGCATAAATCACAGCCTAACAGAGCTGTGAGCATCAGGAATCGTTTTCTAGTTAGTAGACTGCTGTTTGTTCCGGTGCTGTAGTCTCCCTAGTAAAGGCTGGCTCTCTGAAGTCTGAGAAACCGATGCCTTAAGAAGAACATTAACACTATATAAACATAAATAACATATGTGCTGCTGGACAAACATGTAACAAAACCTTTGTAGATTTTCATTTTGTGGTAATTTTTGCTGCCTCTCATAAACATATTCAAGGACAAGACTCAAACTCTAACCTCTGATTAACCGTAAAGAATCAAACTTCCTATGTGTCAGAATAAAAAACTCACACAAAGCCAAACACAAGACATCAGATCCTTCAGCGTTTTCTCTGTTTCTGCACAGAAGAGAAATCTGGGTCTTCACAAACACAGGTTTGTAGAAGTGTGTCGTGGTGGTTTGAGAAGGAGAAAACGTCGCTACAGGCTTTTGTTCAGGGCTGACTGCAGCAGTCGAGGGAACGAAATGGCTGATAAAGAACTTCTCATAACACTTTAATTTCCTAGTGCATTTCCCTTGTGATTTTGTGCTTATTATTAAACTAATCTATTATTTAAAGGAGGAATGTGTCATTTCTGTCCATAAGTTTCTACTAGTGTATGAATATTTGCAGACAGCGTAGTTTTATTGGTCATTGCTCACAAACCCACTGCTGTGATGTCCTGCACGCCCAGATGTGAAGTGACATGATGTTGTACCAGAATTAAACTGATGACTCGCAGTTTGATTGCACTGCACCGTCTTTCTTAGCTGATGTTCCCATAATTCCCCCTGTGTCATTTCTGCAGCTCGTGTTAAAAGTTCATCTCGCTATTTTCTTCGGTTATGAAGATGTCGGCTGCGCTGATTGAATGCGGTCGATGTGTCGGGGCAGGAGCACAGAGGCGTGCTCTCTGTGTTCAGCCAGGTGACAAAATCTCGTTAAAGCCGTGTCCGTGAGCCGCTGCTGAATGATTTATATCTGGATAAAGGTCGCTGCAGCAATGAGCAATGGGATGTCAACACCATGGAAACAAAAATGGTTAACTGTCACCCTGCCGGGCTGGTCGGTTCACCGTCTTTTCTGTCTCCCTGCAGGTCTCATTTTACAGATGTGGTAGTATTCAGGAGAAACTGATGGTTTACACAGCAAGTTATAATCATTTCATTAAGGAGGGTGCAGAGATTCAGAAATACTCACCTGCAAAAGTAGGTTTTCTGTATACACAAGGAAAACTGACTGATAAACAATTAGTTTTCCATTTTCAAAATCTTTATTTGTCTCTAGAGGTAAATATTATATTGCTTGCGCTAATGCAGACACTGTACCAGACTGTGGAAGAGGTGAAGAGTTGAGCTGCAAAGCTTTCAATTGGAAATTCAAGAATCCAAAACGAGTTTCTTCCACAGGGTGGGGTCAGTTAGAGATGGGGTACAGAGGTCAAACTAGATCTGCTGCTCCTTCACATAAAAAGGATCCATGTGGGTCGAGCACCCAGTTTTCCTGGGACCTCCAAGGTGTAGGAGAGCTCAGGGCAAGGCCTGAGGGTCCGGTCTGGAGATGTTTTGATGTCCCCCCACGAAAAGCTGGCAAGTGTGACACCTGATTTAGGATAAGCTCCATCAGAAGTGGAGCTGTCTCACCTCAGGCAGAGAAACTGTTGAAGGAAAAATCCCATTTTAGGAGCAGATGTAAAACTAAATCACCTGCTCAGGTGGGCGATGAGATAACTGTGTGTGCTGCATGACTGAAGCTGGAAGTAACGAAGTGGATCATAAACCTTGACCAGGAAAACAAAAACATTAACAATAACTGGTGAAAACAAGAACGGCTATTGGGGGGAGGAAAGAGTGGAGAGAAAACTTTGTGAACCTTTTGGAATTTCATGGTTTTCTGCATTAATTTATCATAAAATGTGCTCTGATCTTCATCTACATTTACATTTTACATTTAGTCATTTATCAGACGCTTTTATCCAAAGCGACTTACAAGTGAGGAACAAGGCAAGCAAAAATCTAAGTCAAGGAGAACCAACATCAAAGCAGAGTGCTATCGAAAAAGTGTTTCTGTTTCAAGAGATGTTAGAAAGAAAGGGTAGAATTTTTTTTTTTTTAAGTGCAAAGGAAGATGCGGAAGAGTTCTGTTTTCAGCAGTTTTTTAAAGATTGCAAGTGAGGTGGCTGAGTGTGAGTGAGATAGGCAGCTCATTCCACCATCTTGGGATCACTGAGCTGAACAGTTTTCCTTGGTGTCGACTGTGTGGTGCTGGTACCACCAGACGACGTTCCCTGGTTGAGCGCAGTGGACGGGAGGGGATGTAGACCTGAACGATTGAATTGAGATAAGATGGAGCTGTGGAGTTCACCACTCTGTAGGCAAGAGACAGAGCTTTGAACTTGATCCTTGCAGCCACAGGAAGCCAGTGCAAAGATCTGAAGAGCGGTGTGACATGAGACCTTCTAGGTTGATTGAAAATGAGGCGTGCTGCCGCATTTTGGATCATCTGGAGGGGTTTGGTCGTGGATGCCGGTAAACCCATCAGTAGTGCATTGCAGTAATCCAGGCGAGATAAGATCAACGCCTGTACAATGAGTTGGGTCGTGTATTCCGTCAGATCGGGTCTGATCTTTCTGATATTGTGGAGGGCATATCTACACGACCTAGAGACTGTGGTGATGTGATCTGTGAAGGTCAGCTGGTCATCAATGATGACCCCCAGGTTTCTGGCTGACTTAGTAGGGGATATCACCGCAGATCCAATGTTAATGCTGATGTTGTGTTGAGTTGAAGGTCTGGCAGGGAAGACTAGAAGTTCAGTTTTGGGTATGTTGAGTTGAAGGTGTCTTTTTCTCATCCAGGCAGAGATGCGAGATGAGACAGTTGAGTCATCCGGCAGAAAAGACAGGAAGAGCTGTGTGTCATCTGCATAGCAGTGATAAGAAAAGCCATGAGAATGGATGATAGAGCCTAGAGAAGAAGTATAGATTGAAAAAAGAAGAGGACCAAGGACTGAGCCCTGCGGTACACCGGTGGAGAGGTTATGAGAGTCAGAGACACGCCCCTGCCAGGATACCTTAAAGGTTTGTTCGGACAAGTATGACCGAAGCCAGGCTAGAGCTGATCCAGAGATGCCCAAGTCTGAGAGGGCAGTCATGAGAATCTGATGGTTCACAGTGTCAAAGGCTGCAGATAGATCTAATAGAATAAGGACAGAAGATTTACCTTCAGCTTTTGCCACCCGTAGGGATTCCACAACAGTCAGAAGTGCCGTCTCTGTGGAGTGACCACTCTTGAAGCCAGACTGATTGACATCAAGGAGGTTATTCTGGGAAAGAAAGTCAGAGAGTTGATTGAAGGCTGCACGTTCCAGAGTCTTGGCCAGGAATGAAAGAAGAGAGACCGGTCTGTAGTTCTCCACAAGGGAGGGATCCAGAGAAGGCTTCTTCAACAGTGGAGTAATCTGGGCCTGCTTGAACAAGGTGGGAAAGGTGCCTGTTGTGAGAGAGGTGTTGATGATCTGTGTAATGGCTGGTATTAGTGTTGGTGCGATCTAACTCACAACAATAGAAAAGCACAGTCTGCTTAAAAAAATAATACACAAACATATGTTTTCATGTTTCTATTGACATAACATGTAAATATTCACAGTGCAGGGTGGAAAAAGTATGTGAACCCCTAGCCTAATGACTTCTCCAAGAGCTAATTGGAGCCAGGAGTGAGCCAACCTTGAGTCCAATCTGTGTGATGATATTGGATGTGCTGCTGAAAGCTGTCCTGCCCTTTAAAAACACACACCAGTTTTAGGTTTACTGGTTTCAAGAAGCACTGCCTGATGTGAACCATGCCTCGCAGAAAAGACCTCTCAGAAGACCTATGATCAAGAATTGTTGACTTGCATGAAGCTGGAAAGGGTTAAAGAAGTATCTCCAAAAGCCTTGATGTTCATGTGTCCACGGTAAGACAGACTGTCTACAAATGGAGAAAGTTCAGTACTGTTGCTACTCTCCCGTGGTCGTCCTGTAAAGATGACTGCAAGAGGTAAAGAAGAATCCTAGAGTGTCAGCTAAAGACTTACAGAAATCTCTGGCACATGCTAACATTTTTGTTGACACGTCTACAATAAGGAAAACATCAAACAATGGAGTACATGGGAGGACACCACGGAGGACGCCATTGCTGTCCAAAAAAAATATTGCAGCACGTTTGAAGTTTGCCAAAGAGCACCTGGATGTTCCACAGCACTACTGGCAAAATATTCTGTGGACAGATGAAACCAAAATTGAGTTGTTGGGAAAAAACACACAAGACTATGTGTGGAGAAAAGAAGGCACAGTACACCAACATCAAAACCTCATCCCCACTGTAAAACATGGCGGAGGGAGCATCATGGTTTGGGGTTGCTTTGCTGCCTCAGGGCCTGAACGAATTGTTGTCATTGATGGAAAAATGAATTCCAGAGTTTATTAAGACATTTAGCAGGAAAACGTAAGACCATCTGTCCCCAACTGAAGCTCCACAGAGGATGGGTGATGCAACAGGACAATGACCCAAAGCGTACAAGTAATTCAACAAAAGAATAGCTTCAACAGAACAAAATACACCTTCTGGAGTGGCCCAGTCAGAGTGCTGACCTCAACCCGATTAAAATGCTGTGGCATGACCTTAAGAGAGCCATTCACACCAGACAAGAATATTACTACACTGAAACAGTTTTGTGAAGAGGAGTGGTCCAAAATTACTCCAGATCGTTGTGCAGGTCGGATCTGGAATGTTTGGTTGAGGTTATTGCTGCCAAAGAAGGGTCAACCAGTTATCAAGTTCAAAGGTTCACAAACTTTCCACCCTGCACTGTGAATGTTTACATGTTAAGTTCAATAAAAACATGAAAACATATAATGTTCGTGTACTATTATTTTCAGCAGACTGTGTTTTTGTATTGTTGTGAGTTAGATGAAGATCGAAGAACATTTTATGACAAATTAATGCAGAAAACCATGAAATTCCACAAAGTTTTTCTTGCGACTGTAATTCAGTTTAGTTGTAGTTACTTTATAGTGACGGCCACGATCAGCAGGTCTTAAAAGTCTTAAAGTCGTCTTAAGAACTGAAGGTTTGTTTTCAGTTCTGACTGCTGAATCTTTTATAGGTATTTAACCTGTGGTCCTGCAGAAGGTGGGGGTCATCTTCCTCCACCCAGCTGTGACAGATGGATCGTGACGTCTTCACTTCTGCTCTGTGGAGGTTATTGGTGATGTCACTGTTGTGGGTTTTCCTTCAGTCGTCAGCTGTTGTTGTTTCGTTGGTCGACCCGTTCTGTCGATGTTGCTCGGTGCATTAATGGTTTCTTTCTTTTTTCATTCCAAATTGTTGTTTATCTTGTGATCTTGATTGTTTCCCGGCTCCTGATTGAAACCAAGAGCACGGGACAAACCTGGCTAACGGCTAACACCTCTCAGACACATGTTCCAATACTTATACTAAACTAAAGTTTGGATCTATCCTATCCTCATGTTTTGATCTTAAACCCAAATATCTTTGTGTACAGCATGAACAATTGATTTAGAGTTGATATTTCTCTGTTTTGTGGGAAGTGCTCATCCTGTAGGAAGATTCTGCTGCTACGTCTTGTGTTTTGATCGTATGCCGAGAGTCACTCACCGCCACAGCTCAGTACAGTATTAGAGGTTTGTGTTGTTTGTGACATTATGTTCAGCAGAGCAGGTCTTTCAAGACGGCTTTTATCTCCTTGTTTTTCCCCTTTTTCCATCTTTACTTGAACCTTTTAATGTCTGTTTTATGGTAAATGTGATGTAAATCGAAGACGAGGAGATAATCGTTTAATCATAGATGCTTTTATAGAAGAAGTGGAGATGGCCTCTTCCGACAGAATGATAGATAATAGTGATCATGGAGCCTTTTGAAGGAGAGAAGAGCCGGTAATTATTCTTTTTGATGGAGTTCAGTACATGAATTCAGCCGTAATGTTCGTCCTGATCAGGCTACAGAAACATACAATAAGTCAGAAAATGATCACGTCCGTGTTCTGAGTGAAGCACACACCATATTTCAGGCTTTATTTCGTTTGTATATTCGTTTTGTCTTCGGGTGCGACTGTGCAGATATTTTCCAGCAGCATCAACATGCTTTTAAAAACCATAGTTTCTACCACACACATACAGAATGAACTTCCTTCTGGTCTATTAGAGGAAACAAGGGCGATATTAAGCATATTTCACCTTCAACCCTCACCTGTCCACTCACTGTGTACTCGACTATATACAGCAGTGGGAAGATCAGATAGTGTAAATGAATGGATGATGATTGAAACCTGAATGATTCACACAGGGCTGATGATATGTTCACTGACAGCTGCCTTAGAGCTTTGTAGTTGACGCACTTACACCCCCTTTACCGTATTCATTCAGACATAAATATAGAAATGCAGGGTGTAGTTCCCCTTTAAACCGTTTTTGTTGTGAGCTGAAATGGTAAAAGCTGCTTCAACCTGGAGGAGTTCTGATGTACTGAAATCAGGTCTTATTTGGACTCTGGAGCCAGATTGTGAAGTGCTTTGGATTCCAGGAGGAGAATTGTGAGTTGTATTCTGAGGGAAGTCTGCAGTCTGATATTTTGGTCCTTGTTAAAAGTTTCAGTCTGTGAACAGTTTTTGGGAAAGAATCACTCATAGGCTTTAATCTGCTCCATTGATTTACCTGGTTTAAATCCACGTACCCACAGACCAGCTGCTCAGAGCTTAATCACAGACAGAATTTCAGTTTTGTCCCTTGATCAGTGCTAGAAACACAACAATAATGAGCACTGAGCATCAACAATGCAGGAGGAATGTGAATACAGCTCCATGATCCTGCTTTCCTGCAGTGTTTTTTTTTCCTCTCCGGCTCTTGTGATGCTAATCTGGGAGCTCCACAGATGGCTCCATTTAGCGCTGATGCCTCAGACTAAACCAGCCGGCTTTCAGATACCTCCACGACGGAGTTGAAATGCCCCGATGGTGGATACCTACCATATGTCATCATGTAGCAGATGTTCTCAGTGCTAGACTGCAGGTCTCGTCTCCCTCCCTCATGTCTGACAGAAGAATTTGGAGATGAGTTGTTGGTTTAGTCATTTTCTGTTGTGTTACTCTGGAGACCTGTTGTTGTACTTGTCAACATGCTGATATGATAAATCAAATTTTCCCCATAGTCCCCTCTCAGCTGGGCCCAGTGGAGCCGTATCCGCCCGACCAGCTTAATCGTGTGGCTGATGTTCGGCTGTTAGTGTTAGTTTAGATTAGATTAGAGGGATGTTCCCATTAGGAGTGTTTAGTGAGTCACCAGCTGCTGGGGGAGGAGAGGTGGACAGTGGGGATAGATGTGTGGGGATATATTCCATTTACTTTAATCTAAACACACAAAGATAATTCAGAATCTGTGTCAACTTCAGTGAACTTTAAACTTTGGACTGAAGTGCAGAATATGGTCACAGCTGAGTGAACACAGGTGGATCCAACTCTGAGAACAGTAATTGATCACAAGGTCGAGTCATGTTCTTTCTTCTATACCTAGTTTAGCTGTTAAACAGTAGAAAACAGAAACATCAAACTGAGAAGGGCTTGGCAGCGGAGCAGTGGAACCAGTAGCTGGGTTCTGGAGTTGTGTGTTCTCCCTGTGACGCTCCACCTTCCTCCCACAGTTGAAAAACTTAATTACGTCACTGATTCTAACTTTCCCGTAGGTGTAGGTGCACTGTTGTTGTTCATCTCTCTGCGTCAGCTCCTGCGATACTTAACAGGATAAGTGGAGTACGTAGCTAAAAGGTTTTCAGGATCACAGAGACAACTACACCATCTATAAACAGATGGTGTTTCCATGATCACTGTGTGAATTCAAACCGTTTGCAGACGAGCACAAAACTGATAATTTTGCCAAAGACCATGAAAGAAGCCTGGTGAATGTTGGCAGCACATTCATTGTCAGATAAATCCAAAATAAAGAAGTTTGGATCCGACAAGGTCCATCTGGCCACGAGTGCAGGGGAGAGGACATTGATACAGTTCATACGGAGGAATTCTTCAACATAATGATCCTACGGCACTGAAAAGTATTTAAAGTTGGAAGTTTAGACCTGGTCATGTTTTCTTGATTTAAATCCAACACAGCATCTGTGGATCATTTTAAATAAAAGGAAAGAAGCAGTTAAAAAAGCCAAGAATGAGGGTTCTTACTCCAACAGCACGATGTACCAACAAATCTTTTTGTAGCGTAGCTCATTGAAATCACTGCACTGCAGTCTGAATGTGTCAGTGCTGCAGCTGCAGCGTGTCTGCAGTGCAGTGCTGCTGCAGCTGCAGCTCCGTCTCTCAGGAACGCTGAGGATAAAGAAACAACGGGCTGACATGCGTTCAGTGTTTAGACTGGAAGTGTGTGGTGGGGGGGTCAGGTGGTGAAATGCTCTCTGTCTGAAGATTAAACTCCATCAGCTGCAAAATGAAGAGATGAAAATATTTTTTGTCTTTGTTCTCATGTTGCAGCCAAAACCTGGACTGATCTCTCTCTCTCTTTCTCTGTCCCCCTGTAGAAATGAAGACGCTATAAACCAGATGGCTGTCCCCCCCTTCCCGACTCCCCTTCCTCCCCCTGTCCTCAGCCCTGAGGTATCATCACACCCAGAGACACTTAGTAGGATTAAAATCTTGTGGTTTGAGCTGATTAATGGACTAGTTTACAGTTTCTCTAAACTTGTGACAGACTTTGCTTCAGCTTCATGTTGTTCAGCCTCAAACCAGACAAACTGGATCAGAACTGGTGCCTCATGAACACAGCACAGGTAGAACAGGTGGACTGACTCGACACTGTTTTTGTTGATGTGATGACTTACCTGAGGTTTAAGGTGAAGCTTTTTATCACTGCACCAACTCACAGGACCCAACATTTACAGTGTGTGTGTGTGTGTGTGTGTGTGTTTCAGTGTGTCTCTCCAGCTCCTGGTGGTGTCACGGGCCCGACAGACGGCCCCCGGCCCCCCGACAGCCTGACACTACACCCGTCATCGGACACACCGGTAAGTCTGAACCTGCTAAAAACAGACCTGTGAATAATTAGGCTGTCAGGAATGTTAATGTCAGCACATGCAGCACACTGGCATTACTCCGTCCACCAGCTAGTTGAGATTAGGAGTTTGATCACTGATTCAGAAGCAGGAGGGAGGAGTGGTCGCTGGTTTCAGTGAGCTAGTGTTCAGTTCTGACTTACTCTAACTAACAACTGTCTGTCTGATGTGTGGTCTGTCGAACAGGACGAGGTGAGAGATGAAGCAGAGCAGAACAACCAGAACAACAGCGCCCCCAAGAGTCTGAGAGAGGCCGACACCTTCAGAAAGGTACACAAAAAGAAAACTTTGGAGATTTCTCCATCAGTCTCCCCTCACATGTTAGAGTCTGAAGTTAGGGCTCGTATGAAGAAACAGGTTGAGGAACTAAATTAATCTACAGTCTGCTGAGAATTAGACGCAAAAGCAAGCAAAACATCAGCTGAGACGGACGAGCGATGAAAATGAAGCACGAGTCATTTCTGAAGAGATGACGTCATTTAACTTTACAAGGAGAGATGAGGAAAAATGTCAAATGACCAAAAACTCATCAGCAGTTTTGTCCAAAAGTCAGAAAACAAAGTGATTTATTCAGTATTAAAAAGTATCTTCATACTGAAACACTGAGACGTGATCATATAACTACAGCTGTAGTGAAATCCAGCGCGATCAAAGTTGATGAAAATAAATTCTTCATCCTCAGTGTTTGGTTCCAAATATCCCAGAAACCTGCATCAGCTGACTGAATCAGGACATGCAAACCTCTCCTTGACCCAGTCTGGTGTGTGTGTGTGTGTGTGTGTGTGTGTGTGTGTGTGTGTGTGTGTGTGTGTGTGTGTGTGTGTGTGTGTGTGTGTGTGTGTGTGTGTGTGTGTGTGTGTGTGTGTGTGTTTCTGTCCTGCAGAGGCTCAAAGACTCAGAGTCTCCAGAAAACGAGCTGCAGGTGCTGATAGCCTCACTGGAGCAGCAGGTAAAATCAGAATCAGTACATGTGCATCTACAGACGACACTGATCTTTGTGCTGCGTCACTGATCCGAGCTGTTTGTTCAGTCCTGCAGGTCTCACTCCAGCTCAAGCAAACTGACGGCAGCTTCTCCTCCTCTGGTCAGCCCCGACCTGCAGAGCACCAACAAAGGTACAGACGTGATGTCACTATTCCTGTTGTTACTGGAGCAGGAATCAGTCAGCATCTTTACACAGGTGGAAACCACTCACCATTACACTTAGGTGTAAAACATCTTAACTTAAATGATCCAGCAGCAGTACACCCTAAGAACCCAGCTGCTGGCACTGTGATAATTAAGCTTCTGATGTTCACACTCGGTTCACCAAATCACCAAAACCACGTTGAGGTTGATAACAATGGTACATGTCAGTGGTATCTGTAATCCAGAATTCTGCTGTGTGATTTTCCACATATTGTGCTCTGTAGCACTGTAGCTGAAGGAAGTTCCTACAGGATAATTCACACTACATTAATTCAGCACCTCTCTGAACAGCTTGAACAAAACCTGAACACTGTCACATTAATGAAGGAGCATTTGTAGTTGTATTGGGCTGCATCAGTATTACGTCTGTGTTCCTACTAAAGTGAGACAGTAAACATAAAACTGAGTGTATATCTTATATTTCTATCTTCTCCCTCTTCAGACCCTTCATGCTGTGCCGTGGTTCCTGGTCAGGAGACAGTATTAGAAATCTGTAAAGGTCGATCAGGACTTGGACTCAGCATAGTGGGAGGGAGAGACACACAGCTGGTAACACACACACACACACACACAGAGCTCACTTTAATATTCTGTTAAATGTACGGTGTCTAACAACCTCTCTCCTCCTGATGATGTCACTGAGAATGTTTAAGAGGCAATATCAAGTTGCCTCTTAAACATTTTCTTCAGCTAAAAACACAAGAGCAATAAAACTCTCTGTGAATTAAATTGTGATTTATGTCCCGAGGGAACCAAAGCAAGGGGACAGTAAAATGTCAGAACACAGTCATGTTATTTACTACACAGTGTTTATCTGCAGGAAACAGGTAAATGTTGTGTTTCTGTGCTGCAGAACAAAAATCTGAGAAACCAGCTTCTGTTTCTGACTCGTGGAAAGAAAACAGCTGACTCAACTTAAAAACGTTATTGCTCATATAAAAACAAAACTTTCTCCTCAGTTAAGACAGTTTGTGCTGATCAGTGCTTCAGAGAACAGCAGGTGACAAACGGTCAGCAGAAACACACACACCTTCACGCTCTGTCTCTCTGTGTTTGTTGGTGTCTCTGCACCAGGACGCCATAGTGATCCATGAGGTTTATGAAGAAGGAGCTGCAGCCAGAGACGGACGACTGTGGGCAGGAGACCAGATACTGGAGGTACCCACATGTAGTACCAGTGTACCTGATGTATAGGCAGGTTTGAGACTCGCTGTAATAGAAATCTTATTTTATCCCGCTGCACAGACACTGAGGACAGACAGCATGTAGCCAGTGTCTCCCCCTGCTGGTCAAACCCTGATGATACATTCACTTGCTGTGTGTATGTGTTTCAGGTAAACAGTGTCGACCTCCGCGGTGCATCTCATGAGGAGGCAATCGCCGCCCTGCGACAGACTCCAGCAAAGGTTCGTCTGACAGTGCTGAGGGACGAGGCTCAGTACAGAGATGAGGAGAACCTGGACGTCTTTAAGGTGGAACTGCAGAAGAAGAGCGGCAGAGGGCTGGGGCTCAGTATTGTCGTAAAGAGGTCCGTCTTAAAACACACAACTCGCACACAGATACAACTCCTCCAGTGGATCAAAACAACATAACCTGCTGTGTGTGTGTGTGTGTGTGTGTGTGTGTGTGTGTGTGTGTGTGTGTGTGTGTGTGTGTGTGTGTGTGTGGAAGGAGTGGCAGTGGTGTGTTTATCTCTGAGGTGGTCAGAGGGGGGGCTGCTGAGCTGGACGGCCGTCTGATGCAGGGAGACCAGATTCTATCAGTTAACGGGGACGACACGAGACACGCTTCCCAGGAAACTGTCGCTGCCATACTGAAGGTACACACACACACACACACACACACACTGTCCACAGGTATCACTTTGGCTCTTTGTACAACTTTAGTGAAATTGCAATAAAAACAAACAGGGTTTGGTGTAAAACTGACACTGACTTAAATCAGATCCACACGTTGTTGGTGATGGAATAAATAAATCAGTTCATCTCAGTTTGTTACAGGAGATATTGATTTATAAAATCTGAATATAAGTAATGGCGAAGGTGAAGAAATAGTGCTGAAGTTACTTTTTCCAGGTGTCGTTACTTTTTCCTGTGCGTGTAGATTAAACACTGTAGATTGACATACGTCACCTGTTTGTGCAGTGTGCTCGGGGTCCGGTTCTGTTGGAGCTCGGACGACTCAAAGCTGCATCCTGGATCTCATCCAGACACAACTCACAAGGAAGCCAGGTGTGTGTGTGTGTGTGTGTGTGTGTGTTTTATAATGTAGGTCTATCTTGGTGAGAACCAGGTGTTAAAAGTCTAAAACTAGTTTTTTTCAGTCGGAGGTTTAATGGCAGGGCTTCAGGAATGTGTGTGTTTTATTAGAATCTCACTGACTGTGTGTGTGTGACGTGAACTCTCTTTGTCTCAGATGAGTCATGTGAGTGGGAACAGCTCAGGTGTTGTGGCTCCGCCCCTCACACACCCCCTGACTTCACCTGAGCCCCCCACCTCTAACCCTGTGACCCCGACGTTTGCCCTCAACAACAACATTAAATCCACCTCTGACATCACTTCGTCCTCTGCCAACAGCACAGGTAAACACACCTGGAGGATTTTGTTGTTGAGTTTTTATTTTTCTGATATGATGTTAAACAAATGTTCTCATTGTGTGTGTGTGTGTGTGTGTGTGTGTGTGTGTGTGTGTGTGTGTGTGTGTGTGTGCAGGGGCAGACGCAGGCGTCCGTACAGTGGAGATCATGAGGGTAAAGTCCTCACACACATCTCATGTTAATGTTCCCTGTAACTGGTCTGAGTCTGCAGCTCCTGTGACCTCTGACCTCTGTACTCGATGATCTCAAAGTTAATCCACAATCAGAAATGAGATGAAACATTCACCAGATGGTAGTTTTATCTCAACGCAAAAATAATTGTACTGTTCTTGTCTATACTGGACACCACATTCAAACATTTACCGTGTAGGTTGGGAGAAGTATGTGAACCCTGTTCAGCCAGACCCACATATACAAATATAGAATTACCACACTGTGTTGAGTCCACCAACCTGTGAAGCTGTAATTTCTTCAGAAGACTGAGGATGACAAACCGCTGATTTGAATGAAGCTTGAAAATGATCTCAGAGTTGGACAAACTGTCTACAAATGAAAATGTTAATGTTAAGGTTTAATGACTCCTAAAACAAACCACAACATGAAAACATCATCTGTAAATCGCTTTGCCTGGAGTTCATGCAGGTTTCCTGCAGGATGATATCAGGGTGTCTGTCTGTAAGCTGAAGCTCAGAAGAAGCAGGAGATGCAGCAGGACAAAGACCCTAAACAGTGAAGTAAATCTACTACAGAACAGCTTGTAACTGAAAATCTACCATTTGGATTCAGGAACCAGAGAAGTGACTGAATGAGCTCAGAGACATCCTGAGAATCTAATAAAAGATATTTAATGAAAATGAGGTGTTTACAAAGCTGATGACAGACTTTAAAAACCTCAAAGTAAGAGACGGAAAAAGTCAGGACGTCCTGTGACTCACCTTACATTTACCTATCAATGTGTTTCCATCCTTCCCTCACTTTGCTGTTTTTATTCTTCCTCCCTCTCCTCTCAGGGTGTCAGTGACTCCCTCGGCGTGAGTATAGCGGGGGGGAAGGACAGCCCACTGGGTGAAATCCCCATCTTCATCGCTATGATCCAGGCCAACGGAGTCGCAGCCAAGACGCATCGTCTCAAGGTAGACTGAGAGCTTCAGTGTGTTAGTGTCGGTGATGCAGGAAGGACTCGGATGTGTCTCTTAAAGTGGCCACAGTCTTTTTATTTAATCTTCATTTTTATTCTTTGGCTCCACTGATACAAGATTATTTGATTTTTGAGTTTAATAAGTACAAATACATGTTATAAATATTTATGCAACAGCTCCTCTGGCCTCGCGATCAAAAAGACTCATTTGAGCTCCCGTATCTTTAAGGCCCCTTGGATTTGACAATAACCGAGAATAAATTAGCTGAATCCCGGGAGTTTCTCTGCTTTCACCTCAAGCTCTTTGTGTCTGACTATGTGGAACATGGGAACCAAACTTCACAGGAGCATATATGTAACTTCAGAACACAAATAGCACAATATCACATTTTTAAAAAGTACTAGTACCACAGTGTACAAATACTCCATTACAAGTAAAGTTCTTCATTGTTGCTTCTGTAAGTGCGATTAGAGTTAAATCATTCAAATTAAGAATGTCCCTGATACTTTAGTGTATTTGCATCATCATTCACTCGCCCTTATTTCCTAAGTTACATAGTTACAGTAGCTGTCAAATAAATGTAGTGTAGTAAAAACTGCAGTTTCTATATATTGGTTTGATTGTGTGTGTGTGTGCGTTCGTTCAGGTGGGGGACAGGATCGTCAGCATTAACGGTCAGGCTGTGGACGGCCTGTCCCACAGCGACGTCGTCACCATCCTGAAAAACAGCTACGGGAACATCAGCCTGCAGGTAACACACTCGTGTTCTGCGGTAGCTAATACTTTAGCAGGGACACGGACGTGTGTGCAGCTCTGCTCTGCTCCTGCTCTCAGTGAAGATGCAGCATGTTGGATTGACGTCTGTGTGCATCCGGTGGCAGATCAGTGACTCACCTCCGACAGCACACACCCTCCTCATCTCATCAACACCCACAACAGATTTCACACCCTAATGACATTAACCTGGATTCAGTAGATAGGTTCACACCATGTAGGAGCAAGAGCTAATTATCGTTTAAACGGGAGAGCATATCAATGTCAAACAAAGGACTAAAGGCGTGTTCAAGGCCACAGTGGCACCTGGACCACCTCCCTGATGAGGAACAGCTACTGTCGATGTAAATAAGTGAAAACAAACAGGCCTTTTCTATTCACATTAAATCCAGATTTAACTGTGAAATATTTCAATTTTCTCTGCAGCTCATTGATCTGCTGACTGAACGCACCTGTGTGTGTGTGTGTGTGTGTGTGTGTGTGTGTGTTATCAGTGTGGTCCAGCTGCCTGACTGTTGCATGCTGGGAGTGTGATAGCAGCAGAGAGGACAGGCCTTTATGCTAATAAAGTTTTTATCGTCCTGCAGCAGAAACAAACATCTTTTCAACCTTTTCTCTCCCTGAATCTTCAGACAGGTGTGTCACTGAGATAATGGTTTATATTCATCTGTCCGTCTTCAAGTAGCTTCGTTCTCTGTCTGTTCGTTCAGCTGCTTTAGTTTTGTAAGTTCTATTAGACCAATAAAGTTCGGGTCCGGTTCAGCAACATCAAGCCCTCATATGTAGTCATAATCTGTGACTAGAGGCGCTGATTCACTGCGATAGTTCATTTGGAGAAAAAAGAAAAGTCACTTTGGCTCTGGAACCAGTTAATTATCACCACCTCAGGTACTCGATCAGCAGGTGTGTGAGATCTGTGGCGTTCTCACCTGCAGCATGTACAGTATATACAGCTGCTTCTGAAACAAGATGCAGTCCAGCATGTCAGTGCATTCATAATATCTGTGTACTGTGTACAGTAAACTGCAGTACACTATATACTGAGGCTGTTTTATTCAGTAGTACACTTACATGACATAGTTGGACTTGTAGGGAGGTGGAGATGTCCTGACTTTTAGGCTGTGCATCAGCCAAAGTTGCCTCAGATCTGATTTTTTGAGTGAACAAACCAAATTTCTTCATATCAGATATGATCCACTTCCTAGATCTGCTTTAGATCTGATCTGTGTGTCTGTGAGTGGAGTCAGAACATTCAGAGCAGCATTCACATGCTTCTTTTAACATCTCACGTCTCTGCACATACCACCTGTCATCATGGATCAGTGTCCACTCCTTACAGCTGTGAAAAAAAACATGGAAGACGACAGGGTCAGTGGAGACACTAGGACGTTTCTCAGGTGTTGGAACTTCAGCTTCATAAGGAACATATGGCTTTGTTGTTGTTCTTTGCCACATTTCAGTTAAATTTGTGCTGAAAAAATCATTCAGAATTTGATAAAGCACCTTTTGTATGTGTGTCAGGTGGTAGCAGACACCAACATCAGTGCCATCGCCACTCAGGTGGAGAGTTTGTCGAGTAGCTCCAGTCTGTCAGCCAACACGGACACACACACGGCCGAGCCAGAGTGAGTAGACACGGAGCAGAAAGGTACTGCAGGTGATCACAGGTAACAATAAGCTGATTCTGATCCTTCTCCACCACCACGGCCCTCGTCCCCAGGGGTCCGAGGCCCCGCAGCATCAGTCTGGAGAAAGGCTCTGAGGGACTCGGCTTCAGCATCGTCGGAGGTTTTGGGAGTCCCCACGGAGACCTGCCGATCTACGTCAAGACCGTCTTCAGCAAGGTCAGAACCTGTTTGTCTCCTGTTGGACACTGGTCGAGCTCTTCTAATTTGTGAGGAAACGATGAAAAAGAGCAGAGATCTGAGACTGTGTGCACCTGTGTTTACCATCAGCGGTGGATGTGTAAACGTGCTCTGTGTCGGGGTGTGTTTCAGGGCGCGGCGGCGGTGGACGGGCGTCTGAAACGAGGCGACCAGATCTTAAAGGTGAACGGAGAGAGTCTGCAGGGAGTGACACACGAGCAGGCGGTCGCCATCCTGAAGAAACAGAGAGGAACTGTCACGCTGGACATTCTGTCATAACACACACACACACCTGCATGTACACACAGATGTGAATCACCTGCACACACATGGACCCAGAAGCTCCTCCTGCTGTGATGTGTTCAGGTACATCAAACACACTGACTCCTGGGTGACATGTCATCATGGATGGAGAACTCTGAACTTCCCAACGTGCAAAAAAAGGAACTGCATCATACGGTGCCAACACACACACACACAGGTTTCTATCTTTGTGAGGACCTTCGCTGACATAATGTGTTGTGGAACCTTTACCCCAAACTGAACCAGATTCTAACCTGAACCCAAACGTTGAGTCTTAATCCTCAAATGTCCTGAAATATCCTCACTAAGATAGACGCACACTTCCTGTGGCCACACTGATGTCTGACTCTGCACCATGGACAGATGTGTTTCACTGCTTTAATACATCCCTCAGAGTTTCTCAACCTTGGGGTTGGGGCCACAGCTGGGGTCGTCTGACATGTAGACGGGGTCATTTGTTTGGGTTTAATGAGGCTGATCTCAGCCTGTTGCCACTAACAGCTACGTGACATGATTGGTTTCATACTGTCAGATGACCCTCCGTCTTACGGACATTACTAACGCACATTAAAGACTTGTTTCTTAACATAGACCCTAAAGCCTCAGGACAAGCTCACTTTTTTCAGTCAATTTGCATCTGAATGCATCCACTCCCTTCCATCCACATCCAATATTTGCCACATTAACAATCATAGTTTAAAGTCCTGAAAATAAGCGTCATGTTTTTTGTCTGCTCCAGCTGAAACTCACCATATCTGTGGGAGATCTTACTCGATACAGATCATATGTTGCATAAATCAGTGGTCAGTACTTTTCTCTTATCTTATTCTTATCTAACTCACAAATATGAGGATCCAAAACCCAACGGGTTATGCTTTGTCTCCTTATCTGTGCTGTTCAGTGTTGGCTGGAGCATGGAGCTGCATTCACAAGCAGCAGCTGGTGCTGAACGGTAGGTGAAAAGAGACAAAGCCCGACCCATTTGGCCTTCAATATGAACCCGTCCTGCAGCGCGGCTTGTCCCTCTGCAGCCTACATAGTTAATTAGCTTTTTAGCTACAGCACATTAAACAGCATTTAAACATGGGTGCAACTGTTCACTATAGTATCAGTACTACTATTTACAGTGTAGTTACAAGCTAGAAAAGGTTGAGAAACTCTGTTAGTGGATCTGCTGCCAATTCAGAATATCATCTAAAACAGAGAATTATTCAAATTAAGTCATGATGGAGTGAGATTTAAATCTAGGCCTGCACTAATAGAACTTTACAGTCTGGAACAGATGCTTGTTTTCATGGGCGAAAGGCTGGTGTCCAAACGAACTAAAGGGAAATGTTGGGGAAAAGATGCTGCACGTGTTAGCTTAGCATCTCCACTGTGGTGGAGGACTGATTAGCTGTTAGCCGCAGAGAAGCTGTTGTTGAAGAGGTGTAACCCGATCGTTCTGACTCATCAACTGTCACGTAAACAGCTGCATTCGGAAAAAACTAAAGGTACGTGGTCTCAAGGATGTGGACAGTCTTATTCTTCCGGTTCCGGGCACACTACAGATTGACTTCCCTGTCATCTGAAAAAGTGCTGTTGGCTGTAGATTCAACTTTTTCCTTCATTTGAACTCAGACACACAAACCGCAGCCCTGTCCACATACTTTTGACCTTTAGTGCAATATGAATATATTTTGTAGTAATTTTGTGATGATCATAAACTCTAAAATTTAGTTTGGTTATGTAAAATTAAACATTTAAGAGCGTCAATTTCTGCAATCACTGTACTGTTTCATAACCAATTAAGGTTATTAATTGTTATCTTTTATTCAGTAATTTAATATTCACAGTTCACATTGGAAAAAATTCCCTTTACTTCAAGTTCCAACATTTAGCATATAGGCTGAATAGAAACATTGAAAAACGTTTTAAATCTGTGTGTTGGAAGTAAAATACAGCTCTGATAATATAAAATAAACTACTAGTCAAAAGTTGGAGTCACATAGAAATTATAAATATGTAGTCTTCATCTGTTATCTTAATAAACCATCATTAGCTAACAACATGTCATTGGAGGACACTACTATGTTTGCTGATGATAGACCTCTGTACATCTACACTGTATTTCTGATCAACTTAATGTCATAAAATCAGATTTTCTTTTAAAAGCATTTCTGTGTGAGTCCACTTTTGACTGGTAGTGTACTGTATGTCCATGTGGGAGAAGTTATAGCTGTATATTCAATAAAAAAGAACAAATGAATGGAACTTTTTGGTCAGTTATACAAAATTAGCTGTATTTATTTTTTCCCAGAACTACAGTGCTCCTTTACAACAGGCTGGTTGTTGCTATAAATAATGCTCTATATATATTATGAGCAACAACATTTATCATCAAATTTGTGTCAAATTGTTAGAATAATAACGTTGTGTAATTTAGTCAAACTCCACTTCTTTACATTCTTAGAAAACATCGTTCGGTAAAATTGAGTGTGTTTATGTTTCTGTTTCATTACGGGTGAAACAAAACCAATTATTCTTCCAGTTATGAGTCGAGATGACACATAAATAAAAAAAAATACATGTTGACTTAGTTTCAGTGGACTCTCAGGACTCGGTGGGCCTGGAGACCCCCAGTCGGCCCCAGTCGGCCCCTGTCGGCCCCTGTCGGCCCCAGTCGGCCCCTGTCGGCCCCAGTCGGCCCCTGTCGGCCCCAGTCGGCCCCAGTCGGCCCCTGTCGGCCCCAGTCGGCCCCTGTCGGCCCCAGTCGGCCCCTGTCGGCCCCAGTCGGCCCCTGTCGGCCCCAGTTGGCCCCAGTCGGCCCCTGTCGGCCCCAGTCGGCCCCTGTCGGCCCCAGCAACAGACACAGCGTCTTCCACATGATCGTTATCATGGAGAGAAAATAGTAAAAAGCAACAGGCTGACATTAAGAAAAACCCCGAGACTCAAGTTTCTGTTTAGTTTGGCACAAAGACTCGACGCAGTGTGTCTCTTTCTCTTTCTCTGAATTTTTATTTTGACAAAAGATTTAGGATTTTTGTCAGTGTTCAATAACAGATGAATTGAAGTTATTAAGCAAAAGGTAAAATGTAAGAATAAATTGAATTCAAATAGTCACACGGAAGATTAGTCTGCTGCTTTTCTCCCAGGAAACTGTTTTGTGGGTTTTGAACTGTTAGTTATGTTTAAACATTTACCTGGTTGATTAATAATAAAATGAATTATTAGCCCAGTTGTACAACATTTAACTTGTAAATCAGACAGGAAGAAGAGTTCTTTAGGCTCCAGTCTTTGTGCTAAGCTAAGCTAAACCCGTCCTAGACCTGTTTCTGGCTTTAGCTTCTTATAGCCGGATACTTTTTGGATTTAGTTTCTTTTTGTCTAAATTCATTGGGCTCATAAAATATAAAGTAGTTATTACTCTGCATTAAACCTTCATGTAGCAGGTCTTCGATCTCTCGGTCATTTAAACATCTTCTCACACAGTTCACCTCAAAGAGAGAAGGGATCTGCTAACGTAAAATGCTAAGCACTGCTAAATGCTAACTGCTAACAGACTTAGCATTTACATTGGAATTTACCAAAATGTCAAACTGTTGCTTTCAGCCTCACGTTTGTGAACATGTGTTAGCAGAGTCTTGCTATTGTGTAGCATGATACCACCGCACTCTTCAGATATTTTTATTTTAAATATTTAGCAGCAGCTGTAGCTGATTCCGTATTTAAACATATCAATGAAGTGCACAATATGTTTCTGTCAGAATTATTGTCTTAATTTTTGATACTTTATTTGTAGATGAACTATAATTTATTTTTTAATCTCACTGGAAATTAACAATGTATTTCATGTTGTTTTATTGTTCTGTTTTTGCAGTTTGGATGATTGAACAGGCAGGAACAGCTGTAAATACACTGATTAATCATTTCAGTAACACTTCATGATACGGAAACTTGAATTATGCTTTTTTAACACTATAGATACGATAGATTGGAACCACATGGAAAATGTGATGTTATCATGTAAACCTGGACATAATCAGAAGGTTTTAGCATTTAGCAAGAAAAACAATACATACTAACTAATATTAAATTTAAGCATTGGCCTTTTCTATAACTACTAGTTTGATCTGGTAAAGCTTCAACTGTTCACATGGACCCTATGATGAACTGATTAGATGTTGGTGGCCAAAGGTTGAAGGTCAAGCTCACAATAACCTCATGTTTATCCAATTCATGTTGTGAATTTGATGTCTTCAAAACACATCGATGGAAGTTTGGTGCAATTTGTCTCCTGGGGTCAATGAACTGATTAGATGTTGGTGATGGAAGGTTAAGATTGCTGTGACCTCATATATGTTCCATTCCTGTCAATGCTCTATCTCAGAAACCTGGAAGGAATTATTCACAATCTGGCACAAACAACATCATCTCTAAACTTTATTAGAATCTGAGTCTGAGTTTGTGAGTTACGTCAACAACCAACAACAACCACCGTGCAGTGATTCTGGGTGTGTTCTGCTTCATGGATGTGAACAGAACCAGCTGCTGTGGACACATTTTTCTGTTGGATGGTTACAGATGTTCATGTGAATGCTGCCTGAGATCAGTCAGATGCTGTAAAATAATTTCACTGAATTGACAATAGTCTGTTTCGACCTGTGATTCCTGACTTTTCAGTCTGTGTCCAGTACTTTGACCAACATCAGCACCTTGTTACTGCTTTTCTGCTGTGATGTAAACACTGGCTGACGTCTTACTAAGTCTGGATAAAACTTTAACACCACATCATGTCCGGTTAGCATCTAGTGTGTGGCTGCTGTAAAACAGTGTGTCATTCATCCACCAACATTCATCTGTCTCTGCTGTAGCACCATGATCCAGAACAATCAAGTCCTGCATCTCTCTTCTGAGAGGCTCTTAAATTTGTTACCTGGATGGTCTGTAATTTTAATTTTGTGTTACATGTTGTTCCCCAGCACAATACTGACGGGTTCCTGATACAGGAAAAAGGCACCGTGGTAGAAAACAAGACTGGGGAATTTTAGTGGAAAGGAACTACTACTCCTGTTGTAGTACTTATACCTCTAAACTGGTGGACAGAGCTTGCGTTTTGCTGGTCCAACAAGCTGGGAGCTAAGTATAAACCAGTTTCTGGACTGATTCCAAATCCAACTGATTCTGACATGGTAATAAATTGACATGTGGCTGTAACTGATTCTGTTTCACATCATAAAAATGTTGCTTAAATAATAAAACTACTTTTTTTGTTTGACATTAGAATAATGTATATAGATTTCTTTTAATTCTAATTTTGCCTTTTTGATAGTTTTGCATCTCTTTGTGCACCTTTTCATTTCCTTTTGGTCATTATTATACTTTGTGGTTCATTTGAATCTCTGTCATTCTATTTGTGGCCTTATTGTGAACAAAATATTAAAGAAGAACAAATATAATATAATGAACTTGATACTGGAGGGGGGTTATATTAAGAGTTCATGGAAAGCAGTTCTAATATTTTGGATACACTATTTAAAACCAAATCATTAGAAACGCCTCTTCTTATAATGCTCTCCAGTACGACTCAACCACCCACTGTGACATCATTAATAATATATGTCATAGAATTATGTCAAAGACAGTTTTAAGAAATTATAACTTTGTAAAAGTAGAATTCATGGCAGAGCTGCTGTATTGGATTAAATTAGATTTTACAGGTGTAGCTAAAAAAATGACCAGTGACTGTATGAAACATTAGAGCACAAAAGGCGTAATATGAGCCTTGAACTCATTTTTTAAGCTGCTCAGTGACACCTTAGTTGTCTTCTTTATTCTCATGTTCTAAAGCAGCGAGTCCCTTTAAAGAGCTCATGTGATCTCACCTTTCTCTTCTCATCCTTCGTTCCTTCATTTGGTCACGCTTTCTGTAGGTATTACATTGTCTCACTACAGGCATTTAAAAAAGACATTTAAGTTGGAATCTACCAAGAATAAAGCAGCAATACAAATGAATAACGTTACTACTGAATTCTGTAAAAGGCCGTGTGTTGTCTAAGAAACTGCAGCTCAGTGTGGATCCACTTTACCAGAGCAGCTTTACAGCAGCATGTTAAGAAGAGCTGTGTAGCAGCTCAGTCTCATCAGATCCAAACTCTTTCCCAACCATCTTTTGTTTCACTGATACTGATCCAAAGAGGCTCTGGTGGTTCTGATGTGGCTGTGTACATGTTGTCAACAATCTTTGTGTCTGTTCTGATTTTTGATCGTCCTCTGGTTGATTTGTGCTGAGTGATCTGTGTTTTAGTAAAATGTAAAATGATCTTTTTGTCTTCTGCAGATCACAGGAACAACAGGACACAGATATTTAAACCATGCTAAAAACATTCAGTGTTTAGAAAAGAGATTCGTTTTCTAAGACTTGAAATATAAGACGGGACGTGCACATTTATCACTTTAGTCTTGAGAAGTATTATTTTTTTTAAATATTAATGGTGATGAAAAACTTTTAACATGAACCTGTGAAACTTTACTACTACAGAGTTTAGACTGAGATGTGCACATCACATAAGAATCTGATCGTTCTGCATGTTTCAACGCATTTATTGTTGTGAACAGACGCACAGAACCAAACATTAACTATTCAAATGCAGATACAAGCTGCTGTGTGAGTGCTGCCACCAGGGGACGCTGAAGCATGAAACGTTTGCTTTTATTAAAAATACACTGAACTGTGTCAACTCGTCCTTCAAACACCAATTCTCCATCTTAATGCCGTTCACTACAATCTGTAACCTGTTGGTCCTCAGCATTTCCTGGTGTTTTCTGCTAAATCTGTTTTATCATTACTCACAGGTCATTGTTTCATGGATCAGTAATGAGAGCCGACACAGCAGTTTGGTAGAAAAGATAACTTATTAGTGAGCTCAAAGATCAGCTGCCTCCCCTCAGCTTTACTGATCTGAATCCTTGTTGCAAGACACAACTGAAGATTTCAAAAGTCTGATGTATATGAGCTCAACTTTTAGCCTAGAGTATATATATATATATATATATATATATATATATATATATATATATATATATATATATATATATATATATATATATATATATATATATATATATATACAGTTTCTGCCTAGACACAGTTTGAACTGAAGAATCACAGAATTAAACACAAATAAGTAAAGTTCCTCGGTACACGGGTCTGAGCTGACAGACACAGTCAGACAAAACTCAAACAAAACATTAATACATGTGCAATTATTCTACAAAATCTAAATGTGAGTGTTCACTGTCTCCCCGTCCAGAGTTGGTGTGGACACCAACTGAAGTTACACGACAATGTTCAGACAGACAATAGGAAGTGCTTAGAGTGGTCACATGGCAGTAACTTTGTCTTCTGAGCTGTCAATCACCAGGTTGTCGTAGGTGTTGACGTCTTCTTTGCTCCTGTTCGACAAACACGTTATTAAAACTGTGATTAGTTTGATAATGATGGACTTTTTCTCTGCAGGGAAAATATTCAGTGAAACCAAAATTATTTATGTGTAAAAAGAAAATGCAGAAGGAAAATGTCACTTCAGCAAAAGGCTCTTTGTAAAGTTGAACATTCTCCATGTGTCTGTTAAAGTTAATGATGCACGCTCCAGTAACAGGGCCTGTACAATAGATGTACCTCAGGGATCACTGCTAAGGCCCCTAAACATGTTTGTGATTGTCCACAACAGGAGTTCCAGTGTTGAACTGCATTCACAAAAGAAAAATACACTGGAAACCTCCACTCATAATAATGGTATAGCATCTGCTGTAAGTAATCCAGTTGAAAGAAAAACAATTTAAAGCAAACTAATATGCTGTATGTAAATTTCCAGAGAGATAGACAGAATTATCGTTATTATTATTCCACTGATTGACAGTTGACTGTGTGTAGTTCATGGTCTTTTTTACTTGTAATACTCAGCTGGTTAGTGTCAGTACTGCAGTGTTGGAATACTGGACTCAGTTTTGTACCTGACCATTTCCAGACTGGTTTCCATCGTGTTTCCATTGGTCATGACTGATTGGTTTTCTCTCTCTGACTCCACAGTGGTGTTTCCCCTGCACACACAAAGAAAACAGAAGAACTGAACTGATCTGAATTCACTCTAATCCTTTTTGTAACTCCTGTTAGTCCCTGACTGACCTGCTGGACTCCTCACACCAGGCCTTCTTCACCAAGAACCCGACGAAGGTGAGGAAGAGGAAGCCGGACACAGCGATGATGCCAGTGAGCCACTGAGGCAGGAGACGGTCGCTGGTCTGAGCCTGATCTGGAACACAAAGGTAGCTGCTTACACTTAGCTGTCCTGGATTCATTTATTCTCATGGAAGGTAAGGTAATGCTAACCCAAGCTAAAAGTCCTGTAAGGTAAGGTAATGCTAATGTAATGCTAACCCAAGCTAAAAGTCCTGTGAGGTAAGGTAATGCTAATGTAATGCTAACCCGAACTAAAAGTCCTGTGAGGTAAGGTAATGCTAATGTAATGCTAACCCAAGCTAAAAGTCCTGTGAGGTAAGGTAATGCTAACCCAAGCTAAAAGTCCTGTGAGGTAAGGTAATGCTAACCCAAGCTAAAAGTCCTGTGAGGTAAGGTAATGCTAATGTAATGCTAACCCAGACTAAAAGTCCTGTAAGGTAAGGTAATGCTAATGTAATGCTAACCCAAGCTTAAAGTCCTGTGAGGTAAGGTAATGCTAACCCAAGCTAAAAGTCCTGTGAGGTAAGGTAATGCTAATGTAATGCTAACCCAGACTAAAAGTCCTGTGAGGTAAGGTAATGCTAATGTAATGCTAAGCCAGACTAAAAGTCCTGTAAGGTAAGGTAATGCTAATGTAATGCTAACCCAAGCTTAAAGTCCTGTGAGGTAAGGTAATGCTAACCCAAGCTAAAAGTCCTGTGAGGTAAGGTAATGCTAATGTAATGCTAACCCAGACTAAAAGTCCTGTGAGGTAAGGTAATGCTAATGTAATGCTAAGCCAGACTAAAAGTCCTGTAAGGTAAGGTAATGCTAATGTAATGCTAACCCAAGCTAAAAGTCCTGTAAGGTAAGGTAATGCTAACCCAAGCTAAAAGTCCTGTAAGGTAAGGTAATGCTAACCCAAGCTAAAAGTCCTGTGAGGTAAGGTAATGCTAATGTAATGCTAACCCAGACTAAAAGTCCTGTAAGGTAAGGTAATGCTAATGTAATGCTAACCCAAGCTAAAAGTCCTGTGAGGTAAGGTAATGCTAACCCAAGCTAAAAGTCCTGTAAGGTAAGGTAATGCTAATGTAATGCTAACCCAAGCTAAAAGTCCTGTGAGGTAAGGTAATGCTAACCCAGACTAAAAGTCCTGTGAGGTAAGGTAATGCTAATGTAATGCTAACCCAAGCTAAAAGTCCTGTGAGGTAAGGTAATGCTAACCCAGACTAAAAGTCCTGTGAGGTAAGGTAATGCTAACCCAGACTAAAAGTCCTGTAAGGTAAGGTAATGCTAATGTAATGCTAACCCAAGCTTAAAGTCCTGTGAGGTAAGGTAATGCTAACCCAAGCTAAAAGTCCTGTGAGGTAAGGTAATGCTAACCCAAGCTAAAAGTCCTGTGAGGTAAGGTAATGCTAACCCAGACTAAAAGTCCTGTAAGGTAAGGTAATGCTAATGTAATGCTAACCCAGACTAAAAGTCCTGTGAGGTAAGGTAATGCTAATGTAATGCTAACCCAGACTAAAAGTCCTGTGAGGTAAGGTAATGCTAATGTAATGCTAACCCAAGCTAAAAGTCCTGTGAGGTAAGGTAATGCTAACCCAAGCTAAAAGTCCTGTGAGGTAAGGTAATGCTAACCCAGACTAAAAGTCCTGTAAGGTAAAGTAATGCTAACCCAGACTAAAAGTCCTGTAAGGTAAGGTAATACTAATGTAATGCTAACCCAGACTAAAAGTCCTGTGAGGTAAGGTAATGCTAATGTAATGCTAACCCAAGCTAAAAGTCCTGTGAGGTAAGGTAATGCTAATGTAATGCTAACCCAGACTAAAAGTCCTGTGAGGTAAGGTAATGCTAATGTAATGCTAACCCGAACTAAAAGTCCTGAAAGCTGCTTAACATTAGCTTAGCTGAACTATTACCTCTCAATACTACAAATATATTCTTTAACCTGAACTCAAACTTCTTGTAATTGTTCAAATAAACCATGAGCTGATGTAAAAAACTATTTTTGCTACCAAAACAAACCTACTTAAGTTACTAAAACTCACCTGTAACTGTTACTATTACTGTGTACTGTCAAAACTACTGCAGTGAATACACTGTGAACTAGAGAGTACTACAGTTCCCTTTACAGACAGTCGCATAAGATAGAAGAAATATTAACTTGAAGTAAAAACCTCAAACTTAACTGCAGTACTTTATGGTTTAGTGAGAGTGAATTGTAAAGGCTTCATTTTACAAGGTGATTATATGACCACACTAGTGATATTAACAGGAAATAAAAGGGTTTTCTGTAGTTAATCAGTTGATGAGTTACTTTTTCAATTAAATAAAACAATACCTGTCCGTATAAATGTAAAAAACATCATTTAAATGTTCTCTGATTCTTTAGTGGGCAAAAATCTGTTTCTATATGTCTATTTATCAGTTATCAGCATGTTCGCTCATTGTTTCGTCTTTTTCTTTATAAGAAGTACAAACGATGACACGATGGTGGTTTAAGCATCTCAATTATGAAGAACTGGTTGGTTTTAAATCACATTAAACAATAACAATTTTTTCCTATAGTTTTTTTACTAAAACCTATTATTTCATTGAGAAAACAACACACAGATTGATCGTAGCAAAATCATTATTAGTTGCAGCTGTTAAATAATAATCTTTATGGAGCACTGAACATGCTTCACGTGAGCATAAAACACAACAGAGAACAATAAAAGCAACAATAAAAAGATCACAGCAAAAGTCATAATGAAAGCAGCATAAAAAAATCGAAATACTACAGTTGTCGTATGGTTTGAACAACATAATGGACGAATGTTTTAGCAGAACTATTAAGTTATTTATAGGACATGTTAAAAGAGCTCTTACCTGTTTGGGCCATCACGGCTCCAACAATCAGTGACCAGCAGGAAATCACTGCAGAGAGTTTCCTCATGGTCGATTCTCCACTGTGACTAAAGAAAAACCAAAAACCTGAGAGTAGTGGAACATAAAGCTTCAGCCGTCCAGTTCAAACCTGAAATACTCCGAGCAGCGTGTGGGAGACGGTGTGAGGTGGATCAGCAGCTCAACGCAGTTCTGTTTAATGTTTAACTCACAGAGAAGCTTTTATCTGTCCCCAGAGTTTATGACCGAGTAAAAATCACGTTTCACTCAGGTGGACAGTCGCACAAAAAATAATCAATCTAAGGAAGTTTCAGCTGTGTTTTTTTAATAAGACAATTAAAACGCAGCCTAATTTAACATCAGACGTCTCTAAAATCTCTCAATACTAAAGTCTGACTGCAGTGCAGTTTGTTTTTTGTAAAAGGTAGTTCCTGATTTTATTTCCATCTTACCTATCTCCTTGTTTTTGTGATTTATGTGAAGTGGGTTTCCCCCTCGGTAAAGTGCTCTGTCCATCAGTCTCTCGCTCCATCTGTCTTTACAACTGAATCAATCACTGAGAATATTTGTCTCTGCCTCCCTTCATGTCTAAATAGTAATAATTTAAATTATATAAAAATGCTTGTTTTCCTGTATTATCGTTGAGTGATTTTAGCACATTCTAGGAGAATTGTGTGTAAATAAAAAGAATTACTTTATTGTTTTACCTTGAAATTCAGGAGGAGGTGGTAAAATACTCTTCAGTCCTCAGTTCTGTCTGCAGGCTCCTCAAATACGGCATTCAGCCCCACGTGTGGTCTCGTTCTGGATTAGTCTATCTGAAGCTGTACAACAAAAAGCCATTAATGAAGGAATATCTCTCTGGAAACCTCTCATTTTATTATCATACTCACCATGTGCAGTCTTGAAAAGTGTGTTTTCCCCACAGAGCAGCAGCTACAGTCAGATTCACAGTTACAACATTCACATCTTAAATCATCTCTGCATTTTAAACTGTGTTTTCTACTGAATTTCAAACACTCCTGCTTGTACAAAATATTATGAAGTTGTGCAAATGTGTGGTGTTAGCATTCTTTGCTATTAAGTTATCTCCACAAGGCAGACTTTGGTAAAAACCGTAATTCAGAAACACATCAGGAATTTGGACAGTTACATTTGATGTTGTTCGGATTCTGAGCTTCAGCACATTCAGTCTGAAATAAAATAATGGTTATCAAGAAGTCTCAAGTTTAATTGGAGAAGACTTACGTCAGTAAAGAAATAACTATGTTGTACATTTAGCCTTTTAACACAGAGGGTTCACAAGTAACAGATACACATGAAGTCCAACTAAATCCTAATTCTTTGCTGAGTCTTCTTAAATTAGTTCTTCAGAAAAGTCAACATCAGATTAATAACAACAGTGTATTTGCTCGTAGCTTCATTCTTCTTGATCACTTGTCATAAAGATGGAGGAACGCTGAACTCTAAATAAAAGAAAACCTCTGAAGTTCTGAACAGAGAACGACCTTCAGGTTCAGTACAGTCAGAAGTGGATATTAAATAATGCATAAAAAGCACGTGTTGCTGGTTCACAAACAAAATGTTGATGATAAAAATCAGTTTGTTCTGGAGCAGCTCAGTCAGACTGAACTCAGGTGATCGGTCAGTCGAGGATTTTTCTGAATGTCGGGGATTTTTGTCCTGCTGACTGATAAAATCAAAACCGTCCAGTGAGTTCGATGTTTCTCAGAATCTGAGCTCAGACGACTCCTGTGGACCTGTTCTGTCAGCAGTGAATCGTCAACACATGGCAGCGAATCCGTTCAACATCGTGAAGGATATTTGTAGCTGGTTCTTCACTAAACAAACTTCTGCTCCCCCTCTGTGTTTTTTTCTGATGTAAACCTGCTCAAATTAAAGCTGACACTTTAATGTAGTTTCTGTTATTTGATTTCAAACTGAATTTGCTGAGGAGCGAAATGTGATGTGGTAAGAAAACTAAATACAGCTGTTGGTTGAATAATAATTTATGAAAACTAAATCATTCTCTGTCTCTCTGTAATTAGTATAAGCCTGGTGAGAATATTATTTCTTAATAAAAATATGTTTATGTCTTTCTCTGCAGGCCCAGTTGTGCTAAAGTACGACACACGTGGAGGAGGGCTTGGCTCTGAGCATGCTCATGAGGTTCAGGTTGAACTGGGCCGGGTTGTAGTCCCGGAGGTCACACATTGAGTTCTGCCGGCTGTCCCGGTTCTTCTCCCTGGAGGTGACCCGGTACTGGGCCTTGACGTTCCTCAAAGGGTTGTAGTCTGGACTGATGTGGTCCGGACAGCGAAACACCTCTCTAATGACGAAGCCCTGCTGAGACAATGCCACAAAGCCGTTCCTGAAGGTCACCATCTTCACGACAGGGGAGTAGATGTACTGAACGTACAGGAGGTTTCCTGAGAGGGAACAAAACACAAACATTCAGCTACAGAGACGCCTTGATTCACAGTGAAACCAGAACTTCTAGGTTCTGTTACTGAAACACCACTTATTTACAGAGAGACGGACCGGAAACACTGCCCTGAACACAAGCTGCAATCTGGACATGTTTGGAAATGTCCTTCTCTCATGTGATGAAGCTATTCTAACACACTCCTCCTGACACGAGATGAAAGACGAGGTTTTGTTGTAAAAGCCCAGTATTAAGTTTGCTTTGCACTGGTACACACCTGTAGCGACGTCCCAGACTTTGACGGTTCTGTCCTGAGAGCCTGTAAAGACGAACTGGTCGCTGTCAGAGAAAGCAGCTGAGAGGACGCCCTCGAAGAAGAAACCCTGAATGTCAACAAACCAACAGACACTGATCATAACCTGTCGTATGGAAGGTGAAAAGACTCCAAATGAAAATTACAATAAATAAATAAAACTTAGCAACTTTAATATACAGTATGTGACAAGGAACTAACAAGGGTTCCTACATTTTCAAGCACAACGACCCTGACCTTGTACTCCATAGTGTGGTCCAATGCCAACGGGTTCAGGGCCCACAGCCTCTGCACAGCGTCCTCAGAGCCCACCAGGGCGTGGGTCCCCCAGTTACTGGCCGTCACACAGGTCACTCTGCTGCGATGAGGCTCCAGGTCTGAGCTGCTGCGGCTGCTGAAGTCGTTGAGCTTCACCTCACCACAGCTCGTCCCGTACAGCAGCCTGTGGTCGGACAGCAGCGCCATCGAAGACAGCGGAGCGTGGAGCAGAGATAGCGGGAGCTTCTCCAGGGGCCCCTCCACCGTGGGGAAGTTGTCTCTGCTGGTGATCTCGAACAGACACACCGAGTCCTCGTAGGCCACCGCCACGTGCTTCTCCTGGGAGCTGACAGCCAGGCACAGCACTCTGGAGAGGCTCTCCGGAGGGGGGATGCAGAGCGTTTCCTGGGGCAGGGCTAACGGGTAGATGAGGACGGTGCCGGAGATCAGACCACAGAGGAGTAAACGTTTGATCTGAGCCAACTCCAGACAGGAAACCTCAGCAGAGACGGGCAAACGCTCTGATAGAGAGCCTGCAAGACCATAACAAGACCGACTGCTCAGCTGGACTTTATTTATTCAGGTGTATGTTTAATACCTCTGCTCTTGTTGGAGAGATGCTGGCTTTTCCTGTATCGTTCTATCTGTGGATGTGCGGCACCTGTTTGACCTTAAATTCTAGGTCAGGTTCAATAAAGCCATAAAACTTCAACTTCCAGAATCAAACGCAGAGAATTAATCATTCGTATTCATCCCTCTCAAACCTGTGTCGTTGTTCCAGCTGATCACTTCTGTCTGACTCGACTGTCGGACGTAGAACACCTGATCTGCGTCTTTGGCGACGGCGACGTGGGCGCAGCCTGACGGAATATGGGCAGTGGGTTTGTGTTGGGTGTCATATTTTAGATTCCAAATCTGGATGCAGGCGGCGGCTGTCGAAGCTGAAACCACAAAGCTTTTATAGAGAAACACAGACGTAACGGGAGCGTGTGAACCGCACAGAGTGTCCATCAATGCACCAGTGGTCACCGACCAGATCTGTCAAGAAAACACATAAAAATGTTGTTGGTGACTTTATTATTATTATTTTAGAAATGTTGATTTACACAAATGATCCTTTTTAAGCTGCAGTTCAAACTGTGGGTTGTAGGTGGATTTCTGTTACTGTGAAGCAGCTGAATGTTTTATTGTGAAGCTGTGAATTTAGAGAAAAAGAGAAAAACTGCAGTTTATTAAAACAGAGTTTAACACTGTCCTTTTTTTGTTCGTGTCTTACTCGTATGAGTTGGTCGGCAGCTCCAGAGACCAGAAGTCTGCAGTCAGAGGACATGCAGGCGGACAAAACGCTGTCGTCGTGCTGCAGGTTGAGGAACCCGTCCACAGAGTCTCCATCGATGTTGAAGAGGCTCAGAGTCCACTCACCGCCTGCAGAAACAGAAACACAGATCAGCTGCAGGACAAACTCAGATGTACACAAAACGAGGCAGCTGAGGAATCCCATCACACAGGTAATTGAAAAAAAATGTCCTTTGCTCATCAAACTACTCACAAAAACACATTTGTAGAATATTTATATATTATCAAATTTGTTTTTGTGCCTTTTTATTTAAAACCTAAATGAGAATTATTGTGAAAACTCAGTTTTCAACTAGTAACAATAAAATCATATTACTTGAAAGAAAAAGTGTACAGATGCAGCTCTTTCTTGTTTGAGCCTGACAAACTCAATTTTCTTTTTATTTATTTGAGCCTTTGAGCAGACAAAGACTGTGCATGTAAGAAAAGAATAATGAATAAAACTGATTAAAAGAAAATGAGGGACGTGGTCGAAAAATGTTTGATGCTGAATTTAGGATTTTAACAATTAGTCTAAAATCACTGTTTAGTTTCTCCTGGTGTCAACTTGTGATAGGAAATAATCCACTCAGTGGTTTTCCTGTATTTGTAGCTGCGGCTTGTTAGAGATGTTAATAAAATTCATACCTGCTAACAGAATTTTTTCATCTTCAGTGACTGAAAGTAAAGAAGGAACCAGAGGAAACTCGACAACTGTCTGTCTGCCTGTGCTGGAAATCTGCAGACAGGAAGATTAATATCAGAATCATTCATTTCAGAACAGAGATTATAAAAACAACAGTATTTTGTTCCGTTTTTAGTGTTAAGGCTCTGCTTCCCCCTACTGGTTTATAGCTGCTGTGAATTCCAACAACATGCCCATAAATCACACTTAACTGTAATATAATAATAATATTATTATTGATATTGTGGATTGATGATAATAATATTTGGTTCATGAACTTGTAGATAAATAGAGAGCAGGGACCTGAAAGAGGAATCCTTCTTTAGAAACCATGAACACTTTTCCTCGTTTTGGTAACGAAACAGAGTTCACAACAGTCAAACGTCTCTGAGGGTTTTCCAGCTGCGTCTCCACAGTCTGAGTCCCGTCAACAGGGTGACGTATTGTGACCAGACCCGAATCCGACAGAGAGACCACAGATTCCTGCAGAACTCCCAGAACCACTAGTCCTTCATCTCTGGTGGTGCTGCTGAAGATCTCCGCTCCATCCAGCTTCCACATCTTCACCTGGAACATCAAAAGTGTAGAAATGTGAACTCACATATGTCAATGACACAATGAGAAGAAACGATGACACGATGTTTTGTAGCATTTGGTGTCCAAATCCAGAGGAACAGTGTTTGTACCTGTGTCATGTTGTAAACACAGAGCAGCTGTCTCTGCTCACACAGGTGGAGGTGTACTGAAGAAGAGGTGGAGTCTGAAGGCACCGCCCCCTCGATGCACAGCAGCTGTTCGCCGTTCTTCAGGTTCCACCTCCTCAGAGATCCGTCAGCAGCCAACGAGACGCAGTGTGACGAGCTGTCAGTCACCTTAACGGACAGAACCGCGTCTGTGCAACAGGTGACACAGGAAGTTATTATAAGAAATAAGATTTAAATTTTGAATCACCTCAGACTGACCTGTGTGTTCCAGCAGAGTGTGTAGGAGCTGCTGGTCTCTGAGGCTCCAAACCGCCACCCCACCGTCATCTGAACCTGCAACTAGAAGGTCCGCCTCCACGCTGATGTCCAGACAGAGAACACCTGGAAAAACAGAGACAGGTGAACCTGCTGCTGCTCCTGTCAGCTAACAAACTAGGACTCTGACTGAAACAGATATTTTGTCTGCCACTACATTTACCTGCAACACTTTATTTTGACTCTTGGCAGAATATAAAAATTTCTTGTGAGAAAAAAGTCAGATTATTCTGCCAATAGCACTCATATTTAATGTTACCTGTATTAACATGTGTTTATAGTATGGAGGTAAAAACAATAATGGCAAAACATGTATATCCTATATCTATAGACCCTATATATGTATATATATATATATTTACTTTGTCATCTGAATAGATTTGAAATGCACTATCACAATGTAATTCTTCATTTTAATTGTTGGGAATTGGCACTAAAATACCTTCCTGATCAGATTATTTTTAACATTAGTATTGATTAACTGATTACTGACTTCTCTCTGTTCTTACTGATAAGAGGTCTAACATTTGTTTTTCTCACCTGCCTGAGGTCCACGCAGCGTGTGCTGTAGCGCCCCCCCTGGCTGCTGCAGGAAACTACACTTTGGGACGAGGATGGGCTCCGGGCAGGTCAGTAACCAGTCCTCACACTGGCTGCAGAGCCGGCCGATCACAGAGGGGAAGGTGGGGGCCAGTGAGGACAGTCTGGCTAACAGCTCGGTGTAGAACAGAGACATGTCTGGAGAAAGATTCTGACATTAAACGTCTGCATGTTTTTACTTTTAAACTCATTTTCATTCATCTCTTCTTCAATACATATTATTTTTGGCTTAATGACAAAACGACTCACCCATGCAACCGTGTAGGAAGTCCAGACTGGGTTTGATCAGGACCAGAGCGTCTTGGATTAGTCCACTCTCAGTGCAGTCCATGTACTGGGAGCACTGGTCCAGGTCATGGATCACACTGGACACTCCGCAGACCCTGCTCTTACAGTAAAGCCACTCAGCGCTGCCTGAAAACACGAGAACAGAATAATCCACTGTTCAGGTTCCATTCAGTTTCATCAGTTCACTCTTCACCCATCAGTTGTTTCTTACCTATAACCTCCTGTCGTAGTTCCTCCCACAGGCCAGCGTGCAGCAGGTGGTACGGCAGCTCCTGCAGCTTCCTGACGTTAGCCAAACCTGGAGCAAACCACAGCGGCTGTGGAGGCACCTGGAACAACACACAACCCGTTAAAATACTGCATCTGTAAAAAGAAAAGCAGGTTACACCAACATCTGTAGCAGCCGGTCGAATGAAGTCCAGGTTCAGGAGTTTGTTGTAATCACATCCAAAAATATAGTTTCTTTATGTAACAGCTTCCTACATAAAATAATTAAATGACTGACATGTTACCCCCACACTGCTGTAAATGCACTGATCAGATTCATGTACTGTTAGTTTCATGTGGATCAGCTGTAGCTCAGCGGCTCCTCCAGCGTCTGGTGTGTGTGTTGTCGGTACCTTTCTGTCAGAGAGGAGCAGCGACAGATCTGGCAGAGCCACCGGCTTCAGTTTCCCTGACCAGCGACCCAGAAAGTACTCAGACAGGATCCGAAGGTACCGGCCGCGTCGTTCTGACGTCAGATAGCGAGATGAGACCGCCTCAAACAGACGCCTGAAAACACATAAAGCTCACGTCTGTACTCTGCACTACTCTGCTCTGCTCTACTCTACTTTGCTCTACTCTACTTTGCTCTACACTACTCTGCTCTACTCTACTTTGCTCTACACTACTTTGCTCTACACTACTCTGCTCTACACTACTCTACTTTGCTCTACACTACTCTGCTCTACACTACTCTGCTCTACACTACTCTGCTCTACACTACTCTACTTTGCTCTACACTACTCTGCTCTACACTACTCTACTTTTCTCTACACTACTCTGCTCTACACTACTCTGCTCTACTCTACTTTTCTCTACACTACTCTACTTTGCTCTACACTACTCTGCTCTACACTACTCTACTTTGCTCTACACTACTCTGCTCTACACTACTCTGCTCTACACTACTCTGCTCTACACTACTCTACTTTGCTCTACACTACTCTGCTCTACACTACTCTACTTTGCTCTACACTACTCTGCTCTACACTACTCTACTTTTCTCTACACTACTCTGCTCTACACTACTCTACTTTTCTCTACACTACTCTGCTCTACACTACTCTGCTCTACTCTACTTTTCTCTACACTACTCTACTTTGCTCTACTCTACTTTTCTCTACACTACTCTGCTCTGCTCTACTCTACTTTGCTCTACACTACTCTGCTCTACACTACTCTACTTTGCTCTACACTACTCTGCTCTACTCTACTCTGCT
Source organism: Anabas testudineus (assembly GCF_900324465.2). Lineage (NCBI taxonomy): Eukaryota > Metazoa > Chordata > Actinopteri > Anabantiformes > Anabantidae > Anabas > Anabas testudineus. The sequence continues at coordinate 25,006,522 of NC_046613.1, read as the reverse complement.
CTACTCTACTCTGCTCTACACTACTCTGCTCTACACTACTCTACTTTGCTCTACACTACTCTGCTCTACACTACTCTACTTTGCTCTACACTACTCTGCTCTACACTACTCTACTTTGCTCTACACTACTCTGCTCTACTCTACTCTGCTCTACTCTACTCTGCTCTACTCTACTCTGCTCTACTCTACTCTGCTCTACTCTACTCTGCTCTACTCTACTTTGCTCTACACTACTCTGCTCTACACTACTCTACTTTGCTCTACACTACTCTGCTCTACTCTACTCTGCTCTACTCTACTCTGCTCTACTCTACTCTGCTCTACTCTACTCTGCTCTACTCTACTTTGCTCTACACTACTCTGCTCTACACTACTCTGCTCTACACTACTCTGCTCTACACTACTCTGCTCTACACTACTCTACTTTTCTCTACACTACTCTGCTCTACTCTACTTTTTTCTACACTACTCTGCTATACACTACTCTGCTCTACACTACTCTACTTTTCTCTACACTACTCTGCTCTACTCTACTTTTTTCTACACTACTCTGCTCTACTCTACTCTGCTCTACTCTACTTTGCTCTACACTACTCTGCTCTACACTACTCTGCTCTACACTACTCTGCTCTACACTACTCTGCTCTACACTACTCTACTTTGCTCTACACTACTCTACTTTGCTCTACACTACTCTGCTCTACACTACTCTGCTCTACACTACTCTGCTATACACTACTCTGCTCTACACTACTCTACTTTTCTCTACACTACTCTGCTCTGCTCTACTCTACTTTTCTCTACACTACTCTGCTCTACTCTACTTTTTTCTACACTACTCTGCTCTGCTCTACTCTACTTTTCTCTACACTACTCTGCTCTGCTCTACTCTAACGTGGTCGACTCATTTCTTTTACCTGTTGTTGAAGGTGATGGTGGAGACTCCCCCCGTCCATCGTTCCTCCAGCTGGTCCTCTAGGTCCCACCTGAGCCGAGCCCAGAGGAGGGGGGGCAGTCGGATCATTGACGGGGTCGGAGGGGGCGAGCACCTGTACACCTCTTTGATGACATCATCGTCCAGGGACATGACATCACGCAGCTCAGCCTCCAGCAGACCCTCCCTGTGGAGTCATGGTGATCAGCTGATGATGATGAATCAGATACTTTAACTGTCTATTATCTCATTTCAGAAAGCACCAGAGCGTGTTTCCAAAAACACTAAACAGAACAAATGTAGAAGTGGAAATTCATTCTGTCAGGTCTGATGAGGGACACAGAGAAGAAGAGTTTTGGGAAAACACATTTCAGAGCGCTGTAGTTACAGACTGGACGTGTGACCGTCACCTCACCTTGCCAAAGCGATGTATCCCAAAGCGCCTCCAACCAGCTCTTTCCCATGCTTCTCCTCCAGCATCAGGAGGAGCTGTGACATCATTTCCTGTGTGTTAGCGCGCAGGTGTATCTCTGAGAGTGGGGTGGAGGAGGTCCAGCGTTTGGCTGCGGACAGGATGAGTCTGAGGTGAAGGGGACAGCCGGTTGACTCGAAGCTCTGCAGCACGGCGTCGCTCTGCTCTGGGGTCAACGTTCGCTGTGACGCTCGCAGGTTCGACTCCATGATCAGTTTCCCGTCATCATGAGACAAACGCTCCACCTCAAAGAAACTCTCCAAAGACTCCAACTTCAGCCTCATGTTAGCGAACGCCTCGCTGTTGGTATCCATGGAAACCACCAGGTGGATGTTGGGCGGGACGTCGGTGGGCAGCCAGTGCAGTTTGTGGGCGTGATGCTGGTCTGAAAGCTGATCCAGTGCATCCAGGATGATGAGCAGAGTGTTCCCCTGCTGGGAAACCTGAGCGAGGACGTTCTTGAAGAACCTGAGCAGCTCCACGTGAGTGTTAGTCGTCAGCATCAAGGGTGGAGACAAACCACACACCATGCAGATCTGAAGGCAGATGGTGCGGAGGACGTGGTCGACGTCTGGTCTCTGAGGATGATGAGCCGACAGCAACCTGATTACCACCACGGCCCTGGGGTCCAGGACACCTCGCATTTCCTGCGCCAGTTTGCACAGCAGAGCCGTCTTCCCCATCCCAGCAGCTCCGTGGACCACCAGCGGGCTGTGATTGATGTTGGTGGACTCCCACATGGCGAGGCTGAGCTTACCCAGAAGACCCTCCCTACCGTGGAGACCTTTGCTCAGCTCTGCACTCATGGCGAGATGCCGTCCGGCCTCTTCCACCACCCAGTCTGACATTTCCTCCTTTTCCTCGTCTGCGCTTCCCCACATCTTCCTCTGCTTCTGATCTGTTGGAGAACAAGCTGCTGCTTCGATCCGGGTCTTCATCTGCGACACAAATTGCTCACACAGGCTGTCCAGGTACTGGGCGTGCTCTTTGCGTTTGGGGTCAATGTTGCCCTTGCTGAGCTCCACACAGTGCAGGTTTAGGTTCTTCTGTGATGTAGCATAGAGCCGAGACTTGAGGTTGGTGAGGAGTCCCTGAGCTTCTGCGTCCAGCAGCCCGTCAGCGGTCACGTCCATGTACCTGGCGAGCCGTTTGGGGCCGTCTCTTACCCTTTGGCGGGGAATCTCTCGGACAAAGAGGAAAGCAGACTTCTCATCATCGTGCTTCCATAATCCCTGTTCGAACTCCCGCTCTGTGACTGTGGACAAGAAACACAAAAAGACAAACTGCTGTAAAAGTCTCTCCTGGTTAGAGACACATCGATGCCTCACGAACTGCCTCTGTTCATCGCAATGATGCATTGTACTGTTCGAAGATTGCAGAACTTGTAACAGTGTGGAAAGATACAGCAGCACTTGTGAAATCATCTGAATTTTCTCTATTTCTGAATAAATATGACCTAAAACATGAGGAGATTAGATGAAGAATAAAATATAACTGGTTCAAGTATTATCTTAAAGTTTTATATGACACAAAAATGTGTTAAACTCTAGGATTATGAGCTCCATCTGTAAAATCGGAATCAGAAAGTGGATCATGCAGCAAGACAAAGACCATAACACACAAGTCGTTCAACAGAGGAATGGTTCAGTCCTTGGTTAAGTTCAGACGTTAATCCTGTAAAATGTTGTGGAAGAACCTGAAGCAGACAGTTCATGCAGGAAATCAAACATCCTCCCCTGATAAATCCAGGGAAGACGATGTGTAGGGCTGATAAACTGGAAATGTTTAGTTTAGAGAGTCACACCAGCTACTGAAGGCACAGGTTCACATACTTTTCCCAAACTCCTCTTTTATTATCATCTAGTTTTTAGGGTGTTTTGAGTCATATCTTGGCAAAAATAGAGACAAAAGGTTCCCAAACTTTAAAGTGCTGCATATCTGTGGGTTAGGGTTAGGGTTAGGGTCAAACCTGATGTGAAGAAGTGCTGTTTCTGCTCGGCTGTGATGTCCCCGTCGGCCTCAGCGTCAGTGGCAGCGGATCGTAGGAGCTGCAACAGTCGACTCTCTGTGAAACGCCAGGACAGGACGTTGTTGTTGCGCTGAGGCCCACTCTCAGGTCGAAGGTCGCTGTAGTGGGGAAAGTGAGCCGTGATTGGCTGAAGGACGTAGGTTGGCGGGACAGAATTGTTGTCCTTCAAGAACCACTGATTCAGCTGCTTGATGCCTTCAGGGTTTTGGGACAGTTTAGACAAAAGAGCTTCAAACTGTTTCTCTGGGATGAGGCGAGGAAGAGCTCGATGGCCGTACCGGTTCCCCAGCAGACCCTTTAGGGCCAAGGAAGAAAAATAAAACATTATTCTTATTTTACATGTTTCTACCTTATTTCACAGGCGACTTGCTCACTTGACACCAAACTGCTCAAAGTTACAGTAGCTTCTGTCTGAAGAACATTTGTACTCTACTGCTTAATTAGGAGGTCCCTCCACAGCGATGGAGGTTCACTGTGCATGATAAATATTAAATATATCCATAAATAAATAATTCATGATACATTTCAACTAATCCAATTGGATACGAGTCCCTCACAATTCAGTTAGTCAACATCATATACTGAGAGTAACCAACACTGAATATTCATACATGTGTCACTGTGGCACGGACTACTGAGCCAAACCAGGTTAGAAAATCTCAGATTTTAAGGTGAGTAGATGAAATTTGTACTTGACTTTAGTCTTAGTTTAGTGGGCTGTTTTGAACATAACTGGCCTTGTTCTATGGGAAATGAGAGACTCACAATGAAAGCTGGACCGGCAGAAATCCTCTTACACCTTTCAATCTCCTGCAGGAAGATCTCGCAGGACTCGTGGTCTCCAGATGGGACGTTTCGAATCCCCCAGCGCAGATCCACCACCTGAGGAGAAACAGTTGACAGAACCACATCATACTATGAGTTGGTGGATTCCATTGTCTCATCCTTACAAATGTCTCCAACAGGTTTAAAATGTTCTGACCTCAAACACCAGCCCCAGACTGCGGCAGAAGGAGAGGACTTCTGGGTAGGCCTTCTCCAGAAGAGCTTTCCTCTCGCTGTTCATATCTGACCAGAGAAACTGTCGGTGAGTTTGCGCTCTAGAATCCAGGTTTAGATCTTATTCAGTGTAAGTAATTTCCTTCATGTCCCTGATTACATGATTCAGACAGTGTCTGATCAGCTGAGCCACTTTGTTCTGGAGCAACAAGGTGCATTCAGAAACCTGGACCAGGTGTTTACACCAGAGTAGCTCAAATAACACATTTGACATGCGGGTGTCGGTTTTTGTAAAGCTATAACAAACTAGAAAAGAATTTTTAGAACATGTAGAAAAGATTTGCAAAGCAAATTAAGGAAAATCTAAGAAAAAACTAAACAGACGTGTTTGAGTTCTTCTGTTCTGACCTGTGAACGTGGAGCTGATGAACACTCGGATCATGTTGGAGCTGGTCTTTGTCCACTTAGCTCCACCTGTCCGTCCTCTCAGGACGTCCTGCAGGCTGACGTCCCCTGCTGTCGCTGGACGCTCCGCCATCGTCTCCAGCTTGAAGCCAAGTCGTCCTCTTCCTCAGCTGCCCTCCTCTGTTCAGTCTGTGTGTTTCCCTCTGAGAGCTTCCTCCAGGACAACCGGTTTTCCCACATGACCTGCTGCTGTACCTGCAGTACACCTGTCACTGCTGCTGGAGCTCCCTGTCACTGGCTGTAATTAAGTGAAACTGGATTAACTGCATGAGAACAAACCGCAGCACAGCCCTGTTTTATTCTGTCACTGTATATCTCTGGTACCTGGGGTTTGTTAAAGCTGTTACAGTTCCATTTGGTCTTTATTGCAATTCATCACGTGATCTGCAGAACATCTGAACCTGTCCCCACAAACATCAGCCTCAGTGCCCAGCAGGAAAGTCTGAGCATCACCAGCGTGATGAGGATCACGAATGTTTGTACTTTAACACTGATGCTGCTACAAATAAGATCATCATGTAGTTTTTCATCATTTTGTTTCTAATAACTGAGCTTTGTGACTCCACTGTGTTCATTCTGCCTTTTTTCTCTCTTTGGTTGAAGTTAAAACCGTTTCCCCAATAAAACAGATACAGGAACAAAGGTCTTTATATGGAAGCTGTCCAGTGCCACAAAAACACATTTATTAAATGGTTTGTTTTTAATGGATGAATCTGTTTTTTTAAGAAAGTGTATTATTAACTAGAGAACCCATCTTTTTTGTTCATGCAAGTAGTTCAAAAATATCACCCTGTACCCAGTTAATACCTAAAGTATTTTCTACCACGGTTTACTGGTGTCCATTTCTGGACCTGAGGTGACGTGGAACGTGTCTCACAGGTCAAACTTCAAACTCAAAATTCATTGTAACAAGAAGCTGCTGAGATACAGCTGTTGTTTACTACATATACAGTACATATAACTACATCTACGTTTTATTATTGACAGTTTTTTTTGTCCATTGATAATATGCAAAATTATTAACGTGTTGAATAATTTGTGATTTGAAGCGAATAAACGTTCAGTACTTTCATACACTTTGACATGTAGCCGGAGGATCCTGTGCTTAAGCAAACTAGGTTTTATTAAGTGAGCTTTTTAAAAAAAATAGTCTGAATTATTTTCTAGGTATAATGAGCATTATGCAGAAATCATTTTATTCAGATTTGAGTGTTCAATCATATGTTTATGCTAAGCTAGGCTAACGGTCCCTCTGAAACACCTCAGTGGTAGATGTACAGTCTGCTAATTAGCCTGTAATGTTCCTTTAAAGAAATCTCTTTCCTAGTTCTTAGGGGGTTTAGCATCTTTCCCTTTGTCCCCTGTGTTGAACTTACCTGAGGCTTTACCACGCACCTGGTGGGACCCGGTGATGGCCCCTTGGGGCCCCCACTCACAGCTGCAGCTCAGTACTAATTAGACAGAAGATGAAGGTGAGGATGATAATAATGAGCACAACAAAGGTGCTGTAGCTCTGCAGGATGGACGGAAGGTTTTTAAACAGTTTAACACCTGCAGCAGGTAGCAGGTGGCAGGATTACACAACTGTCTAAGTATCAGTGTAGTGAAAGTATCACTTCAAATACTCAATTTTAGGTACTTCTAAATACTTTAAATTTACTTAAGTATTTGCTCAAAAATCTACTTAAAATACAAATAATTCAATGTTTCCAGGTATCACGTCAGCTAATGTAAAACTATGTATTTTAGACATAACTGAACCTTCTGCTCCACGTTTCTGCAGAAACGTTTAAACCTTAAAAACCTGTAATCTCCTGTAAGTAGAACTGGAGACATCGTCTTTAGCAGCTTGATGTGGATGATTGAGACTCTCTGCTGCCTCCACCAGCACTAACTTAACATGGATCTCTTCTTCTTTTTAGGTCAGTGTGGTGAATAAACTGAATCATCTAGTATCTTAAATGAAGGCTGAGCTTAAATCAATGTGGTGCTTCATCTCTGTGCAGCAGGTTCCACTGAAATGAAGTGAAACTAGAAACTGGAAAAATCACAATCATGAAGTGGAGTTTACACTGGTTCATATCTAAGGAGGTTGAACTGCTGAAGAGTTGTTTTTGATCATGTTCAATGTGCTCTTTCACCTCCAGGCTGTTGTTAAAGCAGAGCTGTTGACCTGCAGATCTCCGAGGAGGTTACATCATAAACTCCAGCTGGAAAACACCACCTCTGTACCTGCTGACACCAGCTTAGTCATCAGACTCACATCAGTTCAACTGCAGCCTGTATTAAACCTGTCGTAGACCCTGTGGACAAAATCCGGTTTCAATCCATTACCAGGTAAATCCAGGTCAGAGTCACTGATCATGTGAGAGAGAGATTCATCATAAATTATAAAAAGCATCAACAGCCTCATTCCGAGTATATTTATCATGAAACATCTTTTACCCGTTATTAAATTCTGACCATGTCGACTTACTCCACCTGCTCTGTACGAGACCATGCAGGAATTAATTTGTTTAAACTAACAGATCAATTATTTCACAGCAGGTTCCAGTGGTGGATTTTAATTAAAGCAGATAAAATGTTTTACCTTCAACTGTTTCTACAATTTGAATCATGGTTGATTTATTTTGGCTCATGACTTCGGAAGTCAACTGGCTGCTTCAGTGATGAGTTAGATGAGTTCCTGTTCTGTTTTTACTTTGACACAAAAGAGCATTTATTTTGTAAATTGTGGTCGAAGAAGCCAAATTAAATCAACCATGCTTAAAAATAATAAAGAACTATATCTATGTCAAATGATCTTGTTTTTTTAAATTGCGATTTTAGCTGACTACTAAATACTGTAATGGAATATTTATCTACCGTCCTTATTATTATTATTATGATCTTTACCTGCTCTGTACTAGTTATGGGCACAGGGTCATGCGTTACATGTATGTTGTGTATATTCTTACATGTGTTGTTGTAGCAGATGCAACTCTGTGCATCACTTATGCCCAAGACACGTTATCCTCTTGGGGACAATAAGGTAAAACTAGACTAGAAAAATGGAAAACCAGCACAGTTGTTGGTGGCAAAAAAACAAACAAACAAAAAACACACAGAAAAGAACAGGTCAGACTCTGGTTGGTGAGAGACGTTCATCCCTCTGGATTCAGTTCTGTCATGACTTTTTGTACATTTGTGTTTTTATGTCAGGGTCATTTTAACATCAGGTATTCAAACACACAGGGGGTCACCTGAAATCATTTTATTTATGGGTCACCTTTTCCCCAGGATCAGTAACATTTTCCTGTTTTTTTCTAGAAAACCTGCTCAGTCTGTTGTTCTCTATGTGTCACTGCTGGGGGTGGAGCCGGCTGTAGTGACTGGTCAGCAGGGACACGGCGTGCCGGTCCCCAGCTCAACTGTTAGTCCTTTACTCAGCAGGAACGCTTCCTGTTTGGGTTCCCGCCCAAGGAACTTCTTCAGCATGTCGGAGGCGTCCAATGAGCCGCCGGGTCGTAGGATGCACTTCCTGTAATCCAGACCCACCTGAAGAAAGAAAAAAAAAAAAAAAAAAACAGCAAACAGAAACTTAATCAACATCCAGTTTAATTTAAATCTTTTCTAAGGTAAGCCAACAGTTCCCCCTGCTTTCAGTCTTTATGCTAAGCTAGGCTAAATATGTCCTGGACCTGTTCCTGTACTGGACACATACACTTCCAAAGTACCTTTTTACATTCACCTGTTTGACAGGAATCCGAGGAACAACATAAAACTACAAATAAAAACAGTCTTTCACTATAAGTTTGACACTTTTTCATAAATAAATCAAAGATAAATAATGGATACGAAGTAGTCAAAGTATGAAGTAAGTAAAGTTTGAGCTGCTGGATCCGACCTTTGGGTTCATGATTCCCTCTTGTTTGAAGCGAGCGTAGAACATGTCCATGGAGAACACCTCGCTCCACAGATAACCGTAGTACTGAGCATCATAACCACCGGCCAAGTGTCCGAATGTCGCTGGCATATTGGTTTCTGCAGGAGACAGCAACAAATATTTTTACTCCACATACTGTATGTACTGGTGAAGGTTGGCATTGTTGGTGGTTAGGACTAGTGTAGGATCTGGTGTGTGTGGGACCTGGTGAGGCAGGGATTCCCAGGACTTCCTGACAGAGGCGTCCATACTCGTCTGCGGCATCAAGTCCAGTCCTGGTGTGAAGAGCCTGATCCAGCTTAGCCAGAACAATCTGCCTCAGGTTAAACAGACCTGCAGGAGAATCACAGCCACTAAGTTAAAGACCAACTGCATCAATCATCAACTAACCGAAGTGACCGTTTTTTGTCCATTGGCCACAAAATGTGCAAAAGTTTATTTTATGTTTATGTGAGTTTTTACAACATGTAGGACAATGATGTGCATCATCCTCAAACCTTCAAAAATCTGTTCTAGTCTACAGAAAACCTACTTTATACCTCAGTCTCTGAATGAAACATTAACACCCCCCCAAAAAACAGATTTTCAACAAAATCACAGTTCCCATTTTGCTGAGTTTCCTGTATCGTACGCACCAGTGTTAGCGAGGCGAGACTTGATGAGTTTGTCGAGCAGCTCGTCGGGGATGGGGTTTCCCGTCTTATAGTGCTTGGACATCCTCTGCAGAGGCTCCTTTTCCCAAACCCAGTTCTCCAACATCTGAGACGGAGCCTCTACAAAGTCACGTTCCACATGAGTCCCGCTGAACATGGCGTAATCAGCCTGTAAACAGATTTACTAACTCAAACACAAACTACTCAGCATTTAAAATCCTTCTGGATCTGCTTAAATCTGTACTGGAGGCTGCTAGTTAAACAAGTCATGGACTTCTGACATTAGAGCTTCACCAAAAGCTCAAACTGACCTCAGCACAGAGCTGGTGCATGACGTGACCGAACTCGTGGAAGTACGTCTCCACCTCGTCGTGCTGCAGAAGAGATGGAGCATCGGCTGTTGGCTTGCTGAAGTTGGCCACCATGGCTGCCACTGACATCTGCCGCGTGCCGTCAGGTAGCAGACAGCCGGGCTGCAGGCCGAAGCAGGCAGCGTGACCATACTTTCCCTCCCTGCACAGGAGAAGACACTGAGAACACCCAGAGACTTTCGAGAACCCAGTTACCTGGCCTGCTGACTGCTTACCTGGGATAGAGGTCCAGGTAAAACTGGCCAACCATCTGTCCACTGCTGCGGTCCTTCACACAGTACAGAGTGACGTCAGGGTGCCAGACAGCAGCTCCTTTCACCAACTCAAAGGACAGACCGAGCAGCTCCTGGTAGATATCTAACAGACCTTTAGTCACCACCTCCATGGGGAAATACTCCTTTAGAAGGTTCTGATCCACTGCATACTGAGTCTCCTCCACCTAAGAGGTGAGGAGGGAGAGGAAGAAATTACAGTTAATTTAAAAAAAAAAAAAAAAAAAAAAAAAAAAGAGAAGAGGACCAGTTTTTATTAGATAACTATTCCTTCAAGAGTCACATCAAATGGAAAAAACAAAAACAAACAGTGGTTGATGCTCACATCACTGTCAAAACTGATAATTGCTGTATGGGCTCTGAGCTTTGTCAAGGTGACTCTCACCTGGGTCATGAAGTAGCGGGTGTCCCAGGCATGCAGCTCTCCATTGAAAGGCAGACTTCTCTTCTTACATTCCTCCTCTTTCAGTTTGAGGAGGACAGCCCGCTCTTCTTCACCCAGAGGCTTCAGCTTACGAGCCAGATCCTCTGAAACATAACACAGAGAGACGGAGCACAGAGTCAGGAGAGAAAGTGTCCTCTAACACCTGAGTCCACATTTCTGATCTGTTGAAGAGCAGAAATAAAACACTGTCTCCAACACAGCAACTGATTAAATTCGTATCAGCTGTCTTCAAAAGAGATACAAACTAAGACAAACATTATGTTTACTTCTCTTTGCAGGTTTTACTGTCACTGAAACAATCCTTTCACAATAACAATCACAGCGCAGATACAGTGTAAACTGAGTAAACTACCCACTACATCACAAGATCTAAAAGAAGCTGTGCTGGCAGAAGTTCCATTTGTGTTTTATCTGGACTCTAAAAAAAAAAAAAAAAAAAACTCACCCAAGAAGGCAGCCACCTTCTTCCCAGATTTGGCCATGTTCATCTCCAGGACGAAGTCGGCGTGCGTGGTGAAGTCGAGCAGAGAGCTTTTCTGAGCCCGAAGCTCAATCAGCTCCTTCAGGATGACTGAGTTCTCCTGAAACACACACAGGACAAAGTGGCTGAACTGAGGGATTGTTAAGGTGGTGAGTGCAGTATTATTATTATTACTGATAGAAAAGTGGAGACAGAATAACACATCCTAATAGTTTCATTTCAAATCCTTGAAAATGATAAAAACTCTGTTGCTTTACACTGGAGCTGGGCGACATTTAAAAATGTATCATGCTAAGATTATTTTGTTTTTCTGTCTCACCTCTTTGCAGCGGGAGTTGAAGGCCTCCTCCAGCTTCCTCCGGGTTTCTGGGACATAGCATTTCTTCATGGTGGGAAAGTAATGAGGATACTTTAGAGTGACCTTCAGCTTCTCTCCATCTTTCTCCAGAGAGCTCAGGAAGTCCTCAGGGAGGCCACCTGAAGCCAGAACATTTACAGTCTTTAATAAACAGGCAGGAAGACCAGCTGAGACTTCCTGAGAGCTCCACAGAGGATCGGAGGACTTACCCAGCTCGTCTCTGGTGAAGGACAAGCCCGTGGTGTCCTCATTCAGGTTCTTGTTGAAGTCGATGCAGAGGTTGCTCAGTTTCTTCTTGATGGATTTGATCTCCTGTAACAAGTTTGTAGGAGATAGTTAATGTTCAGTAAAGATTTTTATTCCTAAGAGTTAAACAAACCAGGGGCAGTGGTGGTCGAGTACAGACAGAGTACGGCTCTCCGTTTCCCTGGATCAAGGAAACAAAATCCAACCATCACCTCTTGAATGCCTTTGGGCAGGTGGAGACCGTTTCTCTTCCCCAGTTTTATCAGTCGCTCCATGTAACGCTTCGTCTCTGCAGTGAAGCTTTCAGCGTCGATCTTCTTCTGCAGACAGAAACAGAAACACTGAACTGAAACTGGTCCAAATATCTGAGTGGCTGCTGTCAGTTTACTGAGAGGTAAGGTTCAGATAACAGGTAAAGAACTTTGTTTTGTTTTTTGTTTTTTTATCTAATAAAGAGATGTGTCAGTACCCGTTTTTGAATATTGGGATCGTTTTAAATTTGGTGCAAACTGTGTTTCTTTTATCCATAAATAAATATATCAAATAAGTATAAGTTGAATTACTTTTACCGGTATAATGAAAATAACATGAAGTCTTATATTTGGTTTATTTACCTTCAAATGCAGCAGTGTGCTGCTCAAATGAAATGGCAGCATGATGATTAATTACTGCTCTGAGCTTTCTGATCATCTCAGTTTTTATGGACCTGAGCAGACGCCAGATGTCCAATATGCAGAAAGGATGACCAAACCAAGCTGTCGTCTGCATCTGTCAGCTCACCTCCAGAGCAACGATCCTCTGGTAGACGTCCTCCCTCATACTCATCTCCACGTCGAACTCGGACAGACGTTTGTCGGCCTCTGTGCTCGCTGCCCGCACCTCCTTACATAAAGACACGTGCTGCGGGAAGTCCAACATGTTCCTCTGGACTGAATCACACAGGAGAGAGGCCACAAGTTCCTTAAATGAATTCAACATCATCCAAGGTACAAACACTTTTTTCTGTTCTATGTTTTATTCTATGTCTCTTTATTCACCTAGTAATAAATGAGTATAGTAGAAACAGAAAAATACAGTATTACAATACAACACAGGACTGTGTGCTGATTGGTGATATTAAACCAATAAATCACCTGAACCATAATCATCTCCGGTTTCATTAGATTCTCTAGATTTATTTTATTCTTGTTCTTATAGACTCATCAATACGTTAAAAAACATTTTCCTTCTATAGTAGCAGCACTGGTTGGAGGCGTTTTTTGGTTTTCAGCTGCCTCCAAACAAAGGCCCCATCTCTATTGTAGCAGCAGCAGCTGGTTCAGCTGGTTTCTCTACAAACTGCTGATGAGTCTTTACCATCACATACGGATTCTGCTGATTCCAAGCTTTACTGCAGCACTGACAATGGACAGCCAACCTGTCAGGTTTATGCTGGCTGACCTCTTTACATTCAGGTCATCTGTTAACTGTACAGTAGATAGAAAAATTATCTGGAGGCTCAATTATAATGTTTAAAAAAGTGGGTCTCATGCAAGAGGCAATCGTGTTCATATTCATAAATTGTCTTTTGAAAATTTGGTCTTATAAAACTGTTCATCTGGAATTTTCCCACATCCATCCATCATCCTAACCACTTGTCCTCTTAAGGATCACAGGAGTGCTGCGCTGCATCTCAATAAATGTGCCGTTGTGGATCTGTGTTGCTTACAAGTTTTCTTTTTCCCCCAGTAATAGCTGAATCAGTTAGTTGATCAAGAGAAAAATAGATAATAATATCAAAAGTTATTCTGATGATTGGTGAATTGTTTTAGTAATTCTCTGAGCAAAGAAATGCTCAGAGAATTGACAAATGTTTATACTGTGACAAAAAAAATTATGTTGATTTGACACTTGACACAAAGAGACATCTGAAGACTTCAGAAACTGTGATGGTGATTTGTCATTTTATTATTTTATTGATAGTAAAAATGATTTATTATATATTAATTATAATAAACATACAAATTCAGCATTTTAAATTGCTTTAGTTAACTGTGGGATTCTATGCTCATTTTGTTTTTTATTAAAACATTTTTGTATCACTTCTACAAAAAGAAAGAACTCCAGAGAACTGACTCTGAATAATGCTTATTTTTGTATCTTTTGGATGTGAAAACATTCAGATTTCATTTTGTAGCTGCAGCGTGTTGGAAAACATGTGCACTGACCAGTGTAGTCGACCTCCACGTCAGCGAGGGCCTTCAGCGTGTTCTCAAAGGTCACATCTTCCAGGTCCAGCGCTCCAACGCGGTCGTAAACCTTCTTGGTGCTGGTGATGAGCTCGTCACACAGCTGCTGGATCTGCTCAGGGCTCAAGTCCCAGCGTAACCGGTTCTCAGAGCTGACTGGTACCGGACTGCCAAACACCACCTCACCTGAGACACCAGGACAGGTGAGGGCCAAGCAGGATCATGAAAGAAATTAAACAGTAACTGGCGTTTCAATTATTAATTAAACCAATGTGCACTAATAAAAATCACTCTACACTATTTCAGTATTCACAGCAGAGGTCTTTAAAATTTACAGTGAGTATTTCTAAACTTTTGTTTTCTGGTCACATTGTTCTACATAATACAACTGTTTAAGAGCTGCAATAACTAGTCAATCAATAGAAAAACAATTGGCAAATTCTGCTTTTCTATTAGTATTTTTTATTTCTGCATACGTACAACCCATCAGTCTTTTTTTTTTTTTTTAAATCAAGTCTTATTATTCTTTTACCTTTTACCTGACCTCCCTGTGTCTAGTGTCCGATACAAATATGTGATCAATGTGCCGGATTCATAAACTATACGCTGTCAATTTAGAAAACCGTTTCCTTTACCACGTTTGTGCGTTTATATACATATATAATCTTAAATAGATGAGGAAATGCTTCTGGGGATTTGTGTGTCAGAGGATGACATAACAGTTTTAACGTGGAGTCAAGGTGCATCAAACTGCTCAGCAGTCAACGTTAGCTCGGTGAATGAGCACGAACACAACGTTACTACACAAAAGCAGCAGAGAAACAGAGCCAGCGATTTAACGCACCGACTTTCTTTAGGTTTTTATCCCCTGAACCAAGAGCTCATTTTTTCCTCTGTTTAATTTTACCTGGCCGAGGTAGCTAGCCAGCTAGCTACCGTTAGCGCTAACTTACGTTAAAGCTAATTAAGTCCGTATGAATGAGAAACAAACGGAGACGAAACATGCCGAACACCGAGGTAATTCAATTTGACGTTACCGATTCTGTTACACTTCAAACATCACGACATTGCTCACCTGTCGGCCCCATAGTTGATAAATTGAATGCAGGTTCGTGTCCGTGTGTTCACTGTCAGCCCGCGGCCGATGTTCACGGTTAAAGCCGCTAGAAAACACTTCCGGTCACTTCAAAATAATTGTTTCTTGGTGCAAAGTAGATATCTCCGTATTTTAGAACTATATACAATATAATGAAATAAATGGAAATAAATAAACGCCACAGTATTTCATTGTGTTTAAGCCAAATCTGATTGTATTAACACTTTAAAACACAAACGTTCAAACTTGACGCAAAAAGCGGCGCATTCCTATGACGACATAACCCCTCGACTATCTTCAGTAATTAGCGTTAGCTGGTTGACTGACGGCTACAACGATTACTGGAAGAAGCGGACATAGCGTCAGTTCTCCGTTACCGGGCTATTCCTCACCTGAAACACAGAGACAGCTGGTATGAAAACACGTTAGTGTGTTATTATGATAGGTTTGGTAGCATGACAGCTTCACATGTACGGCTGCGCCGTTGCACTCAACGGAATGTGGCTAGCTAGCCAGTCGTTAGCATGGTGCCGCTGTGGTCTGGAGAACACGTCACGCCAAGTTCCTTTTAAAACTTCGGCAAGACGACATGGCCTTACTTCTAAGTAAAACATGCGCCAGTTTAAATAAATGTCATTACATCCTATGAACTACCAATAGTCACTGTTTAATTCGGCATACTTTACATAATCTGAGTAGCATGGCTATGGGTCTAATTTTACTTACTTATAGCATATTCGCCCATTGTTACAACACTGGCGATCAATTGCCACAAGTATTAATAAAGTAGTTGTTGAAGATTTATTCTGTTGGAATAAGTTCCTACCCGATGAGTTAACTATTTGCCTTAAACACGCCGATGTCTTATCAATGCTAGTAGATCTCCTAAGACGTAGCTACTTTCCGCTGCCTTTATGAACGACAGCGTTAAAATACCAGAAAGTTGACCGCAGTTTCGTAATAAAAACGTAGGCCAGCGTACATCTAAGCTAAGTTATAATAATCATTTTATAGAACATGACTTCAAGTCAAAGGCGGCCTGTTCACAGTAAGCGGCGGTGGTTGAACATAAAACGTGACTTAGCTTTAACCTGCAGATAATACTAGCTAATTATTTGATGGTAGTTGTTATGAGCTGGTTTTGTTATGACTCTTGTTACTGAGGTGGCTAGCGTTAGCTGGCAGTTGTTAGCATTACTACTACAGTCATGCTGATTTATACTTAGCCGGAGCTACTAGAATATTCTGCAAGCTAATGCTAAAGGCTGGTAAACCGACTATAACAGGTTCTGTTTGTGTCTGTGGTAAGAAGGAGGTTCATCCAATTTCTAATTAATCTAATTAGGAATTTTACACTTACTTTGAAAGTAACGCAGTTAATAATGTATTTGGCAGCTGAATGATAATGACATGATAACAAGGTGAGTTACTAATGAGCATGTGTTTGGATGCTGTTATTTGCAGAAGCTCTTCCCCTCAGTGAACACAGAGAGGTCTGAGCCGCCCTCATCATGACAGACAACAAGCGTCTCGCCTTCTCCATCATCCAGTTTCTCCACGATCAGCTCCAGTCAGGGAATCTGTCCTCAGGCGCCCAGGAGAGTCTGGAAGGTGAATCCTCATAAAACAGCAGTGGTACACATACCAAAAACAGAATTACGTTTACTGTAGCAGTGTAGTTTTGTTAGCAGCCACATAAAAACCGCTCTGTCAGTTTAAGCCTTTGGTCCGTATTCATCAAGCACGTCACAGTCAGTCTGAGGATTAACTATGCACTAAATACACTCCTGTGTTAGAGTAATTTCAATTTCAGTTTATTGATATAACGAATATTAACAAATCATAACCAAAGTCACCTCAAACACTTGTTGTTTAATGTGTGAGTAACAGTTCTACTGCTTAAAACCTGCACAAGATCTGCCCCCAAAACTATTGCAATTTGGTCCAAAGTGTGTCTGAGTTTGATGTTAACTCAGACACTCAGATGTGTTTCTAACTGGTTAGCTCCTGGCCATGACTCACCCATGTTGCAATAGATTTTCAATAAAAAATACAGTTATAAACTGTTGTAGCTGTGCAGAGTGGTTTTTAAATGGTAAATCTGGACGGATCCAGAACTCTTCTATAATTGGGTGGTTATAGTTTGGATTCGTTAGTTAGGAATGAATCACTTTCACTTCTAAAAAAACAGCATCCAAAACATGTTTTACTGTTTGGCTGCTGAGACTTTTTGTCCAGTTTGTAGTGATTTCCCACTCTGGGACATGTGGTAAATATGGGTCCTGTTCTTTAATGGAGGAGTTTGTCTATTGACAAAGAGACAGTTTCTATTGCAGGAACAGTTTTGGTTTCTGTTTTTTTTCCTTTAGACAAAATGATGAAATCTGGGCTCTGCTCAGGAGGTGAAACTACATCCTAGTTCCAGTTTCTTTTGGGCGCTCAGTCAACAAGAGCACAACCTGCAGTACTACTGCATATGATGTAGGAAAACCAGTAATTTAATAGAGTTCATGAGGTTTAGTTCAGCTTAGGAGAAACATGCAGAACAGAAGCTTAATAAGCATGTGTTTGGTAATTTATCATAGTTTAAATTCACCACGTTTCTCTTGTCTCTACTAATTTTCTTAGTTTGTGTTTTACTTGCCTTAGTAACGCGGTTGTTTTCTCAGTTGCTGTTCAGTGTTTGGAGACGGCATTTGAAGTGTCGACTGATGACCAGAGCCTCGCCGTCCCATTGACGTTACCGGAGATCTTTGCCTCAGCTACAGCAGAGGTAGACTCGGTACGTAAGCATGGGATGCAGCCTCCACTTAAATAATGAAAAAATCAATGGCTGTCACATACAGTGGGGTGTTAACCTGTGTGCAGACAGGGATTCATGATCTCCTGCTTCACTTTGTACATTTCAAACACATTCTACTGCTTTCTAAAGAATAAATTAGCTGAGTGAAAATTAACACGATTATTTTAGCCTGATACCACCTAACTAGCCTGAATTATTGAAGCCTGTCTGACTCTGTTTCTCTGTCTGTGGCAGCATCCAGGTCTGTCGCAGGTCAACAACAACTCCACCCCACACTCCCTCAGCGAAGAACAGAGAGACGAGGCAGAGAGGCTCAAATCTGATGGTAAGAACTAATCATCAGTCTCATATAAAGTTGGTGGTTTGTCTCCCAGTGTCCCCTTGGTAGCTAAAATGCTGCTACCCAACAACAAATATTTCCCCAAGAGGATAAATATCAGCAGTAGACCTTAGGTTCTTCTGGGTTTTATTTTTCCAGTAATAAGTTAATGTGTTTCGTTTGAACTGCAGGAAACGACCAAATGAAGGTAGAGAACTTTGCAGCTGCTGTTGAGTTTTATTCAAAGGCCATCGCCATCAACCCTCAGAATGCCGTCTACTACTGTAACAGGTCAGTGAGGAATCAGGTCTAAAAAGCTGATTGTTGATTTTAACGTACAACTATTTTCATTATTGATTTGTTTTCCTCATGAATTAGTTATTTGTGTTATCTATAAAAGGTCAAGTACTACTGAAAATACTGGTTATAATTTTATAAACTTCAAGGTGAGGCCTGCAGATGTTGTTTTGTCAGTTTACAACAGAAAAGCAAAAAATCTGACAAAGATTTTACATTTTCAGTTTAATTTATTTATTTATTTTATGCGTGCAGGGCTGCAGCTTACAGTAAACTGGGAAACTATGCAGGAGCAGTGCAGGACTGTGAGCAGGCCATCAGCATTGACCCAAACTACAGCAAAGCCTACGGCAGGATGGGGTAGGAACACAGCTTTCTCTTTAATTCACTGTTAGGATGTACATTTGTGGAGGCAGTTTGAAAGTATCAGGGAAAGTTGGAACATCCAGACTAACGTGTAGAAGCAAAATATCTGGACATCTCCAAGCAAAGTTTTCACCATCAGGTTTTTCCTTTTTCACAGGTCAGTCCACTTTAGCTGAAGTGTTATTAGCCAAGCTGTAATGATGAATGTTTTCACTGCAGCATCACAAAATCGAACGATTCCTGTTTAGTATCAGAGCCGACCACAGTCCACCATGAACACGATCTCCTCTCAGCTGTGTGTCTGTGCTGCAAACTAAAAACTAAGCTTAGTCAGTGACTACTGTCCAGCTCCAGTCCAATTCTAAACTGGGCGCTTATTTTTTAATAAAATGCACAGGCATGATTATTTTTTAAAGAAATAAAATTAATATTTGTCTTGAACCTTATAAAGTTTGTAAGAAGCTGCAGAAAACTGACCTAACTTGGAAATGGACATACTTGGTTTCTCACGAAGACTCTCATAAAGTGTGTTTATGTAGTGGGGACCTACACCACAGGGGGACTCCCATCTGATGCAGTCTTGTGCACAGAAGTAGTAAAATCTGGTTGACTTATCAACAACCACTAATCACACACCAAACAACACACCTCCACAAATGCAGCCGCTAATGGAAACTCGGTTTATTTAAATCAGAGGACTTGTCATTTGCTATAAAAGCAGATTGAATTAATGTGATGGGAACATTCTTGTTGCTGTTTGGTGAATAGCTGCATGTAATTGTTTCCAGATAATTTTTCCTCTGGGTAGGGCCGCACCAAAACGTCATGTTGCAGTTACTGTGTGTTTGTTAAACAAATGGATTCGTGCACAGATTACTGAACATTTTAAAATGTGTATTTCGCGGCACAAACAAATGAACAGCTGGTTTCTCCTTTTTCAAGCTGCATATTATTTTCTGAAATCCTCCTGTGCTAACACTGTACATGTACACCACCGGCTTTCATCTGTCTCTTCACTGATACAAGCTAGTCCTGTTTCCATGTGACTAAGCGACTTTATTTTGCATTTTTTTACACAGATCATCTCTCTAAGTGTCACTGAACTTGAATCTAAAATCTAACGTATAACAGAGAAATGTTTGTTTTGGGCATCAGTTAAGCCTCTGTGCTCATTGCCATCCATCCCACTTAACTACAGTGGCAAGAAAAAGTATTTTATGGTTTCTGCATTAATTTGTCATTAAATGTAATCTGTCAAGAGCATTAACAAATATAATGTGCCTAAAGTAACAACTAAAAATGTAATTATAAATTATAAATTAATAATCTTTTATGTCTGTAGTGGAAAAAGTATGTGAAGCCTTGAAATAATGACCTCCAAAAAGCTCATTGGAGTCAGGCATTAACATATGTTAAGACAATTCGTTTGGAGGTGTGAACTAGAGCTACTTTGACTGACAAAAAAAACACTCAAACTTTTGGAGTTTTCGCCGCACAAGAAGAATACTCTTATGTGAGCCATGCCCTGCCAAAATCATGTTTTATGACAAATTAATTCAGAAAACCATGAAATTCCAAAGGGTTCACATACTTTTTCTTGCCACTGTATACACACCACACTAACTAAACAGAGACTGAATGGTCATCTCTTCAGTATTATCTCTTCTCCTTAATATTATTTGATTATTTTAGCCCTTATTTTATTTTAACATAGGAAGAAAGAGGGTGTAAACTGCAGAAGTTGTGGTTCAGTGACATTCAAAAAACTATTTGGTTATTTTAAAATGTGCTGCTGTGCTGAAGAGGAAACTCTGGAGTCCTGACATGTTCACTGTGTCTTTGTGTTGTCGCGTCTCAGTTTGGCTCTGGCCAGCCTCAACAAACACACAGAAGCAGTAAGTTACTATAAAAAGGCTCTGGAGCTGGACCCCGACAATGACACCTACAAAACCAACCTGAAAATCGCAGAGGAGAAGATGGAAACCTCCAGTCCAGTAAGAAGAGGCAACAAACTCTCTTTCTGTCCAGTGCTTCGGTGACGGCTTTGTGCTCACTTCTCTCTTTTCTCTCAGACAGCAGGAATGGGAGGAGTAGACCTGGCTGGTTTACTCAGTAACCCCGGCTTCATGAACATGGTGAGATCTCAGACTCTCAACTTCCGCCTGTTTATCTCTGTGTTTTATAGGCGTTGTTAAATGAATACAGTTCAGTTTGAAGCAGTATAAAATTACAATAGTCAAAGATTTTAATGATAAACTACACAGTGTCTTCCACTCGGCACTAAAATGTCCATAAACCTTAATGTAATCGATCTTATCCAGTGTTGATGTGTCGTTCTGTCTCTGCAGGCGTCGACGCTGATGAACAACCCTCAAGTTCAGCAGCTGTAAGTTTCATTTACTTTCTTTTTGGGTATTCATCTTTTCCTCAAGCTTGTTTGAATTATTTCCTCCTCCTCTTTCAGGATGTCTGGTATGATGTCTGGGGCTTACGGTGGGATGGGAGGTGGTGCAGCAGCAACCCCCAGAGGTGCTAGCCCTGCTGCACCTGCAGGCGGAGACTTGTCAGGACTGATCCAGGCGTACGTAGCTCAGACACAAGCTGCTGCTGCTTCATGATCACTGTACAATCACCTTTACTTTTATTTATCTCTGTGTCGGAGTGAAGCTGGTCTTTATTTAGGACAAGCTTGTATTATCTCATATTACTCTACATATTCATTTTATCATGCACCATACTACGATACTCCACATTTATTTGTTTTTGTTCTGATTAAATTCTTCTATGCAAATATTACTTACGGTTTCTCATGTGAAAACGGTGACAGTACGCTGCAGATCATTTAAAGTGGGTTCAGGCTTTTTAAGTTTTATTGACATTATATCATTTTGTCACAGCACATAGAGTTGTGTGTAAGTCGTTGGTTGGACTATGGTCACATGTGTTGTTGCTGTTTGTGTTGCAGAGGTCAACAGTTTGCTCAGCAGATGCAGCAGCAGAATCCTGAACTCATCGAACAGCTGAGGAGTCAAATCCGCAACCGAACGCCAAGCACTGGAAACGAGGAGCAGCCATGACACCGAGCTAAAGTAAAAACAGCCAGGCTGATCAGAACAGAGCAGCTGGTGGCAAAAAGTAGAAAAACAGGGCTCAGAATTTGCCGTATGCTGTAGTACTGTAGAGGAAGTCAGTGGTTTTGTTTTACCAACTTAAATGAAGAGGTAATAAATAAATGCAAGTTTCCTATATTTATATTTATTTCCTATTATATATGAAGTAGCAGTGCTGTTAGCTAGTAGGTTATCAAATATACTAGCTAGCTTTAAAGGAAATGGCTGCTGTGTGATCTTCGTCCGTGGTACCTGACGGACACACTATAGACTCTGTCGTGCTTGGAAAGGGAGCCGCAGCTGATGTGATGTTATAATCTAGATCCTCGACACTAGAATCCACTGCTACTAGAGTAGTCCCATCCCATCAGCAGTCATTATTAAGAAGGCTATGATTCCAAGCAGGCACAGCGCCCCCTTCAGCTTCAGTGGACAGCATGCTTAAAGAGCAGAGCTTCAGGAGCCATCGGTTTCCTTCAAGTGTAAATTGGAAGTTAGACTTGTAGTCTTCTTGTTCGGTAGCATTAAGTCCTCTTTCCTCTGTTGCAGGTCGGAGGTTTGCGTGCGGAGAGACGTACAGAGCGTATGTCCCTTTTTTCTGATTTGGATCATCATAACACGAAGGACTAAAAGGAAGTTTTTGTTTTTCCATCACTGAGTAATTACTGCATGAGAACGAGCGAACAGGTCTCCCACTCCACTGCGGAGCCGCATCACCAAAAACTGCACCCACTTCTTTTTGGATTTTAGGAAGGACATTTTGATGTAACACTTTGATATCAAACACAGATTAATTCTATTAAATCCTGCTCCGACAGAGCCATGGAGCCCACGTTAAACAACTGCTGTGAAGCAGCTCAGAAAACAGAAGATTGAAAAGTCTTTTTTTTCCTCTAAAAACTACACAGTGTAACTTTAAATGCAAGAAACTTGTTTATGATGAATGTGTGTTTGTGTGTGTGAATGTGTATCAGGGTTAAATTAGTGTAAATGGTCTAATCCTGTGCAGCAGGTGAAAATCTGTTTGAAGAGATGTTAAAGAATTAAAAAGAGCGTCTCAACATTTTACACCGTCCTGTCTGTCTGTTGTTTCAGTTTTCTCTCCTATCAGACAAATAAACAGCAGGTGTACAGAGAAGATGTCCACTTTAAGATCAGGGCTTACTCTCATGTATCTGCAGCACAGAGACAATGTAAGAGGTAAGATCACATATTCCTCCTCTGTTGATGTTTAAAAAATGTCAACTAATGAATGAATTGGCTAAGCTATAATGTGTCAGATGGCTTTGGCACTTTGGATTCAGGGAGCAGAGATACTCATTAAGAATGTGGTACACAAAGTTCTGACATGTAAAAGGAAGTTTTTAATCTCTGCAAATGTTTTAATATTATTTATATAACACACAGTCATCTCATGGCACTTAACCATGTAAGGTTTAAGATCGACTTTTCCTTTGAGCTGTTCCCTTTCAGTGGTCACCACAGTGAATCATCTGCCTCCATTTAACCCTGTCCTCTTCATCCTCTTCTCTCACAGAAACTAACTCCATGTCTTCTCTCTCTACATCCATAAATTTCCTCTTTGGTCCTCCTCTACACCTCCTTCCTGGCAGCTCCAACCTCAGCATCCTTGACTGATATGTTCCCAATCTCTCCTCTGAACATGTCCAAACCACATAACATCTGACATGGGCTGTCCATCTGATGGACTCATTCCTGATCCTGTCCATCCTAATCACTCCCAAATAGAACCTCAACATCTTCAGCTCTGCTACCTCCAGCTCTGCCTCCTGTCTTTTCTTTAGTGCCAATGTCTCTAAGGCGTATAGAATCGCTGTTCCCACAGAATTATATAGAAAACCCAACAACCCCACTGAAACTGTGGAGAGGGAAAAACTCCCTTTCTGTGTGTGAAACGAAACCGAACCGAAGAGAAACTGCTTTCACACCTTAATTAATTTGCTTTGGTCCAAATCAGTTGATGAGTTTGTAAATTTGGTGCAATTTCTCCTTGGCTCGGTTATGTTTTGGGCCCCTGATTTATGTAAGCCGGGTCAGCAAAATGTTAGAAACACCTCTTAATATAGTGCATACCACTGTACTCCACCACCCTCTGTGACCTCAGTAATAAAAAACTAAAACATATTACAATCATCACCTTTTTGAACAGTTTCAATAAAAGCTAAGAAATTATAACTTTATACAATACAAGGCAGAACTTCTTGGATTATCTTAGACTTTTTACAGGCGTACCTAGTAAAGCGGCAAGTGACTGTATATAAAAACACTGAGGCTCCTCAGTTAACAGATTATAAAGATTTTATATAGATATATAGATATTTCTTGGTTGCAACTATTTGTAATATTGATGACAATAAAATGCAATTGAAATGACCTTTTATTACATATTTTACTATTGCATAGGATACATTTGAAGCTGACAAAACATTTAAAATTGCTTTTACTATATCTAGTAAAATAAACTGTACACAAAAATGTTTAATAAAAAAGTAATCATATTATACAGTCCAACAACATCATGCAAAATTAATTTTTTTTGTATGAATTCAGCAGCTCTAGAACTCTAGAACTCTTTTTAATATTTAAGAGAATGTTAACAGATTTAACTGTTGTATAACATGTATAAAAACAGGATTTTGTTTCAAAAATCTTTTATTTTCCCTCTTACTAAAACATCTGTCTCAAACTACAATAAAAATGAATCAGAAACAACCTAAATAGACGAATCAGCAAAAACCTGCAAAAAGTGTTTTATGAAAGATTGCAAAAGCAGTATAAACACTATACATTCTCATCATAAAAGATTGGAATGGCAAGACAAACTAGTTTAAGAAACAAATATAGGTTTTATTGACTTTTCAAACTGCAATTGAAAGTGATCTGTTCTAAGTTTAGCTCATGACTAACCATGACCGTTACACTTGTTTGCATTATTAACCACTGTATTCCAAAAGAGCTGTTCTGTGGCGATTGGAAATGTTAGAGATTTAGACATTTCACTCTCATCCGAAAGGCTTCTCCATTTCTGACTGACTGGTTGGAGTAGCAGGTCTATAAGCTCATAGAGTCTTTAACTCTGGGGTGATGGTTACCCATTGGTTGTTGTTCCACATGTTTCATGTGTGTTGTTGTTACCACCTGAGACCGAGTGTGAATAAATCCACATATGTACCTCGCTAGACCCCTGCCTCAATATCACTTATTACATACAAAGTTTTCCAAAGGCAAAAACAAGGTTGTGCCGTGGGTTCACCTGTTTCCTATTGTGATCAATCTCTACATGGAAGAAGTAGAGAGATGAGCCCTGAGCTCTTTTCTTAGGGTTACACCCTGCCTCTTATGGGTATTCAGTTTTCATACTGAATATCATAAGCAAGGGGTCCATCAATGGCAAAGCCAAGGTAGAAAGACACCTTTTCAGTACTGAACCCACTTCTTGTACCAGCAATAAGAGCTGGACGTACAGGGATTTTCAGTTTTCCGTAGTTGGCAAACACCTCTCCTTGCTCAATGATACCACTGACTCGATGAAGGAGGTTGATAATTGCTTTGTCTTTAAATATGTCTCCATTTCGCCAGAGTTGTGCCAAAGCATCACGACGCATTTCATTGAAATTCTCATCTAGTTGAGGTTTAGAAACAAGTCTTTTGAGTTCCTCTCCTTTCCCCAAGTAGAGGTGGGCAACTGTGCTACTGTTACGAAACAGTAAACTGAAGCGTTTACGAGATGAGTTTCGAATTGCTCTCACGTATGTCACAATTTCTGTGTTTTCCTGAGTAGGACTTGGCCAGAATAAGAGAAGAGCCAGGTAGTATGGATCTGGGAAGGGGTATCCAAGTCCTACATCTTGCAGAGTTTTCAACAGTAGAGCAGAGAGGTGGCTGTAACTCTTGACATGCTTAGATTTGGGTTTCAACAGGTAAAAAACTATGTTTGACAAAATGTAATTGATTGTTTCCTTTGTCTTTTGTTTTTTGTTGACAAATTGCTGTTGCTGCTGCAGGAATGAATAGTATTCTGTGATTTTCTCAATCTTTTCGGCAGGCTTGTCCAAAAACTGAAGAATCCCTGCAAATGCATCGGCTTGATTCCTTTCAAGAAACAGTCTTCGTTCTTCAATATCAATCTTTAAATTGAGATTAGGATTGCTTTGCCGTTCTTTTTGAATTTCCTCAGGTGCTGTGCAAAAAAGTGTCACATACTTTTTAAAATGAATGCTGACTGTCCAATGATTCTTTGAATCAAACTGATTCTTGGAATATGACTTGTACCCTTTTGTATACATGAAGTAACAGTCAAGAAGTTCAAATGTTTCCTTCACTTCCGTTTTCAGATTAAGAAGGAACTGCTCGTGGTCTTTGATGATCTCCACGTATCTGTTGTTGATT
The DNA here is from genome assembly GCF_900324465.2 of Anabas testudineus. Taxonomy (NCBI): domain Eukaryota; kingdom Metazoa; phylum Chordata; class Actinopteri; order Anabantiformes; family Anabantidae; genus Anabas; species Anabas testudineus. The sequence goes on along the minus strand of NC_046613.1, from coordinate 24,980,243 downwards.
TCATTGTTCTCCTTATACACACTGGAGATTGGGATTGCTTTTTGGAGGAAACTCTGCAGATACTTCTTCTTCATTGGATCACCTTCCTCGAAGAATGGCAAGTTGCTCAATATCTCAAAGACCATGAATGTGATTTGCAGCACACCCACATAGCCATAAACATTGTATGACTTTCTGGGATAGTCGTCAGACTCATCATCAGCTGCTTCTTCATCTCGTCCATCCTCTGCGTTTGCCAGCTCTTGAGCCCTTTTAAATGCTCTGATGGCATTTGCTGCTATCCTAATGTTTATGTTTAAGTCCTCTGGGTTGAGCGATGTCTCTTGCTGTTCTCTCTGGATGTTTGACTTTAAATTGCTTTTGTGAATCTGCCCAATTGTGTCAAATGTGTATGGGTTTTCTTTTATGTTCTTAGCCTTTTCTGCCCATTTCAGTGCCTCTGGGAAGTCACGGTCTTTGATGTATAAATACCTCGCTAGTGCCTGAGGAATAGACGCACTCGTCACAAACCTGGATGATGCCTTCACAAAGATTTCTTGAACAGTTTGTCGTCCTTGCTGGTTGTGAATTTTGTAAATGAGAGGAGAAAATGGTTCTCTCTCCTCTCCATCTTTCTTGCGCAGCCTTTCAATCAACATTTGTTGAATTAAAAGCTCAAATCTGTGTTTGACAACTCCAACACTGAAGAAGAGATCACAGTGAAGAATCTCCATTACAATGCCGCTTACTTTTAAATAGAAGCTTCTCTCCAATTCTTCCACACATGCAGATGCTATGGAGTGATGTAAGATTCTGATTCCTCTGTATTCCCCATATTCTTCAACTGTGTCTATGATGAGAAAGTTTGAATAGGGCTTCATTCTGTCCAGTACACTGTCCTCATGCCAGCGAATCATTTTCATCCCCAAATAATCTTCACAGAGAGAGAGAGAGATTTCAGACTCTGCCACAAATGTATTGAGTAAGGCTAGAAACGCAAACAGTTGGGCCGCCTTTGTGCTGTAATCAAAATTCTCTAGTGTGTTTCTTGCAAGATCATTTATGTAGTCTTGGTCGAAATTACTCTTCATGATCATGAAGCTGTAAAAGTTTTCAGGTTTCTCATGAGTTTCTTGGAGCTCTTTAAGCTTCTTGTCAAACTCGTTTTTTTCTTCCTTTGTCAGTTCAGCAGTGATGTACTGGCTTTGTGTTGGATTTTGCTGTCGGTATTGCTCCTTTGGGCTATTTGAACGAACACAGTTAAGAATGATGACTTTGCAGTTCGTTGCATCATCCAGATTTATGTTTAAACTATCCTCAACTGCAGCTTTGCGTATCCAGGTCACAAGGTCGTGAGCATTCTCCGTTTCTTTTGAATCATCTACTAACAGCAAAACTGGAGACAGTTTATCACTTTCGAGTTTCATCAGCGAACTAACTTGAATGGCAACTTCTTTCTTTGGCAGGGTGTTGTCTTTCAGCACAGCACATCTGAACTCATGACGAAGGTCCCACATCACATGCATCGCCAAGGTCGTACCACCACATCCGGGATGGTGAAACAGATTGAGAAGGACACACGTGTTGTTTGAATCTTTCAACTGATACCTGATCATCTTCTTTACTTGCTCATGCTTGTCCCGCTTCACAAATGGCTTCTCCTTGTCTTTGTCACAGAAATAGAAGTTCCACCATTTGACTTTGCCCCCTTTGTAGAATTCCTCTTCAACTTTGATCCTATGATCATGAAACTCTGGAGTGTTTTCATCATAGATGTTTTCACACTGATTGAGACACAAAATATCCAGAGCAGTCATGAAATCTTCATCCTTCTGTTTCAGAACAACAACACTTGAACCAGAAGAAGGAAGCAGTCTTCCAGATGACTGATTGAATGGCCCCAGTGCCATTATAGTGCCATTGATCTCACTTAGGGTTAGTTCATTAATGGATAGATGGTTAATGTCAAAGTCACACTTTTCCTGTACCAGCTCCCTCCATTTCAAATATGTGCTCTGAGATTCACAAATACTGATTATACTTTCCTCCGCAGTATGTTTTATAAAAGACTTGTATGTGTCAAAGACTGGATCTTTCTCAGTGTCCACTGGTGAAAGCAGAAGGAAAATGATGAGATTCCTCCCGTGGATAAGAACGTCAGGGTTGCTAATGAATGAAACTAACTGCTCGACGTCTCTGCAACATTTCCTCAGCCAGTTCCTATAATCTAACTCCTTGTTTGAATCACTGTCAAGGTCATGTCTGCCATTACAGAAGACCCAGCTAGTCTGTTTGTAGAGGTTAAGGTTCTTTATCACTGAGTCAATCTGTCCTTGATATTGTGATGGAGTATGCAGGTTGGCCACCCTTGACTCTCTGTATGAATGACACAGTCCACCGAGGGCAGCAGAGTTGGGGTCAAAGTCTAACACACAGAACAGTTTCAGCTTAGTCAGAAACTGGAGATACTGCACTTGTTCTGGACTGCTCCTATTTACAACAACAACAAATCTGTAGTAGTTGTTAAGGGAGTTCCCTCCACAAGTTAACAGATTCTTTAGTTTGTCACCCTGGTTAGCTTCTTTCTTCAGAGCTACTTTTGAAAGACACTGCTTCTTTTGTTGACCTGTATAAAGAGTAAAATACCTACGTTATTAAGCAAAAATGAAAAGGAGAAAATATAACATACTTAGCTTAGCAAGGGCCAATGTGGAATACATGTGGAATACATTATTATTGGGTGCAGTTTTTAAAATCACATCAGTTCTCATCCATATTGGGTGACTTAATGTTGATAGAGCAGTCCCCTATACACCGCATTAATACTACACCATACTACTAGTTAATTGTTGTCTTACTTTGCCACTAGTCACCTTCAACTTAAGAGGTTCTCTGAACTATTGCTTTTTGTCACAATCTAATTCGCAAGAACATAACCTAAGCCATGCCTCTTTACCCATACCGAAGTTATTAAGGTCCATTGGTTAAGAAAAGCCTCCAACAGTAAGAGTTGGATGTTAAAAACATTTCAGTTTGTCTTTAGGTGATCAGGTCATGTCATTGCAGATAACTCGCTGTCACTCAACAAAAATTAAAGGTTTTCTTCAATAGTGAAAAAGATAAAACTTTTTCCTCACGTTGAATTAGTTCAAATCAAGTGTGGAGCAACACATAATAACAAAAACATTTCAACAAAACTAAATATAAACCATATTAGTTTGTGGGATGTGGAATGGGAATATTTCACTGTGTAGTCAAATTGGTGTTCTTACCTATGTTCTGCTTCACCTGACCAGCAAGATCACGCTGATCGATTTTGTCCAGAATGTCTATTGTGACCCATAAAGCTTCTTCATTTCCATAGTGATCAGTTATTAACTTAGCAGTGTCCATAATGTCTTTGCCCTCCAGTTTACCCAAAGGAATAGGTTTCTGGTTAGAGTCTCTGTAACCTCTCAAGTAGAAATTAAATTTTTTTAGATCTTCTCTTGAAAGGTGATCTAGGATTTTCTGGATCTCCTCAGTTTGGGTTGTGTCTGTCAGGTCTGTGGTCTGCATGAACAAAGTAGAAGTGAGTATTTACTGCAAACCTACAATTTAATGACTAATATTGTCCACACTTGGAAAAAATGCTTAAAATGCTGAATTTTAAGTTTGAGACTGCTCCACTCTGTTCAGCCCTCCCACTATCTGATTCACCGGATCCTTCAGGTGTTAGTTGTAATAAAACATGTCAAGCAGAAATATTTGAACTTTGGTTGTTTGGAAGGCTAACCTTCCAGCAGCTTAGGTTTTTCTGTTTGGGATTTTACTAGTTTGTCTTATTTAGAAACTTTGATGTATAAAACAAACAAACAACAATTAAAGTAAATTAAATTACCACAATAGTTTCTTTCATCTTCACTGCCCAGGTCTGTAGTTTTGGCTGCTGAATCTCTTCCTTCTCTGAAACGTTCGCATGCAGTGGCTGAATCTTTTCAGATTCATTTTCCACCAATCCAACTTCTGTTTTGCTATTTGTTTCTGGTCGTTTGGGGTCTTTGGCCTGAGACAGACTCAGGTCAGGTCCATTTGGTTGTGGAGTTTCTTTTTGATCTGTACTCGTGTGAAGGATGGGTTGCAATGTTGGCTCTGGTTTCTTGTTCAGCTCATTGAGTTCTGCCAGGATCTTTACAGCAGGACCACTTTTTACATCTAATTCCAAAAGATCCTGTTTTCTTAAACAAACAAGACAATCTCCTGAAACATCTTCCTCTAGAAGCCGGTCTGCATATTTTCTGTATACCTTCACATGCTGCAGTAACCACTGATTCACCTGCTCTTTTGTCCAATTTTCCACATAGGCTGGAAACTGAGACTCATGTTGCAATGCATGTTTAAGTCTTTCCAGATAAGATCTGATTTTAACAGCAGGGCCATGTTTTAATCCCATGTCCAATATATCTGTCTTTTCAAAAACAACTAAACTTTCTCCAGACACTTCCTCATCAAAGAACCTGTCTGCCAAAGTCTTAGGAACTTTGACTTCTGTCACCAGCCACTGGTGGACATCTTTCTTGGTCCATTTTTCTATCAGAGGTGGTGTTCTTGTGCGTCTCATTTTGGATCAGCTAAAAATGAAACGGTTGATCAAATGATTAAAATGGTAAAAGGGACAGTCATCATTTGTGATTAATCAATTGTAATTATGTAAACCACAAAGGTACAGCTAAAGGAAGCCAATCCAGAAATATTGCAAGGAAACATGAGTGTTATTGTGAAGTAAGCAAAAGTAGTTAAGATATTTTATAGGGTGAGTTAACTTTAAGAATAATGAATGCTAATAGGCATTGCAGTATCTATTACTGGGAACCACAAGATATATTTGGCAGTATATATGTATGACCTAAATGTGATTCACACATAGCCTACATTTTTGTATTTATAGCAATATAACAAGGGATTATAGTCTAAATAACAACAACAACAACAATAATAAATAAATGAAAGGAAAAAAAAAGGAAAAGAAACTGCAATAAACCTGAACCATCTCTTAGTTATGCTGATATAGGTTATTCTGCAGGGGGACCTCTACTGATAAACTGAGCTCCTCTCCTCTCTCCTTTCTCCTGTATCAATGCAAATGCCACCATTGCATGTCATTAACTTTGTGTCTTCTCTCTCCTGTAGTTGTGTTTCCTCCTCTCTGTCTCCCTCTCTCTGTACTTTTCTGCAGGTATCCTCGGCCTGGAGCTGTACATCTCCAGAATCCAGTTCATCTGCCCAATGTTCTTGATGCTTGTTGTTGTCTTTATTGCCTGCTGCTCTTTTCTCTCTTCTCTTTCCACTCACCCCAACCGGTCGAGGCAGATGGCCGCCCACTATGAGCCTGGTTCTGCTGGAGGTTTCTTCCTCTAAAGGGAGTTTTTCCTCTCCACTGTTGCCTAAAGCTTGCTCAAATGGGATTGTTGGGTTTTCTGTATCATTTCTTTGTATAAATATTCTCTGTACGGTCTTAAACCTTAAACACTGTAAAGTGCCTTGAGATAACTTCTGCTGTAAACTGGCGCTATACAAATAAAACTGAATTGAACTGAATTGAATAAATCAACTTTAATGTGTAATATGTAGCTTGCTCATAGATAGCTCATAAGACAAGTTGACAGGCCCAGGTTGCACGATTCTGCATGCCTGCCCCCAGACATATGGAAACAGGATGTGGTTTAAATAACAGCACATTGTGCAGCACTGTTGTTTCTGCATCTGCAATCAAATACTTTTTTTGTTTTGTTTTTTTACTCTTTTGTCCTACCATTAGTTTAGTTCAAAACTTGTATCACAGTTTTTAATTTATGGGCACATGGTTGCATTATCAGTAAAAAGCTGTTTGTTGTTGCTATTGTTAAAGTTTTTATGTAAGAATTTGGAAACAGTAAAAAAGAAATATATATAATATTTAATAATATATATAATAATTAAATAATATATAATATAATAATAATTACAAATATATAATTTTTTGGGGCAAACTGCTCCTTAAACTAAAAGTTTTAAGCTTCTAAACCTGTTCACCAGGCAAACTGAATATTAAATGACAATAGATTTTTCAACTACTCATGCACCTTTTTTGCCATTTTATCCTTAAAAATGCAGTAACTGATGCCGCTTTTACACAAAATATGAGAAACCATTGAATTTCTCACCCGCTGAAGTCACTGGGCATCTCTGAGACTTTGGCTGCTGATCGTCTCCCGTAAACACTCATCTATTTAGTAGAAGCTTTGTTAAGAGGGATACGGCACTGAACAGTGAACACCTTCCATGTTGTGTTCACTCATCTGTTCACTCAGCCCTCATCTGTGACTCTTTAGGACATGACTTCCTCATTTCTAGTCCAACCCACGTAAAACCCTGCTATGATCAAGAACTAGTTCTAAACTCTAAAAAAATACAGAGAATGAATCAACATAGCGAAAACTTAGTGTTACTTCACTAATTCACAGTGCTGGGTGTGGTCTTGCTTAATTCTTTCTCTCCTCTACTTGCCTCGACTTGCACATGAATTGACTTCCTTACCACACACTTTGTAGGAGTGAAAAAAGTTTTTACATCTTTTATTATTTTGTTATAAGCTCAATCTAGTTGAATGATCCAAAAAAGTACTTAATTTATCAGAATCTTTGTATGTTAGTATTTCCTCTTTATTTTAGTTTTGCTGCTTTTTCAGTTTCAGTTCTCTTGTCTCTTGTGGTGGGTGTTGCAGGGTGTTGGGTTTTCACTTCTGTTCCAAATCACTTGGTGTTTTCATAGTCAAAAGCAGTGGCTACCAAATAATACAAGTAATGAAGTGGATTCACTAACGTTTGTTTCCCCTTCATCATTTGTACACTAATGTGAGTTATTGTTATTGCTTTATCCAGCTTTACTGAAGGGCTACAATAGGAAGCTGGCTGATTGCAACTTCTCCCTATTCATCAGGGAATATTGATCTTGGCGCTGGTGATGTTCCCACTTTTTCACTTCACCATAACAACATAACAGAATTGGATCTGACTTAGGATGACTGCAACACAGGTAATTTAGGTATAAGCTGCAACTAATTAACTGGCGTCAGGGCCATGATCCAATGTAGCTGCAGCTTGACATGAACTTGGTGTGTTACATTCAAAATTGGTAGAAATATGAGTTGTCTCTACATTTGATGATTTGCTTGTATTTAGACAGAATTGTGGCCCCAAATTCAGTTAATTAGTTACATTTTATGGCAAAATTACCTGAAATGCTGTAAACCCGTAACAAAAACTAACAGTACAGCAGTTAAAGGCCAATACAAACAATCAATATAGTTATGATTAGTGAATCAAATTATTTACATGTATACATTTGGCGGCCTTTGTGTCTTTATGATTATTTAGAGGTTCTAGCAATAACCAAAGAAAAAACAGGAAACCGCCTCCTGTTGTTCCCTGGAGAAAAGAGCCAAATTAATAAATAGAGAGCACAAATGAATATATTTTGCCTAATTTAGAGTTTATATTTGATTCTGCGATTTCATCAATACATGATTATACACCCTCCATCCAAAAAAAAAAAACAAAAAAAAAAACACATGTATTACCACATGTATTTAACTAAGCAAATAGGTAAGAACCCCGCACTGGAGAATTACCAGCTGAAAGTTCCTTTCAGCAGTTCAAAATTTATATTACAATTGATTATTATGATTCATACACATTTACTGTTCATGTAAACTTCCATAGTTTCTTTGCTTGTGTAAAGCTGCTTTGTAACAATGTTCATTATAAAAAGAACTATACAAATAAATAGAAATTTAAAAATATCAGTGACTTTGCCATTCTCTGGTTAGAGTGCCAAAGAATTTACATTAAAACATTAAATGTGTTGCTACAGGAACAGGTGAGAAGATGGTTCTGGTAATATATCCATTGGTCAGTATAAAACTGAAACAAACACAAAAAACTCAAGTTTACAACTGGAAAGTGAAAATAGCAGCAATTTCTCTATGAGATAGTGACTCAGCAAACAGAAGAATTAAGTTCATGTTGCAAAGTACTTTACCAAAAATGTGTGTTGACACATTGATCAACATAGCTGTCGCCGGTTGTCTTTGGATCAGTTTTCTTTGCCTTGGTGTTTGTAAGTTATTGTCCACAGTGATCCCACTAAAGAGAACGAGAAGGCCTGTTGTCTGACTTCTGTTCTGGGTCACCAGTTCCAAAGCCCCAGTATTTTACATGCTGTCCTAATGTTAGATGTAGTGACGCCTGGAACACGTCAACTTATAGATGAACCAAATCAGATCACTGTGCCGACTCATCTGTATCTGTAATAACTGTTGGGACATTCGAATGTGGACCGTGTTGTTCCCATGTGGCGGTGGCTGCTGTTTGCTAGAGTGCAACAGAGTTTGACATCTAAACTGTCCAGAGTCAAACCAGGACTGGGAGACCAAATACAGTATTTGTACACATCCTGTCCAGGCCATTGGCTGTGTGACAGGACAGTACTGCACCATCAGAACTGCCACATAAATAGATGGTTTACAGTTGGTAAGCTGCTATTGTGTTAGGAAATTATAAAAGAAATTAGGAAAGAAAACCCACAATGGAAATAACGAAACTGACAAAAGTAATAATAAATAAGAATTTACTGAAAATCGACATTGGTTTTGAATTGAAAATCAAACTAATGAAACAGACCTGGACAAAAATGACGGTCCCCCCAGAAAAGCTTGAAAACAGTTAAACGAAGGTGTGTCCTTTAATTAGCGTCACAGGTGTCTTCGAACTTATAATCAGTCAAATCAAACCCATTAGTTTAATTAGTAATAAAATGATTCCGTAAACTGCCGTTGACATTTTTTTTGTGCTCATTTATATATTGATTGATGTAAATGTTGATTTGATTCATCATTTTTAGTAGAAATGTTACAGAGATAATTAGTCAAAGCATGGTGGTAATTGTATTTTCACATTAATGAAACAGTGACAACATTTCTTCTTCTTTCTTTTACATTTTGTTTGGACAGAATTCTTCATGTCTTCTGCGTCTTCTCCACTTTCAGCTGAACGTGTTTGACTCTGCTCAACTCCTGTAAAACAGTAAGTTAATAAGTCTTATTCTTACTGTATTATCTATTAAACTGTTATTAATATAAAGAAACCAGGCAACATCATTTTATGTTGTGTATCCAGTAAACTGCAGAGTTATTCCACAACTTAAATAAGTTTAGAATTTCTTAGATTACCGAGTCACAACTCTAATGGAAAATAACTAAATTACTGTGTTTGAACATATAATATAATTACCTGGAAAGTTGTGCACTGTTACGACAATATTTAACCCAATTACTATGAAAAAACAGCAAATCTACTAATAATTAACCATAATTTAGCTTCACTGCTGTTTTATTTAAATTAAGATATTATCAAGCTACGAGTATCAAACTTCCTTCTATCTGGTGACACTTTGATTTAAGTGATGGAACAGTAACTGAGTAATCAGTATATGATTACCTGTGATTTACTTTGTAATCACAATCATTCGATTTCTTACCTGTGTAACTTTCCAGTTCAGAAACCAGCGCCCGCTGATTTATTTTGCTGAGAACGTCTCTGGTGACTCCTAAAGCCTCTGTGCAGCCGTAGTGGTCGGTCACTAACGTAGCGATGTCCACCGTGTCCTTATCCTCCAGTTTGCTGCGAGGAATGCAGTTGAAACCTTTCCTCTTGTGATTCTTGAGTTGGAACTTGAAAGATTTCAGTTCCTTCTTCCCGAGTCTGTCCAAACAGTTTTTAATCACCACAGCTGGGTTCTGTAGAAAAGAAGAGAAATATGTGAATAAAACATGAAGTGGAGCAGCAGCAGCCTTTTGTCTCATTTTAGCTTTTCAATCTTAACCAGTTCCTGTTCTTCCTTTTAAACATTACCAACAAACACCAACCACAGAAGAATGAATGTTCTCTCTCATATCTGTGATAAACAGCACTGAGCTTTTACCACCACTGCCTCCTGTGACGTCGTCGGCCGCTCCTCGACTGGAGTTTCTTCTTTTTCTGGACGTTCATCCAGTGGCAGATTCTCCTCATGAGGCTGTTTTTGCTTTGTGCTCATTTGAAGGACAGGACGTGGTGTTGACTGAGGTCTGGGTTTCAGTTGACCGAGCTCTTTCAGAATCTTGACAGCAGGACCTTTTTTCAGTTCCAGATCCAGAAAATCCTGCTTCCTGAAGTGAACGAGACAATCTCCAGAAACCTCCTCCTGCAGCAGTCGTTCTGCTCTGTTACCATCGAGCTTCACGTGCTGCCGTAACCATTCGTTCACCTGCTGCTTCGTCCATTCCTCCACGTCGGCCGGGGCCTGCACCTCCTGTTGCTGTGATCCTTTTCTAAGCTTTTCTAGATAAGATGTGATTTTCACAGCTGGACCGTGTTTTACTCCCAGGTCTAAAATATCTTTCTTTTCATAGTTGACTAGAATTTCTCCTGACACTTCCTCCTCAGTGAATCTGTCTGCACAGCTCTGATGAACTTTGACCTCTGTCACCAGCCAGTGGTGGACGTCCTCTATGGTCCATGTTCGAACTGTGTCTGCTGAGCGGCTCATTTTGGATCAACTAAAGAAACAAAGAAAAAGTGTAAAAGGTTTCTAACAGAACCTCGACCTCCTGTTGTTGACTCAGGGAAATGTCGTTTGTTTCATTGACGATCATCTAAAGACACATGGATTAAAACAGCTTCTTTATGACTACGGCTCAGTAATTAGATTTTATATCACTTATATGACAGGTTTCAGCAGAGTAGAAGCTCTTTCCGCGGTATTTGTCTTTCTGTTTCTGAATCCAGAGTTGTAATAATTAAAACAGCTGAAAAAGCTTTTTGTAGTTTCATCGTCTGTGAGTCACTGAGCATATAAACTGGACAAAGCTCAGATCTGCTCTGATCCTCTTTCAGGTGACTCTCATGTGGTTTGATCAAGAGTTTGATCACAGTCACTTACTAAATAAAGTGTTAGACTCCAGTCAGCATCTGTATCTGTACATCACTTCACAGGAACGACAACAAGTGAGTTACTATCAACCAGATCTGCAGCTACAGTCCAGTCCAGTACGTCTCTAACAGTCTCTAACTGAAGGTTAACATCCACTGAATTTCTCACCTGCTCCGGGACGATGAGACGTCCACTGTTGCTCTGCACAGGAGATGAAGCCTCTCAGTTCCTCCTGGGTTGATGCTCTTTACTAGTATTAAACCACACCCAGTTATATCAAACTCATAACTCAAAACATCATAAAACATCTCTCGTTGCTCTATAAACTCTGAAAGAATCCAAAGTAAAACTAGTTAGTTATTGTTCAACTGGACTTCTGCTGAATTCATGTTATAAAAATTACAAACCATAAAATGTACATTAGATTTACACGTTTGCCATAAAGAACATTATTATAATGATGTGCACAGTGTCTGTCTGTATAAATAAAATAGTTCAAACCAATCGAATATATGAAAATATGAAACCAGAGAAGGGAAGAACTGAACCCTGGGGGGGGGGGGGGGTCTGTGCACAAAGAATCTATTATTACTACTGTCAATAATAACGACGTGGAAACGATTTAAAGTCGACACATTTCTCTTTAATTATTATCGACCTCACTCAGGTCACAAGGAAACTTGACCTTTAGACACAAAAACACGAGTTTGTTCTGTTTTTATCGTCGGCAGTAAACTGCAAAAGTTTCAGTTTCACTTCAAAAGCAAAAATTTTACATGTTGTTTACACGTTATACACATGTTGTTTACATGTTATACACACGTTGTTTACATGTTATACACATGTTGTTTACATGTTATACACACGTTGTTTACATGTTATACACATGTTGTTTACATGTTATACACACGTTGTTTACACGTTATACACATGCTGTGTACATGTTGTTTACATGTTGTTTACATGTTATACACACGTTGTTTACATGTTATACACACGTTGTTTACATGTTATACACACGTTGTTTACACGTTATACACATGTTGTTTACATGTTATACACACGTTGTTTACACGTTATACACATGTTGTTTACACATTATACACATGTTGTTTACATGTTGTTTACATGTTACATAGTGTTACATGTTACACTAACTAACTCACTCACTCACTCACTCACTCACTCACTCACTAACTAACTCAGACTCACTAACTCAGACTAACTAACTAACTAACTAACTAACTAACTCACTCACTCACTCACTCACTCACTCACTCACTCACTCACTCACTCACTCACTCACTCACTCACTAACTCACTCAGACTAACTAACTCAGACTAACTAACTCACTAACTAACTCAGACTCACTCAGACTCACTCACTACACAGTTTGAGTTCAGGAGCAGTTCAGGGACCTCACAGTCTCTAAAGTCAGTGTATGTGAAGGGAGAAGCGGCCTCCTCACCAGCAGGTGCCGCTAACGCTCCTGACTCCTTCACTGACCAGCTGAGAGCGGGAAGAATCGGGACTGGAGCCGCGTTTCCGCTGCACAGGTGCGGGTTCAGGTGAAGATGGTCGCGTTTCTGCAGGAAGTGAGCAGCTCCAGTTTGGTGTCGTCTCGACAGGTGAGACGATCCGGACCAGCTCACCTGAGGAGGAACACAGCTGACGTCATATGCGAAGGTGAGCTGCACTCATGTGTTTCTACTTCCTGTGGTTTAAAACCTTTTTATCTTAATTATGAATTAAAATTAAAGTTTAAAACCCGTTTATCTTAATTAAAATTAAAGTTTAAAACCCGTTTATCTTAATTAAAATTAAAGTTTAAAACCCGTTTATCTTAATTACGAATCAAAATTAAAGTTTGACATAAAGCAAAAAGTTTAAAGAGACGTTCACGGACCCTCTGAAATTGAACATTTAGAAAAGAGAATTGTTGCTTCAATAAAATAAACTTTATATCTGCGCTGCTTCAATCGTGATTTAATGTATTTCTGTGTTCATTAATATTAAGATTTAGCTTCAATTGGTATTAGAGTTACAGCTTGTGCAGCAGTTGTCATGGTGACTAATTAACATGAGTTAATTCGTTTTTCTTTTAACCAGTTAGTTAGGTGCAGGTTGAGCAGAGGTCGGGCTCAGTGGGATTGAATTCATCGATCTGTTGAGAAATTAATGAATTTATAATGAAATAATTGTTAAATATTAATTGTATTTGTATTTGTATTTGTATTAGTTGTTATAATTTAGTTTATAGATTCACAGATTCTCTGGTTAATGAGAAATTAGATGAGGAACTCAGAAACTTAGTTAAGGTGAGAAGCTGAGGATTTATCCCCACGGTGGAATCGGAGAAGAAAAGAACTAGTCTCTTATTTTACAGAGCTGACTTATCCTTACTAATTAACTTATATTAACTAATTAACCTATCCTAACTAATTAATTTATCCTAACTAATTAATTTATCCTTACTAATTAATTTATCCTTACTAATTAACTTATATTAACTAATTAACCTATCCTAACTAATTATTTATCCTAACTATTAATTTATCCTTACTAATTAATTTATCCTTACTAATTAACTTATATTAACTAATTAACCTATCCTAACTAATTAATTTATCCTAACTAATTAATTTATCCTAACTAATTAATTTATCCTTACTAATTAACTTATATTAACTAATTAACCTATCCTAACTAATTTATCCTAACTAATCCTGTTTCTGGGGTCTAATGTTGTATTTGTGAGTATTTTGATCTATAACTAACTGTTTTTAAAGCTGTTCATTCTTCTCTAACTGTGAATGAGACAGATTTTACTGAATCTCGTGTAACAGAGGTGATAATCTGGATTACTGTAGGATTACAACATGACATTCTGAGACTTGTATCAGTGATTTATGAGTTGACCTGTGGTTTACGCCAATTATCGACTTGTTTCATCTGTAATTGGGTTTGTTGAGTTTGTAAATCGTGAATGTGTCTCTGGATTAGTTGGCTAATCACTCGTCCATAATCCCCACAGGTGCTGGTTCAGTTCCCAGGTCCTCCTCACAGAGTGACTGACTGTGAATGTACAGAGTTCAATATTTATCACTTATCACTGCATGGTTTGAGGATTCAGCCACAAAATGCAGCTACCAGTTATTTTAAATAATGATTTTGTTCTTCAGAGTTCAGTAAAATGTCAGAATTAGTTAATTTCAAAAATTTGTATTTAAAAAATAAGATGTACAGTGGCAAGAAAAACTTTGTGAACCTTTTGGAATTTCATGGTTTTCTGCATTAATTGGTCATAAAATGTGCTCTGATCTTCATCTAAGTCACAACAATAGAAAAACACAGTCTGCTGAAAATAATAGTACACGAACATTATATGTTTTCATGTTTTTATTGAACATAACATGTAAACATTCACAGTGCAGGGTGGAAAAAGTATGTGAACCTTTGGACTTAATAACTGGTTGACCCTTCTTTGGCAGCAATAACCTCAACCAAACGTTTCCTGTAGTTGCAGATCAGACCTGCACAACAACCTGGAGTCATTTTGGACCACTCCTCTTCACAAAACTGTTTCAGTGTAGTAATATTCTTGGGATGTCTGGTGTGAATGGCTCTCTTAAGGTCATGCCACAGCATTTCAATCAGGTTGAGGTCAGGACTCTGACTGGGCCACTCCAGAAGGTGAATTTTGTTCTGTTGAAGTTGTTCTTTTGTTGAATTTCTTGTATGCTTTGGATCATTGTCCTGTTGCGTCACCCATCCTCTGCGGAGCTTCAGTTTGCAGACAGATGGTCTTACGTTTTCCTGCAAAATGTCTTGTTAAACTCTGGAATTCATTTTTCCATCAATGACAACAATCCGTCCAGGCCCTGAGGCAGCAAAGCAGCCCCAAACCATGATGCTCCCTCCACCATGTTTAACAGTGGGGATGAGGTTTTGATGTTGGTGTACTGTGGCCTTTTTTCTCCACACATAATGTTGTGTGTTTTTTCCAAACAACTCAATTTTGGTTTCATCTGTCCACAGAATATTTTGCCAGTAGTGCTGTGGAACATCCAGGTGCTCTTTTGCAAACTTCAAATGTGCTGTAATATTTGTTTTGGACAGCAATGGCTTCCTCCGTGGTGTCCTCCCATGTACTCCATTCTTGTTTAATGTTTTCCTTATTACCTCATTCAGCATTCTGCGCTGTGCTCTTGCAGTCATCTTTACAGGACGACCACGCCTAGGGAGAGTAGCAACAGTGCTGAACTTTCTCCATTTGTAGACAGTCTGTGTTACCGTGGACACCTGAACATCAAGGCTTTTGGAGATACTTCTTTAACCCTTTCCAGCTTCATTCAAGTCAACAATTCTTGATCGTAGGTCTTCTGAGAGCTCTTTTCTGCGAGGCATGGTTCACATCGGGCAGTGCTTCTTGAAACCAGTAAACCCAAAACTGGTGTGTGTTTTTAAAGGGCAGGACAGCTTTCAGCAACACATCCAATATCATCACACTGATTGGCTCACTCCTGGCTCCAATTAGCTCTTGGAGAAGTCATTAGGCTAGGGGTTCACATACTTTTTCCACCCTGCACTGTGAATGTTTACATGTTATGTTCAATAAAAACAACTGTTTTTCTCTTGTTGTGACTTAGATGAAGATCAGAGCACATTTTATGACAAATTAATGCAGAAAACCATGAAATTCCAAAAGGTTCACAAAGTTTTTCTTGCCACTGTAAAATGATACAATCCACAAACATCAGGGAATAACTTTGATTAAATTATCGTTTGGCTGATTGATGAATCTTGTTGGAACAGTGATATGTGCTTAGTGAAGGTCAGAGTACTTTCTGAAGTAACTGTACATACAGAGGACAGTGACTGTATGTTGATCTGAACGGCTTCAAATTGAGTTAATTTGTTGTTTTAAAGCTGCTGTAAAAAAACTTTTAGCTAAATATTTTCAGCCGACTGCTGAAATACAAAAAAATGTAAATGATAATTTGAAGTAATCAAACATCACATTACAAGATGTAATTAATTAAACTCTGATTCTCTCATGCAACCTTCATAAACCACTGCTGAACATCCTGAATCAAAACACGTCACAGTTTGTTTGTACATGTATTTATTCATTAACACAGTCGTACAGTATGAACATGTTGTAAACTCATGATGAATTAAAACGGGTGTTTATCAGTGATACTCGTTAACCTGACATTCAAATAACAGTTTTGCCCTTTTTAGCGTCGTTTGTCACAGACTGTATTTTAAACCAGAGCCCTGAGTCATTGCGCTGCATTCACTTCCCCTGGGAATATTCAAATAGTTTCACAGTTAAAAACAACAAAAAACCTTAAATCTCCATCCACCACCTGCTAAAAGTCAATATTTAAATTTCCAGTGCATTAGAAGGATGTTTGGATCTTCATGTATTAACAACTGAAATGAATACATTAATATTCTAAATACTAAAGTTTTATACAGCAGGAAATTCAGATGTCGTAAAAACAAAGTCAAATCTTGAATGATTGAATGAGACAAAACAACCTAAACTGTACCTGACTTCAGAGGAAATTGCATATTTCACACGCGATGATCTGAATCATCATTTGATACTCGTAAAATATGGTTTTATCTAAAATATGATTGAATAGCTCTATTTTTCATGTTAACATAATTATGATATTGTTGTGTTTTGGGACGGTTTCACATCATCTGATCTGCTTCTGGTGATTGACAGCGTTTAAAAATCCACAGATCACGAAGATCGAGACTTCCCTCGAGTGCTGAAGGAAAACTGTAATTTACCACTTGAACTCATCAACACATCACGAATGAACCAAAACGGAACATAACTCGACACAGTGGGACCGTCGCTGTGTCGTTAGCTCGGCTGCAGGTTGAACTGAAACAATTCATCAAATAGTGATGAAGCTGTGGAACGGTTCTTAACTGAGAACACACATTCAGAGACAGTACAGAATGAAGGAAATCTGTGTTTCGAGAGACGATCGCGAGCCTTTACAGGGTCACTCACTCTAACAGCTTTTTAATTATTCTAACGTGCAGCTCATCAGTTGGTTTTTAAGTTTACGTTTCCTCTGAATCCTCCTATCAAAGATGACTATGATCGACCTTCATCTCTTATTTAGCTGCTGAGTTCACAGCTGCGGTTTCAAAAGTTCCAGTTTAACTGAACCTTAAACACAGACAGAGCGACAACCTCAGTGCGTTTTGTATTATTCCATGATACTAATAATATCCTAATAATAGGATTTATCCCAAACTCAAATTCCCCGATATCAAATTCCAAAATTTGAGCGGGTTAATCGTCGTTTTCCCCACAGGCAGTGAATGCAGCATTATTACAACCAATCCGAATAAAAGAAAATAACTAAACACCTGATTTGTTCCTCGGGTTCTGTCCACTTTGATCAGAGCTCGCTGCTGATTGATCGTCTCTGACGTGGACGAGGTGAGGAAGTGAGGAGGTGCTGTGTTCAGTGACCTAGCTGAGGATTTTGTGGAAGGGGTGAAGGGGCAGCGAGGAGGTGAAGGCTCTGATGTCAGTGATGAACGTGGCGTCCTGCAGTGACGGCGACGAGGCCGTCAGGAAGGTCAGCTCGCTGACTTCACCGTAGGCTGAGGCCGGGGGGCTGTTGGTGTTGCAGACGGCACTCTGATCAGGAGAGTCGCTCTCCTCCACCCCGAAACCCACCACCTGACGGAGCGGAGGACACAAACGTTAATGATCCGTGTCCATCTTTGTAAATTCAATTCAATTCAATGTGATCGATTATTGGCTGTTTAAAAGTAAACGTACGTGTATGCTGAGCTTCCTGCTGTTTCTGTGCTCCAGGAACCAGGAGACCAGCTCCTCCCGAGTGAACAGCTTCAGAGCCTCGATCTGCAACAGAGACCGGAATCAGACAGCAAAACCACAGACCTGCAGCTGCAGGACCCACGTACGGCCTGTGTGAGTCTGGATATTACACATCACTAAGTCTGAATTAGGATTCTGATAGTTTCACAGTATATGAATATAAATGCTGCTGGTTTATTCTAATATCTGGAGAAGTATTAAAGTATCAGAGTGAAAAACGAAGTTAAAGTCGATGCAGCACAAACCAGAGAGAACAGGTCCAGATTTGACAAGCAGCTCGTTTTTAAGATGCGTTTACTGTGAAGCACCTCTTTTCAAACATTTATCACGAGTTCAAAACAATAATGTTTTCTCCAGATTCTGATTCAGCACAGAAATGTACACAAATTCAATGAAAGATATTTAAGTCGTGAGACTTTCCATTTACTTTTAGTAGTTTAGTTTAAGTATTACTGATTAAATTGAATTTATAAAGTTATGTAGTTCAGATGGTTTTGAGTAGAAGTATCAAAGGGCTAAATGTGACTAGATGATAAAAATGCATTCCAACAACATTTAACAATTATTTTTTAGAAAATCTCACAAACATCGATGCATGATTTTCTTTCATAGCCTTGGAGGACGTAATTTAAAATAACATTTTAGATATATAGATTTAGATCGGCTCATAGCTCAGAAATAGTTTGGATTTTTCATATCATCTGTGGCTAAATGGTCAAATTTGAGCTGGTTGAGTGTGAACTTTTATTTTGGTTGAGTTGACTGTGGTCGCATGTTCTTCTGGTGCAGCTTTACTCTTACGTTCTTCATCCTCAATCTGTTGTTTTTATCTATTGTAGTCTACTGTAGTGAACGAGCTCCTCCCAGCTGTCTACTAAACTGGACCCAGTATGCTGGAATTTTGGACCCATACATTATTTTAGGTTTACAAAGTTAAAGTTGTGTTTTAACCTGTTAATTATTTGTTGTGTTGAGCTATTTAAACCTCAAACTGCTGTAGTTCATGTTTCCTGTAAATCTAATTAGTAATGAGGGTTAAGTGTTGTTGTAAAGTTATATCCAGTAATTAGAGCAGTCACTGTTCACCACACACGGTACCATTACTAGACTAATAATAGTTTATTTACATACAGCTGTGGCACCACACTACCCAGTTACACGCCCCCCCCCCCCCCATTTATGTGGTTGTGGTGGAACATTAAACACTGTGTCTCTCACCTCCTTGTTCAGGCGGTCAAAGACGTACTGCTGTGTGACGACCTCAAACCAGTTGCGGTCCACCTCCTCTCCCAGGTGAGCGTCCTCACACTCCTTGAGCTTGATGAGAGCCGTCACCTGGGTCATGAAGGCCTCCTCGCTCAGTGCTGACAAACGTTCACCGAAACTGACCAGGAACTCCTCGATCTTCTCCTCGACAAACTCGGTGCTGCGAGGACAAACGGGATGAGGATAAGAAACGTCTCAACAGAAACGGGATTCAAACAAGAGCCCAAAAGGTCATCTCACCTGAACTTGGTGGCCTGTGTTTCCACGGTGACAGAGAAACCCAGCACTCCTGAGGTGTTTCTGCAGGTTGGGTACACCTGATACCTGGAGGTCAGAGGTGATGGTTTAAAGGAACTTGTTGAGCTCAGTCTGATTCAGCTCCAGTTTATGAAGACTACGTTTTTCTGTTCTGCTTAAAAACACTTTACTATCAAATAAAAAATTTCAAACTTTGTTGAGTTGCTGTAAAAAACCATTTACTAAGTTCTTTGTTGGATGTTTTAACTCAAACCAGAGACGCTTCAGTCAGACACCTTACAGGCAGGTTCACCAGGTGTGTCGAACACAATATTCAGTTGTTCGTATGAACTCTGAAACTGTTTTCTTTGCTATAATAACTGTTCATTATTGTTCATCAGTCCTGGTTTTGTTTAAAATTACACAAAGTTTATCTGAAGAGAACAGGAGACTTGGACTTTATGAGGCTTTGAGATTTAACATGTTAACCAGGTGTAACATAAATAAAGAGAGCGCTCACCCCAGTGTCTCCTTAGTCCTGAGGAAGTCGAAGCAGGGCTCCTCCATGTGCATCTACAGCCACAGCAACAGAACACAGAGCTCAGTTTAGTCAACATGTTTCAGTGAAAGTGAAGAAAAAGACCTTAGTGTTTCTTCTTTTTTACACAAACAGTTGGCAGTGAGTGGGATCAGCGTATATTTTGCCACTAATAGTGCTGGTTAGAAAGTAGTAAACATGTCAACACTCACCACCATCAGCTCCATCAGAGCGTGCTCTCGGAGGTTCTTCAGCCCCGACTGCAACACACAGATTCAACATTTACACAACAGCACAGATAAGATCAGACTGCAACTAATGACGTTACTGATAAACCTGTGAGGTGACTCCTACCTGGTAGTAGACGGTCACCTCTGAGTTGGCGTCTCCCTTGTTCAGAGATTTGACTTTGCACAGATGATGTTTCTGAGGCAGCTCCACCACCCGAAACAACACGGGGACCTCTGCAGAAAGAGGCTGGAACTGCAGCTTACTGCAGAAAGAAGGACACGACCAAAGTCACATATTGTGTTATTGTCGAACCTGGAACCAGTCTGGCTGTGTCTCCTAATGTCTTTAAGTTTTAATTGAAATAGAAATAAAAGTTAAAGAAGCTCAGTACTCACTCAATGAAGTACTGCAGAAACTCCTTGGACTCCTGTTGGAGGAAACTTTGTGCATCAGATTCACTGGAAAAATGTAAATGTTCCACTGTTTGTGTTGGAGAGGATTTAAGAGGCGTTTTTTAATTTCGAATCGGTTTGTAAATTAGAGTGAAGAAGTGTTTTCTCCGTCTCAGTGTTTCTCACCGTGCTGGTGAAGTTTCCCTGAACCAGCCCCTCAGCGTACAACTCCGCCTTCAGCCCCGTGACAAAGGTCATGAGGTCGTCAACGGTCAGGCCCTTCGTGATGGCCTGATACTTCTGAATGACCGACCAGCGGCAGTGCTCCAGGATCAACAGGCGAACGTCCCTGAAGAATGAGAGCGCGAGTGAGAAGATTTTAAAACACAGTTCAACATTTTAGGGAAACACTGATTTCATGTCTGTGGTGGAAAAAGTTCTCAGAGCTACTTAAATGTCAATTTACAGAAAACGTAGTGAAAGGAATTGTAGCATCGGAATATATTCAGTGCCAAAAGTAAAAATACTGATTATGCAAATAAATGGTTCCTGTCAATGTCTAATTGACTTACAGGATATGATGTTAAATACTTAATAAAAATAAATAAAGTGGAATTATTGTCATTGGAAAAAAAAAAGAAATTAAAACTGTGTTTGCAGTGTGTGTGTGTGTGTGTGTGTGTGTGTGTGTGTGTGTGAGAGACATACTTTCCCAGTCTATCAGGTTTGATGAGGATGTTGAAGTAGGTTTTCTTCAGCTGCTCTAAGAACATGGTGAAGACGCCCGGCTCAGCGCTGAAGTCGGCCAGATGATCCACAATCAGCTTCAACAGCAGCTGGAAAGAAGCAAAAACACTTTGAGGTTGTACAGATGAGCTGGTACATGTGTCACTCTACTTCCACCCTGTGACTCTGAGCTGTGTGTGCGAACAATAACTCAAACCATTAGACAGTTTCTGCTTGAAACGGAGACCTCCATGTTTCTGTGAGTGGTCTTCTTGTCACAGCTGCAGTTTCCCAGTTTATTTTTTCCAGATTTTCACCCACGTTTTTGGCCAATTTCAGCTTCTAAATATTTGTTATTAGAAATAAAAAGATCTGGTTGCAGGGGCACAGAAAAGCCAGATATCACTTCAAGCTTTCTCACCTTGGAACACGTCAAATCCAGCTTTAAGAAAGACAAAATAAAACATCTGTGGAGAGACCTGAAGATGGCAGTTCACAGATGCTCCCACCCAATCTAACAGAGCTGGGAAGAATCTGGGAAGTAAAATGGGATAAACTGCACAAATCCAGCTGTGGGACGCCCGTTTGTGTGTGTGTGGCTCCTCACCGGCAGCTTGTGGTTGAAGCCTTTAAGGCGAATCACCAGTCCGTGTTCTCCGGCCACCAGTTTGTACTCCAGCTGAGCCACGTCGGCCTCGTAGGCCGGTTCTGCCAGGTTGTGAGCCAAGATGTTCACAAACAGGTCGAACAGAACCAGACTGAAACAGCACAAAACACTTCTGTTCATTTATTTATATCTAGATCTACCTTTGCACAGATTGCTAAAATCGATTTTTCTGTACTATGTTGTCGTTTAATCTAATATGTATCTAACATATTTCTGTGATCTCTTACTTCTCTGGACTCCTCTGAATAATCGGGGAGATCAGGTTGAAACGAATGTAGGCTGAAAAAGACAAAACATGATTAATAAATAATATTTAATTGACTTTAAAATGTCACATTTTCAAGTGGCTACTATGAGAATCACCTGATATGTGTTTTATGCCTATAAATATTAGGTCTAGATATGTTGTATGATAAAACTCACTTGCGCTCCAGAAAACTGACGATCGTTATTTTCACTCTATTCACAGCCGAAACTATTTATATCATAAAAATGAACTGATTTTGAACTTCGAGTTGTTTATCCTCCTGTCAACACATGCAAAATAAGAGGATCCACCTTTGGGGATCTTGAACTTGTTGTCCTTCTTGTACCACAGACAGCCTCGCTCATTGTTTATTATCCTGACAGGGAACTCTGTGTCCGGACAGTCGGATGTTTTCAGGGTGAAATCCGTCGCTGCACCACGAAGAAGAAGAAGAAGAAAAAGAAGAAGAAGAAAAGCAAAGTTCAAATCTGTTCATCAAACTGTTTCATCTAACACACAGCTTCCTCACCATCTGTTTGACCTGCCCCCCCAACAAAGTAGTTTCCAAACAGTAAACTCATCGATACTGACCGATGAATTTGTTCTCAGCAGGAAGGTGGAGGTCAAGGTGAAGTTTAAAGTCTCCTGCCCAGCGCTGCGCCCACTCCTCTGGGATATCTGAGGACACAAAACAAACACACTCAACTTAAAAAAAGTTTGTTTGTTGTCTGCTTTTAAACTTTTTTTTTTATAATTTATTGGATTTATATGTTTGCACATGCACCGTGCCCCTTCAGGATCCAGTGTAATGCATCAGCTCTACAGTAAACAACATCTGACATGTAGGGTGCAGTTCTTTTAGAAGAATCTTTCCCTGAGTGAATTAGTGGACCTGGTTTCCTGGATGTTGAGCGACACCTTCTGATCTCTATGTTAACTAACAACTGTCATTCCTGAGTTTTCCAGCTCCCGTCTTTTAACAGTACACACAGACAGTGTGTGAAGATTCAGGTCTATGGTCAGTGTCTGGGCCGTGTGACTCAAACATTTGCACATTTGTCACATACAGCTTCCTCCAGGTAGAGTAAGTTCAGGGTTCTGGTGCATGTCTGAAAATGTCAGGATAGAACCACGTTAGGTCTGTGCCATACCGTCCACACTGTAGCAGGTACCGAACCATTTCTCTCTGAGCGGACAGTGACCTTCATTTTCTGGTGACAGGAGCAGCAGGTTTGCTCGTTCAGGAGTCAGCAGGGACAGAGCTGCACTGATCACCTGAACACACAAACACACGATATGTTTAGGGTGCAGTCTCTCCTGATGACTAAAATACAATGAGGAGCAAACTGAGGTTTTAGACATTTGTAGACACGTGTAGAGTCATTTTTTATCTAAAATCATTACTGATTCTTTTGTAGGAAGAGAAAAGATTGATTTTGAGACTGTGTGGTCTCAGACCGATTCTGTGGTCCTGGTTACCTGTGGCTCGTACTCGAACATGAGCTGGTCTCCGGTCAGGAAGTCCTCTTTGGGAAACAGCTGCATGTTCTCACAGATGTTCTCCACAAACTCGATGGGATCTGTCTGTCGGGACCAACAAAGACGCAAAAACAAGAACGTGATACAGTTCAGGACTGGAGCAAGGACACAGCCAGGGTTACAGGTTCAATTCCCTCACACTCTGATTGTAAGTAATGTTTTTATGATCGGTGGCTTTATTGTAGACCAAAGATATAAATACATTAGATCTTATTCTTGAAAAACTGCTGATAAAAATCAGTTCACAGCAGAATTATGTTACTAACAAACATTACATGACGCCAATATTCTGTTTAATATAAACATCCCAACATACACTGTTGGTAGCAGTTTGTAACAGAATGAACTTTTTTTGTGTTGTATATGCTGAGAGCTACTACTCTAATTATTGTTGTAGCTTTAAAAATCAATTATTTCTCTTCCAAGCTGATTAACTGCAGCATTTTTACACTGCTGCCTCTCATTGTTGATCCCCTGCTGTCCGTGTGTCTGTGCTGCACTACCTGCTCCTGATAGTGGAACTCATTGGCTTCTATCTTCTGAATTTCCTCATAGATCCTGAAAAAGAAAATTATATCATGGTTATTAAAAAGATAAGAAATGTTCTTTGTGCAGTTTCTTTACTAGACACCTGTTAACTGTCGTGTCCAGACCGAATCAACGTGGAGAAACATGATTTGAAACACGCTGGTATCAAACAATTGTTCTTGCTAATATGGGTTTATCTGGTTTCACTGAGCCTGGATAACAGGTATCAGGAGTTATAAACTGGCTCTGTGGAGACCACAGAGAAGTGAAGTTGTGGTTTAATTTTCTAATACAAATAACTTATCACTACATTGTCTCATCTGAGTTAATTCATTGAATAATAATAAAAAAAAAGAAAAAAAATGTTAATCCTCATTATGTACAGACGTTATTTAATGATAAACACAGCCTATAATAGCAAAACTATTTGACCTATTGCACTTTAACTTTTAGCCCTTTATTGCTCTTGTTGCAGAAAAATTACTCAGATGGTCCACACAGATGTCAGCATCTTGTCTGTGCACTGTCTGGAAACCGTATAATCACACACTGACCGACAGATTGTAGAACAGCTGTCCAGGCTCACATTCATGTAGAACAACACAGTGACCTTACAAAGGAGCAGCAGAGTTTTGAAGTGATCTGATTTCATAACACAGCCTTCATTGATCAAAGTAACACCAACAACAGCACACCTATTTTCTGATTTATTCCACCCATTGAAATCTAATATCACTTTTTATCAGCAGGTGGCGTCATTTCCGACCATCAGAAATAAAACACAAACATTTTCAGCACAACTGCTTCAAAGTGATTCAGTGCTTCAATTTACATTATTCATGATCTGACTGGCCGGAGATGTGGCCCCAGAAATAACCCCCAGCCAATCAGGTCATGACCTGAGCATCTGGACTAATGTTTCACATAATTCCAGACATTTAAAAACTGAGTGAGCCTCAATCTAAAATGTGTGTAGTCTGACCTCTGCTGAGGGCCCAGAGTCTGGAGCATCTTCAGGTACTGGAACACAAAGTGAACCACCTGCACAGAGGAACATAAGGCTGTGTGTGAGTTGGGTAGTTATATACAACTTTTCCTGGACAGTTATCATCAGTGGCATCATTGCAGCTCACAGTTCATGGAGGTACCACTAACGGCCACCAGATGCTCTCATAAAACAATTTATCTAAAAAAAAAAGAAAAAAAAAAAAGAATCCGAAATAAAAAACTCCACCAACATCCAGTGATGTGCTGATAATCTTCTTTCCACCTGCACAGGTGGACAAATTAATGGTGGTCTATTAATTCACTCAAATCAATAAAACTGTGAAAACAGTTCCACAACAGATAAAGACGTAGTAAATATGCATTAAATATTAGTGAATGAACAAAAACCTAAAGACGCAGACAGAAGTACTAGAACTGTGTTTAAAAAGGAAAAGCTTATTAGTCGTGAGGATTGGCAGAAAAATGTAGAAAAGTATTATTAGCAACAAGAACTTTATCTAATGGTAAATTAACAGTGTATTTATATGTATCTTTAGGTTTGTGCACGAGTCCAAGGTAATAACTTATATCTAACCATTTCAAAAGCAGAAAAATATCACGTGAGTAGCTGAACGCAACAGACCAAATTAAAAATATTAAATAATTTAATAGTAGATTAAAGATTAAACGCATGAATGATTGATTCATTGATTGTGAGTGATAGAACTTTGTGTGTGTGAGTGAGTGTGTGTTGACCTGGTAAAAGTTCTGATAGCCCTGGTCGGTGAGGGTGATGGACACAGAGAAGATGGAATAGGTGGTGTTCTGGTCGAAACCCGTCTCACTGTTTCCTCCAAACAAAGCCAGAGCCCAGCACCTGAAAACACACACACAGTGTATGACGGGTTCTTCTTTGTTGCCAGTCTGTGACTCGTTAAGGATATTTTCTTGTTCTCACTTCTTCCTGAGCAGAGACAGGATGCTGCCGGTTCCTTCGTGTCCGATGAGCCAGGAGATGTAGTGAAGAGGTTTCACTCTGACAGAAAATACAGACGCACATACTTTAATAAGTCAAAGAAATAAAAAAACTGTCTAACACATCTATTTGATGGCCACTCATTTCATGTTAACGTCAGCATGTCCAGATTACTCATAATTATACTGTATAAATAATGTGACCAGGACAAATGTCTGAGTTCAGACTGACTTAATGCATCTTGTTTGAAAGTCACAGAGCTCAGTTAAAACCTGTAGATCTGTGTGTGCTACGAAGAGACACTAAACACTCCACTAATGGATTTATTATCAATAAAAAATAACACTAATGTAAAAAACTGACAGCCCAAAGTCTTACCTAATGTCACTGCATACAGCAGGACAGGAAATGTCATTGTAAATTCAATTTTACTTTTAAATCTTTCTGAATAAGGTTTTATTAAATTCAGTATTTTAAGACTTGCACCACTGGCCAGGTAAACTGATTCACCTGTAGTGTTTTCCCTGAGGGGGTACGGCCCAGCTTATGGTCAGAGCATGAACCTTCCTGACAGGGACCACTGCAACACAAACCCATAGATTCAATATATATGTATGATTACCAGATATGAAGCGTTAAAAAATGCAAACTGACAACAAATTAAGAATTAAAACATGCAATAGCGCCATCTTAGAATGACTTACTACACAGGTAATTACTACCTGTGACAAATAAGATCAATAATATCTGACCTCTGTACAGTTTGTTGAAGGCCGGTGTGTCAAACGGCTGCTGGAGATGAGAGAAGTCGGGTCGAGGTTCGCCGCTGAAACAAAACACACCGTCCTTGTTTTGTGATTTGCTCTGATGATTGTTATTTATCTTTTCATTTTTATTTTGTAGTCTACAGCACCAATTCTATAATACATACGGTACAGTGTACACCACACTGTATAAGGATGTTGTACAGTTTTATTCATGTGCTGCAGTGTTTATCCAAACAGAAACTGATACAACAGCTGCATTGTGGTGTGAACACACCACAGACCACACTGTGATTTCATGTGTTACTGAGTAAACATGCGGCTTTGTCCAGACAACACCACAATCACACTAACAGAGCAAACGTCTGTTGGCTGAGTTAAGTCGACTTACTTGTTGGGAACTTTGATGAAGATCTCTCTCACCCACTGCTCCAGAGTGTCCAGTGTCTCTGCACAGAAAACACTGTCAGCTCTGTCCCATAGTTAAAATAACGTTATCTTGTACAACTCTGAACCTCAGCACAACATCTGAGGTGTTAATACTGGTTTCTGCGTGTACCTTTGGACTGAACAGCGAGCGTCATGTAATGAGCAGAGTAATATCTCCTCCAGAAGTCTCTGAGCCGCTGGTAAGTGTTGATCTGTTTCTCTTTGGGCTCGTGTTTTAAAGTCTGAGCGTTGCCTGACGGAGACAATTAAAACATGTTGGATACAACCGATGAACATTTACACAATCAATAAAAGAAATTAAAGTAAGAGATATTTCATCAGTAAAGTGGAAATTAAAAGACAACAAGACTGGAGCAGTGCCTCGTGCATTTGGCCGGATGACTGTGCAAATGATATAATGTCATAAACAAGGACCAGTGGGAAAACCACCCATCATAGGTTAACATCCAATGTGAAATGATCTCTCCCATGTCACAGAAACATGTGGTACTCCACAACACAGGACCTTCTTCCCTTATTTACCTTTTTTGCTCCTTGTTTGACACATCTGACCAATAAGTGGAAGTTATCAAGTGATTCTGACCAGAGCAAGCATACTAAGGTCTGAAAGCACCTTAAAAACCTCAAAGCTCAGAACATTTCAAGTGCTCTGTGTGTTGTTCTTACCCCAACAGAACTTGCTCATAGGATGTCCAGGTTTAGCCAGGCTCCCAAACAACATCTCTTTACGATGGGAGTCAGACGGCCTCGCTAGCTGGAACTCTGAACAGCAGGAAAAAAGACAGACAGAAGCTCAAAAGGAAACTGTAGCTCAAAGGTCAGATTACAGCATCTGAAGTATACATGTGTGACAATTTCACTTAAAGCAAACTCAGAAGACAGTGGTGCTGTTTTAACAGTGTGTCAGTATAGAAACAGTGTGATGTTTTCAGTGAGGACTCACCGCTGTCCACAGCTTCCACCTCTCTGTCGATGGCGTCCTCAATCATCAGAGGACAAATAAAGAACTGAGCCCACCTGAAACACACACACACTTAGAGGTTTATTAGACAATCATGCAACGAAACTTCTTTCACGAAGGTGGAAGTTGTGTTCGGAGGATGTAGGTTTTACAGAAGATGAACTGACAGTGACCTGTCAACAAATAATCAAACTATTAAATTAAACTATTAATAAATAATAATGACTAATATTTGTTTGTCCTGCACAAAAATCCCAAAATATATATATTTTTTTGGACTGAGAAAATGTGACATGACTGAATCATTAGTATACTGTAAAAACCAGAAGCCAGAAGTGAAAGATGACCCAACTTTACAGGGAACTTTGATAACTGACACCAACATCTTTAAAGCTTTAACTGAGACTATGTAATGGAAGAATGGGCACCACGCTTCACCAGAACAGCTTCAGTGTGCCTTCACATTGAGTGTTTTGTCTGTGGAGAAATGGCGCGCCATACTGCCAAAATATATTCCTCCGTTTAGTGTTTTGATGGATAAATGTGATCACTCAGAATAACTTTATGCTGATTCTTCTCTCTAAGTGGACAAGACCCAAACCATGCCAGCATAAAAATCCCTCCACAGCATAACAGTACCATCAGAGCTGTTCACTAAAGCGCAGAGCTTTTCCTTTAGTTTGTTCTCCATATGTTTCTGACTGCAGGTCTAAAAGCAGCAATAGTTACAACAAGGTGGGTGAGACTACATCAGTTGGAGAGTGGTAATCTTTAATGGACTGGCTGACCCCCCATCTCATCACATACATTACACCGGCCTTCATGACAGGGAAAAATAAAGTCCCTTCTTACTATATCTGCCGGTGGTTCACTGAAGAGTGATGGTGGAAGTGATGCAAAATTTGTAATATCTTTTTGTCTCAGTGGTAAAACATCTGAGAATTAGGGGCAAGGAAATGACAGAGTGAGAGAGTTTGAGGTTTCACCTGTCAAGCGCCTCTCTGAAATACTTCCTCTGCACATCGAACTGGAAGATGGTTCTCTCACAGTCGGTTGAGGCGTTGTCGCTCCCGCCGTGCTTCTTCAGGAAGGCGTCAAAGCCGTTTTCCGCCGGGTACTTCTCACTGCCCATAAACACCACTGAACATCAGGGAGGAGGAAGCAAGAAGTAAACAAGATTTGGGAAGAAGAGATTAACAGCACAAATAAAACAACAGATTTCAATATAAAATGGATACAGGGGAAGTTACTGCCAGTTCCTCTTCTTGACTCAAATCATGAATTAATTATCAGTGCTATAATGGAAGAAACTAAGACAGGGGCAGCAGTGGATAAGACACTGAAACCACATACTAGCACCATGAATAATCTGCAGCTCTCCAACAACACTGTCTTCATGAGGATCAATAAAGTTGTTAAAAAAAAACTCCCATCTGATTACTTTGCTTTTTATTGACAAACAGCAGCAGCTGCCAATTTTTCATCTAAAATGACATTAACTAAGAGACGCCACAGCTACAATCAAAGAATATTGATTTGTTAAACACCACAACCTGACCACAAACAACTTTGCCTCCATTTACCTCAGATCTAAAGTAATACAGGCAATAAAGAGCCACCTCGGAGTGCTGTGTAGAGAAAAGGCTACAGGTCTGAATTTTATCTCATCTACTAAAAGCATCATGCAACTAAAATCTTCTCTGTATGATCACAGTCTAAAGAGCACATCATTCCTCACATAAATATGTTAACAAACTTATAATTTTATGCAGATTATAATGTATATAACTGTACAAACACTATCTTCTGAAATAGTTGGTGCAAGATGAAGACAGAGTCAGACAGCTGTGAACTGTATATGGACTTTTTGCTCCTTGTCAGTCTTGACTCTGTTGGACTCACTGTGTTCTAGGAAGTGTGCGAGTCCGGGCAGGTCATCGGGATCACTGAAGCTCCCCACACTGATGCACAGAGCAGCGGCTGCCTGGACACACACACACATAAAACTTTAACACTGGGACTCATCTAAGAACTTTTTTGTATTCTTGTCCTTAATTTTATGTAAGGTTTGTTTAAATAAGTGTTGGAGTCACCAAACTTTTAAAACAAAGTTGCTAGAAATTGTTTGTTTCAGATGGATGAACATCACCTGTTCATGAGGAGCTGCATGTTCCTGAGATTTAGTCACTTGTATAATCAACCCCTCACACATCGTTCTGCTTTATTTCTCGGGACGTTTCAGGCACGAAGATGTCAAACAAGACTAAAAAGAAGAATTTTTGTCTAATTTACAGAGAAATGCATCAAAACTAAGTGGGAGGGACAAAAATCAAGAGCAAATCAAGAGAAGAAACCAACAGTCTCGCTCATATTTCACTTAAATCTGGGCATACATGGCAGATTAGGACCTCAACAGTGTTCACACTGGAACAGGACATGTTCCAACATGAGAACAAACTAAAACAATGTAGAGCACTAAGGCGAGTGATGTGAACGAAGCCTCATGTGAAAAAACTACAACACTGTCCTGTTGCTATTGTTAAATGAATCACTCACCTGCTTCTCAGAACAGCCTCTCTTCTTCTTTGCTGTATTCTCCTCATCCAGCTCATCAAAGTCGCTGTCCTGCTCTTCCTCTTCGTTGTCCTCCTCGTCCTCCTCTGACCCTTCTCCAGAATCCCCGTCATCCTCGCCCTCCTCCTCCTCCTCCTCATCCTCTCTCTCCTGAATGTCCTCGCCATTTTCGCTGCCTCCTTTCCCATCCGTCCCACTGAAATCAGAGATGAGGAGCGCTCGGAGGCCGTTAATCAGCTCGATGTACCTGCAGAGAGACTCAGCTTTAATATCAGCTCTGCATCTCTGGAAACCTGAAACTCTGTTTGTTAAAGCTAAAACTATTAGTCCATTAATAAGTGGTGGAATATAAAAAATTTTATTTACTCATATGCTGTACTTTTTAAATTTGATGTACTTGCACTTTGAGTATTTCCATGCTACGCTACTTCATACTACATCCACCAGATTCCAGGTTAACATTTTAAATTTTTATTAATTATATTAGTTAAAATCTTATTTAGTAGTTCTTTTCAGATTCAGATTATGAACTCGGTTTAACTCAGTCAGTCATGTGCTACTTTTAGCTTTAAGATGCTTTGTGAACACGGTCCCTGGTGTCTGACTTGGCTCTGTGACGGACATTTAACCAAATACATTCGTCTCCACCTGTATTTCTTCGGGTCACTGGGTGATTTGATGATCTCTGTGTCTCCTTTGTCATCTGCAGTGGCTCCTCCGCCTCCATCTCCAGCAGCCACCTGGGCCTTAACATCCGCTGACGCTGGTGGTGGCTCGCCCTGATCTGGAGCAGATACCTGTCCTGGCACACAGCCACTGCTCACTGACTTGTTGGTCTGAGGCATTTTGACAGAGCAGTTGGAGTAACAGCGCTAGACGTGAAGAAATACATGCATGAATATACACTCAGTGAACTGGAATAAATCAGCCCTGCCTAGACATCCATCGCTGTGAGTTTCAAAAGGTTTCAGTGTTTGGTGGCAGGGTTAAACCTGCTAAAAGGCTAATATCCTCACTTGTAAGTGGCTTTGGATAAAAGCGTCTGCCAATGACTAAATGTAAATCTTATTTCTCACTAGTATCCCAACACTTTGTGGATCTCATTAAAGCCAGAACAAACACGAATGTTAATTACATGGTTAATGCTTTGACAAGCATTTTAAAATGTGAACCCATCCAAGGACCTGTTCCACATCCTTCTTACAGCAAGAACACGACAATGATGTGACATAAGAGGTAGGGTAAAATGGTAAATGCTAAAGTAAAGGTCATTTTCTAGTTCATTGACTATCTCCACTCGTCTTTCCACATGTATAACTATCACGATAAGAGAGCTCGAAATAAAATGTAAAGATTTTTTTAAATGCAGTTTCAGAACCTTGGCTTAATAACTGTTAGCTTAGCTGTCAGAGACGCTAGCAGGCTAACCGCTGAAGCTAACCTTACCGTTCGATATATTCACACATAAAGCAGCTGTAAATACTGTGAGATTACAGAGTTTTAAGTTATTAAAGTAGAGTCTGTTGATCAGCTGGTGACTTAGTTAACACAGGACCAGTCCGGTGTTCTTTAGTAAAGAGCTAGCTGCTCGGTACGTTAGCTTCCACCAACGTTAACCCGGTTGTTCACAATGACACAACAGCGCCTGTAAACAGCCAGTTATCTGCACCACTGTGTACTGAGGGCCGCTGTCTCTGCTCCGCAGCCGGTAGATTAACCAGGAGGTCCTAAACACACAGGAATGTTAAATTGAGTTTTTAAAAAGAAACTCACCTTTGTTTGTTAGCTTCGTGCTAATCAAGTCACGTTAGCCAAAACAAATCCTCTGATTTGCTGAGAGCACAGATAAACGCGCACTCTGATTGGTGGAACCTGTGACCATTCAACCAATTAGGTAACGGTACCGCCTCTTTTATTGTTAAACTCTTGAACTGCTGATTATTAATTTTATTATTTAATTTACTAAATTATTAAAGTATCAAATTATTAATTTTATTATTTAATTTACTAAATTATTAAAGTATTTATCTAATTATTAATTTTATTATTTAATTTACTAAATTATTAAAGTATCTATCTAATTATTAATTTTATTATTTAATTTACTAAATTATTAAAGTATTTATCTAATTATTAATTTTATTATTTAATTTACTAAATTATTAAAGTATTTATCTAATTATTAATTTTATTATTTAATTTACTAAATTATTAAAGTATCTAATTATTAATTTTATTATTTAATTTACTAAATTATTAAAGTATCTAATTATTAATTTTATTATTTAATTTACTAAATTATTAAAGTATCTAATTATTAATTTTATTATTTAATTTACTAAATTATTAAAGTATCTATCCAATTATTCATTTTATTATTTAATTTACTAAATTATTAAAGTATCTATCTAATTATTCATTTTATTATTTAATTTACTAAATTATTAAAGTATCTATCTAATTATTAATTTTATTATTTAATTTACTAAATTAATAAAGTAATCTAGCCACAGGGGTTGCAAGCCAGTGATTTCTGTGCCGGTCCCAAGCCCGGATAAATAGAGAGGGTTGCGTCAGGAAGGGCATCCGGCGTAAAAATTGCCAAAATAACCATGCGAATCATTCACAAGACTTTCATACCGGATCGGTCGAGGCCCGGGTTAACAACGACCGCCACCAGTGCTGTTCACCTACAGGGTGCCGGTGGAAATTTGACTACTTTTGGTCGAAGAAAGAGGGGAGGCAGAAGAGTTCAGGGTCAGAGAGAGAAGGGAAAAGGCAGGGACATAGATTTGAGAATAGGGACTCTTAACGTTGGTACAATGACAGGGAAAGGCAGAGAGCTGGCAGACATGATGGAGAGAAGGAAGGTAGATGTACTGTGTGTGCAGGAGACAAGGTGGAAGGGCAGCAAGGCACGTAGTATCGGAGGAGGATACAAACTGTTCTACCATGGTGTTGATAGGAAGAGAAACGGGGTAGGAGTGATCCTGAAGGGGGAGTTTGTGAACAATGTTCTAGAGGTGAAAAGAGTCTCAGACAGGGCGATGAGCATAAAGCTAGAAATTGAAGGGGTGATGATGAATGTAGTCAGTGGATATGCTCCACAGGTTGGCTGTGAGTTAGAAGAGAAGGAGAGATTCTGGAGTGAGTTTGATGAGGTCATAGAGAGTATCCCCAGAGGAGAGAGAGTTGTTGTTGGAGCAGACTTCAATGGGCATGTTGGTGAGGGCAACAGAGGTGATGAGGAGGTGATGGGCAGGTTTGGTGTGAAGGAAAGGAATCTGGAAGGACAGATGGTGGTGGACTTTGCTAAGAGGATGGAAATGGCTGTAGTCAACACTTACTTCCAGAAGAGAGAGGAACATAGAGTGACATACAGAAGTGGAGGTAGGAGTACGCAGGTGGACTACATCCTATGTAGACGAGGTCATTTGAGAGAGGTTAGTGACTGCAAAGTGGTGGTAGGAGAGAGTGTAGCCAGACAGCACCGCATGGTGGTGTGACCTGGAGGTCAGGAAGAAGAAGAGAGGGAAGACAGAAAAGAAGACCAAGTGGTGGAAGTTAAAGAATGAAGAAACTTGTGAGGAATTCAGACAGACGTTGAGACAGGTTCTTGGTGGTCAGGATGAGCTTCCAGATGACTGGGAAACTACAGCAGAGGTTATCAGGGAAACAGGTAGGAAGGTGCTAGGTGTGTCATCTGGAAAGAGGAAAGAAGGTAAAGACACTTGGTGGTGGAATGAGGAAGTACAGGAATGCATCCAGAGGAAGAGGTTAGCTAGAAGGAAGTGGGATGTAGAAAGGACTGAGGAAAGTAGACAGGAGTACAAGGAAGCACAGCGTAGAGTGAAGAGGGAGGTGGTAAAGGCCAAACAGAAAGCTTACGATGAGCTGTATGACAGGTTAGACACAAAGGAAGGAGAGAAGGACTTGTACAGGCTAGCCAGACAGAGAGATAGAGATGGGAAGGATGTGCAACAGGTAAGGGTGATTAAGGACAGAGATGGAAAGGTGCTAACAACCCAGGAGAGTGTGCAGAAAAGATGGAAGGAGTATTTTGAGGATCTGATGAATGAGGAAAATGACAGGGAAAGAAGGGAGGAAGATGTGGATGTTGTGGAGCAGGAAATAGCAGAGATTGGAAAGGATGAGGGGAGGAAGGCTCTGAAAAGGATGAAGAGTGGAAAGGCTGTTGGTCCTGATGACGTACCTGTGGAGGTGTGGAAGTTCTTAGGAGAGACAGCAGTAGAGTTTCTAACCAGTTTGTTCAATAGGATTCTAGAGAGTGAGAAGATGCCTGAGGAATGGAGGAGAAGTGTTCTAGTTCCGATCTTTAAGAACAATGGTGACGCGCAGAACTGCAGCAACTATAGAGGAATAAAGTTGATGAGCCACACAATGAAGCTGTGGGAAAGAGTAGTGGAAGCCAGGCTTAGGAAGAAGGTGGAGATTTGTGAGCAGCAGTATGGTTTCATGCCCCGTAAGAGCACCACTGATGCCATTTTTGCTTTGAGAATGTTGATGGAAAAGTACAGAGATGGTCAGAAGGAGCTGCATTGTGTCTTTGTGGATTTAGAGAAGGCGTATGACAGGGTGCCGAGGGAGGAGCTGTGGTACTGTATGAGGTCGTCGGGAGTGGCAGAGAAGTACGTCAGAGTAGTTCAGGACATGTATGAGAGAAGTATGACGGTGGTGAGATGTGCTGTAGGTCAGACAGAGGAGTTCAAGGTGGAGGTGGGACTACACCAAGGATCAGCTTTGAGTCCCTTCTTGTTTGCTATGCTGATGGACAGGCTGACAGATGAGGTCAGACAGGAATCTCCCTGGACAATGATGTTTGCGGATGACATTGTGATTTGCAGTGAGAGTAGAGAGCAGGTGGAGGAACAGGTGGAAAGGTGGAGGTTTGCTCTGGAAAGAAGAGGCATGAAGGTCAGTCGTAGTAAGACAGAATACATGTGTCTAAACGAGAGGGATCAAGGTAGAAATGTTAGGTTACAGGAGGCTGAGGTGAAGAAGGTGCAGGAGTTTAAGTACTTGGGTTCAACAGTTCAGTGTGATGGAGAGTGTGGAAAAGAGGTGAAGAGGAGAGTGCAGGCAGGTTGGAGCGGGTGGAGGAAAGTGTCAGGAGTGTTGTGTGACAGAAGAGTGTCAGCAAGACTCAAAGGAAAGGTCTACAAGACAGTGGTGAGACCAGCTCTGCTCTATGGGTTAGAGACGGTAGCAGTGAGACAGAGACAAGAGGCTGAGATGGAGGTAGCAGAGATGAAGATGTTGAGGTTCTCCTTAGGAGTGACCAGGTTAGACAGGATAAGGAACGAGTACATCAGAGGGACGGCTCACGTTGTCTGTGTTAGCAACAAGTCAGAGAGGCCAGACTGAGATGGTTCGGACATGTTCAGAGGAGGGATAGTGAGTATATTGGTAGAAGGATGTTGGAGATGGAGCTGCCAGGCAGGAGGACAAGAGGACGACCAAGGAGGAGATATATGGATGTTATAACAGAGGACATGAGGTTGGCTAGTGTTAGGGTAGAAGATGTTCATGATAGAGTGAGGTGGAAAAGGATGATTCGCTGTGGCGACCCCTGATGGGAAAAGCCGAAAGAAGAAGAAGACTAAATTATTAAAGTATCTATCTAATTATTCATTTTATTATTTAATTTACTAAATTATTAAAGTATCTATCTAATTATTCATTTTATTATTTAATTTACTAAATTATTAAAGTATCTATCTAATTATTCAATTTATTATTTAATTTACTAAATTATTAAAGTATCTATCTAATTATTAATTTTATTATTTAATTTACTAAATTATTAAAGTATCTATCTAATTATTCATTTTATTATTTAATTTACTAAATTATTAAAGTATCTATCTAATTATTAATTTTATTATTTAATTTACTAAATTATTAAAGTATCTATCCAATTATTAATTTTATTATTTAATTTACTAAATTATTAAAGTATCTATCTAATTATTCATTTTATTATTTAATTTACTAAATTATTAAAGTATCTATCTAATTATTCATTTTATTATTTAATTTACTAAATTATTAAAGTATCTATCTAATTATTCATTTTATTATTTAATTTACTAAATTATTAAAGTATCTATCTAATTATTCATTTTTATTGAGTATTAATTTTTTTAAATTAATAAAGTATTTATCTATCTATTTTATTTATTATTATTATTTTCATTTATTAGAAAAAGGGTGAAAAAGTATTCCATAAAATCATATAAATCATATAAAGGGGACAAATATTATGATTAAAGATTGTGATTTTTATTATACTAAATTGCATCTATAATATACAAACATTCACAATATTTTGTACAATCACTTTGTGCTTCTCCCCCGGATAGGAGTGAACTGTAAGACAACAAGTTTACATAAACTCTCTATATAATTTGTCCATGGTATACACAGCATAAAAATAAATCCATACTCAACACCAGTATAATTTCTAATTCTATCATTTACAAATTCACTTAAAAAAGAATCATATGAAGACAATGTCAATATTATTGTATGCTTCTACCAATATGAAGACACATGGTGGGGAGTCACACACAAAAACGTGCGCTGTGGTAGCTATGTAACAATTTGGCAGGATATAGTTTTTTCTATCTTCGTAATATTTAATCATAAATGCACACATTTTTTTCTTCACATCTTCCCATTTTCTTGAAGCCGTTCATAGACACACATACTGTATCTCAGCTGACATGACATTATCAAAATATCACACTCCGTCAAAGATACTGTACACAAACACCAAACCCTTACAACTGAACACGCAATAAATATCATGATAATCATATGCAATAGAACATGTTGGCTCTAAAATCACACACACATCCACTCACACACATACATTCATGTAGGAAACACTGCGAACATGACGGCTACGTAACTACACCTGCTAAAGGGGAGGGACAGAACCACGTGCTCTTCACTCATCAGCTCTGCTCACATGTGTGAGTACAAAACACCCTCTGGATGGCGTTGGATTGTGTCAGCCAGTGCAAAAGCTAGAAGCCACCATGAAGCAGGGCTGCAGCGTGCGTCTGGGCTCGGATCTCTGGCAGTCTGGACTGGGTGTTGGATTTGATTAGGGGATCGGTCCATTTTCGTTTCTCAGCTTTGAGAAGTTGATCACGCTCTTGGAAAACAGTACAAAACCTAGTTTGTTAATGACAAAAGCAAAAACCAAACGTGTCCTGTAAAAGTCCTGTAAAACCAGACGGTACTTAAACTGTTTCACTTTTTAGTGATTTGATTAAACACCAATATCATCCACATGGGGATGAAATAGATTAAAATTATAGCTGATATTAAACTTCAGTGGTGCTTCATTTAACTTTTCTCCACCCTGAACATAAAGAGCAGAATAGATCATGGATGGATGGATGCAACCTGCCACAAACCAAAACAGCTCAGCTGGGCCTTGGTGGGACAATTGGCCACTTTGCCAATTTAAATAGTGTTAAATGTGGGTTCATAGAATTAAACTTTCCAACATTAAACCACCTGCAGGTGTGAAATCTCCTGGTGTGCTTCTCTTTTACATTAATTACAGCTCTGGTCATAAAGGTCATTAAAGTCCAGCACAGCAAAGTGCTCCAAGTATCGTTCTTCGAAAGGTCACAAGCTCTTTCTCTAAACTGTACATTTAAATTAACCTCACAGCTCTGTGAAGGCAGCAATCTGCATGGTGAAACTGCTCTGAACACAGCAGGCTTGTTCAGAAATCCTTTTATAACCCTGACACTTAAGTATCGAGCGCTGCAGCAGAAACACACCTTTCCACAATGAATAAACAGCATTATCTGCAAGCAACACATGACAGAAAGGTGGAATTTCAGCAGCAGTGTGTACGTTCCTGCTGATTGCATCTCATCGGGCAACTTTCCAGGCCATCCTACATAATTTCTCACTTTCAAATGGTTAAGAGTTCAACTGTGAAAAGGACAACAGCTCATCAGTCAGGTATGATGAAAGAGCCAGTTCGACAAAACACAGAAACTGAAGAAACGTAGATGGAGGAAAGTGTGAGAGCTGATCAGAAAATGAACCAGGAAACAAGGACTGTGTGCATAAACCTGTCTCTGTCTGGATTTACACAACCCACAGTGTACGTTTGTCATTAATAAAGCGTTCAGATCCTGACATGGGATTTCCTGATGTAGGAAAGTCAGATGTTGCAGAACACACACTAAAAGATCCGGAGCCGTCAAAGTGATTCAACAAAGAATGAAACTAACGTTTTCACCTACTTAACTCTTCTACATCTCCATTAGTGACTTCTCACGATTCAAACCATAAGTAGTAAAAAAAAAAACCTTTTCAGGGAATGTAATTCACATTTGTAGTTAATGGGGTCAGTTCCTGTTTACCACACTCTCTGTTTAACTGTATGCAGTTTAAATACACGTCCGACTAGTATTAGACTTTTCCGTGGGACTGGTTTTTGGACTTGTGTCAGTCTTGTCCTGTTTAGTCTTCGTCTCAGGTGATTTTGGCTGCAGCCCTGCCTGGGAGTTGTGCATTGGTGGTGTAGCCCTAAAGCATCTTTCAAGCCAGAAACAGCACTAAGTAAGGCCGGTAACAGTTAATGGCCTGTAGGTATATTTTCTTAAAGTGGACCTAACTATTACGAGCTATCTCTGAAGCAGCCTACTTGATTTTTCAGCAGATGACTCACTGAACGACTGAAACCTGTAAACTTGTGGACACGAGCAGCTGTGATGGCGTGAGTTTCTCTTGTGCTACACTTGGAGGAGAGGCAGTGCTTTGCTTTCCTGTGGACCCGTCTTCTGCTTCTTCCGACAGTGCACTCCAGCAAAATTTGAATTTGGTGTGTTTGAAACAGTGCGTAACCAGAAGACCCACTGTCCTATAATCTACCGTCATGAATCATCAGCTCTTCAGAAATGTGGTCAGAACTTCACCACATTTTCTTTCTGGCTTCCCTTGTTGTGCTGTCGCTGTCAGTTGATGTTAAATAATTCTACTTTACAGATGTGTGCTGCACTTCAGTGTTGACTCAGTCCCGCGGTCGCTTTCTTTTATGTTCATTTCCGTAGGATGAGCTATTTAACCTGTTCCATGTACAGGGCTGTAAACCAGCTTGTTGGGACGGCGTCTTTACTTAGAGGTTTTAACAGCTCTTTCATTTAAGGTCACACTTGGATCAAATGTGGCAAATTTTTGTTAGGGAGTCCCTGAAATGTAAAAATGAAAGAAAAGGTTTTATATTGTTGGTAACAACAATATAAAGAGATGACAACAGCACCGATAATCACGAAACAAAGTAGCTGTAGTGACTCGTTTTTTGCCACGTTCATGTCAAGCGGTAGAGAAGGAACGAAGGGAAAGAGTAACCATGACCTGAACCCTCGTCCTGTTCTAGTCAGTCTTATGAGAGATAAACTCCAATTCTTCAGTGAACATCACATCGGGAGGTGAACTGTTAGCTTTAAACTGTTTACAACAGCTATTGTAAAATGTAATCTGAGCAGTTTACTGTGTTAAAATACTGCTTCTTCAATACATGTAGTACTCTAACTACTAAATCTCTCCATTTATTTACCTTCATCAACAGACTTCGGCTGTTCGACCACACATTTTAGGCACCTGCTTTGATATATTGGTGGCTTCACAAAACCTTTTTTTTTCCCATTCATTACTACGTGATGGAAAAACTCAGCTAAAGTATTTAAAACATGAAATCATCTAAAGAAGCTGTGAACAAATCAACGAGCTCACAGCTGCTAGAATTTAAACCAGATCCTCAACAGGGGTTTTGTCACTTTTTTAAACACATCAAATTCAGGTTAGTTTGGATTGGGGTGCACTGCTGCTTATCGGTCTATATAAGGGCCAACCTCGGTACCTGGGGAGGGACGGGGATGAGACTGGTTATATAAATGTTAGTAGGCATAGGGATTATTGACTGCTCACAAACATGGACTGAAGCAGAAAGTGTGCTGAGGAATGTTACAACAGTTAATCTGTTTTTATCTTTTTCTCGGGAACCTGGGGGGGGGGCGGGGCGATAGCAGAGGGATGACGCGCGGTGGACGATCAACAGCACTTCTGAGGTAGCTGGGCGGGCTTGTCGGTCAATCTGGTGGTCTTGGAGCCTGGAGCCGCGGGCGCCTCGACGTCCACGCGCTCAGACATCTTCACACAGATGATGTCGACCAGGCGCTCGAAGACCTGCCGCACATTGATGTTCTCCTTGGCGCTCGCCTCGTAGTATTCGAACCCTGCAGGAGGAAACGGGACAGTAAGAAGGAGCTTTCAGGCCGTCTTAACGAAGACTGGACTCTAAACTCCACACAGAAGTAAATGATTTCATTGCTCAGTTTAAAGCACAGTTCCACCAAAGTGAAGGACGTCAGCACCCTGTGAGACAAACTGGATGTAGTCAGGTTTTTATTACTGTACACAGTATTTTTTAACAAGCACAGTGGAACTTCTTGAGCTTTTTTTTAGTTTGTGTTTGAGAAAAATGTCTTTTTTAATCACCTGTGACTCATAGATCTATTTTCAACAATGAGTCACGTGTTGCTTTGTTTAAAGGCGACAGAAGTTTCAAACCTTCAAAGCTCTATTTTTAGGTCTTGAAAAACTTGCTGCTTTATGATTTAACCTATTTACTTAGTATACTTTGCATATAAAGGTGTGTTTGCTGTATTCTTCTTCCCACTTCACAAACAGCTTAAGCCCAGTGAGTCTTTTTCATCTGGAAGATCCAAGTCCAAATATTTGTATATGATATGACACAGGTCCAGTCGGACACAACTTCACTCACTCCCGTTTTTCCCTGTTCCTTACGTTCAGCTCCGTCTGTAGCTGCTCATACAACACGGTTTTGTTTATATCGTTTTGCATGAGCAGAGTCTCTTATACAATCTTTTTGCTGATGTGATGTGCTCTCTAACTTTAAACTGTACGAAGATTATTACCACACAACTTATTCCACTGGTGCCTGCAGCGTGTACATTATTTCAGGTCTTGCATCAGTGAACAAACAGCTCCAAGCAGCAGAGTTGTAGTACCAGTACTGTGCATGGCTAAAAACATCTTGTTGGCTTTGGAAAATAGGCAACACACTTGTAGTACTTCAGTATTCCTCCGTACACACCCCCGGGGGTAAATTCCTTTTCCCTGGAGTTGAGGTCAACACAAGTGCACGTGTTTTTTCTCACAATAAATATCTGATTTGTATAAAAGTGTCTGCTGAATGTAAATTATCTCTGATAATGAGACATTTAGTACTGTAGCTGAGTTAGGAGTAAGGTTCTGAGGTACTATGAGTCATTTTGTTCTTTTTATTTCCCCATATTTTCTTTACTACAGCTGTGGTTGTTCTGCAGATTCAGATTATTATTACAAAATATAATAGATAATAAATTCTGATGTATTATAATAGATTTAAATACTTTGTGTATTTAATTCTGCATAAAGTACCCTCAACTATTTTAAGTAGTAGCAATACATAAAGTAATAAAATTACCTGCTGCATTGTTCATTTATTAATCCAGAAATCATTTTCCTATAATATAAACTATCATTATTCTGAAATGGGCCCTTAAATGAGTTCTATGCACATCGTGATGCTTAATGTTGGTGCAACCTGATCCAGATTTACACCAATGTGGCTTCTTTGGCTGCATCAGGTAAGACGAGCCCCCCCCCCGCTTTCTACTCAGTAGTCATGTTAGGAGTTCTGTTACCATCTGAAACCTGAGATAAAGAATATTTTCTGGAGGATTTACGTTGTGAAA
Source organism: Anabas testudineus (assembly GCF_900324465.2). Classification (NCBI taxonomy): domain Eukaryota; kingdom Metazoa; phylum Chordata; class Actinopteri; order Anabantiformes; family Anabantidae; genus Anabas; species Anabas testudineus. The sequence goes on along the minus strand of NC_046613.1, from coordinate 24,937,492 downwards.
CCTGAGTTAAACTCACCTAACTGGTCTGCGAGGTGTTTTCCCTTCTCTGGTGGTACGACTCTCTCCTCGTCCATGTCACACTTGTTGCCCACCATGATCACCTGGGCATTATCCCACGAGTATGTCTTAATCTGAGTGGCCCTGAAAACACGAAACACAGAGACGTCATCAGCTGCATCTCACGTTCATCTCAATCTCTTGTTCATCAGTCGATCACACACCAGTCCTGGACGGCGTTGAAGGACTCCTCATTGGTGATGTCGTACATGAGGATGAAGCCCATGGCACCGCGGTAGTAGGCTGTAGTGATGGTGCGGTAGCGCTCCTGACCCGCTGTGTCCTGGAGAAAAACACATCAGCTTCAGTAATTCTACTCAGAACTTCACTTCACGAAGTCACAACTGGAAGAGCGTCCTCTACAGGCGGATTCTTTAAGCCTCAACATCAGCGGTGCAACAACAAACCTGTGTTTTCAAAAGTGATGAACATCCAGTCTTTGTGTGATAGTGGTGGTGCCATGTGTAGAAAGTTCAGGTACTCAGCAAAATGAATGAAACTCTACCTGCTGGAAATTGATATTCAAACACCACATGTCACTAACTTACTTTACAATGAATGGACCTTCACACAAAAACACAGATTTGACAATATGTGCATTCAGACCATTATATGCAGCGGAGAGAGCAGCACAAGTTCAAGCAGACTCTGACCCAACATGCTGTCAGCTCCACAAGTGGTTTCTGGCTCGTGTGTAATATTTCACACAGACATTCAGCAGTAACCAACACACGGCTTTGGATTTGTGCAGCTAATCAGTGATCAAGGCTGCTGCTGCTGTCAGAGTGTGTGTGTCTCACTCTTTAATCTCACGGGGAACAAAAACAGTCGCACATGTTTTCATCTCCTCTCTGACTCTTATCTAACACACCGATCGATCCACAGCCGCCAGTGCAGATCGCAGCTCGACTGCAGCCAACCAGCTGAGCCTCAATGTGACTTTCACGCCCGTGACGCCGTCCTCCACTATTTCATCTTCACTACAGCTGGTGCAGACAGTCCTCTAAATTTAGCTCTGTTGTGTTTCTCTGCACTCATTCACCAATGACTGTTTTTCTACAGCGAGAGCTTCTGTGCACTTAATTAACTGGGATTTGATGTAGAGCATGATAATAAATATGCACATACTGTATCTATGTGTGTGTGTGTGTGTGTGTGTGTGTGTGTGTGTGTGTGTGTGTGTGAGAGAAAGAGAGAGAGAGAGGGAGCCACAGCAGCTACAGTAATCATGGGATGGGGGGGGATAAGCAGAACTGCATGTAGTGACCTGTCGCCAGCGTCTTTGATTTTAAAAAGGGGACATCACTGCAAAGCAACAACACTGCCAAATATAGATGGACAGCTGAACTTTATGTTCATGAACACCATGTGGAATAATGTGCTGATCAGCCTCCACTGTTCTGTTTCAGCCAGATTCAGGGGGTCCAGTCCACAACAGACCAAAACAATACGAGTCGTACACGAGACATGAAACAAAGATGATCTCCAACTGATTTTGATTTTCTGTCCGTGTTATATGATAATATCAGATCATTAACCTGTAAACACCATCAAATCGCTTGTTTGTGGATTTTAACATTACATGACTACAACTCCCATGATGCTCTGATGATCTCCTGCATTTGTGTTATTGTTTATGTTGTCTGTTCTTTGTGTCTATTTTTACTCATCACTGTGCTTTCAGATTGAATCAATCTGCTCTGATTAGCCCTACTTATGTCAGGGCCGCCCCCTCCCACACTGCCTCACCCCCCAGGACTCTCTGGCCTCTGCCAGGTCTCGACGTCTTCGCCCCAAGAGGTCTCTTTAATTGCCACCGAACGCAGCGCTGTTTGTTTGTGTGTGTGTGTGTGTTAGTGTGAAAAGCTGCTGCCATGGCAACAACATCACCATTGATGATACAAGCTGTAGCTGTAGTCTGTCTTTTCTCTTCCTCCCAGCAGCTTGTGAGTGATGGAGAGAACATCATGTCACCATGCTGTACAGTAAATGATGGTTCTGTATGTTCTGTCACATTTTATCATAGTATACTATTAAAGTAGTATATATATATATATATATACTAGTACTATTATACTAGTATACATACATACATTGCTCTAACATGTTTTATTTTATATTCCAGTATAGTATTTGAATTATACTGTACTATAATACTAGAATACTGTATATTTGTATATATCTTATGTATAATACTGCATTGCTTGTGTTATGTCATATTACAGTACGTTACCATGTGCTGTGTACCACCATATAGTAGCAGTAGCAGCATATTATACATGTCGTACTACATTATTAATCTTGTCATGTTTCATAGAATTCATACAAACTCCTACAGTTCCGTTTTGTCCATTAAGCTAAAAGCTCTTTCACTATTCCAGCTGTTTATTCTATAAAGAGTTTGGGAACTCGGAGTCCATCCATTCTCACCCAGATCTGCAACTTGATCCTCTTGTCGTTGCGATACACCGTCTTAACCTTGAAGTCGATGCCCACGGTGCTGACGAAGGAGTTACTGAAGGAGTCGTCTGCGTAGCGGAACAGGAAGGACGTCTTTCCAACGCTGCTGTTCCCGATGATCAGCAGTTTGAACATGTAGTCAAAGTTCTGGTCGGAGCCGTCCCGCTGGCCGAAACGTTGGTCTGCCTTCGCCATCTGGAGTTTTGGTAGGATGAGTGACAAAAAGCAACAGTCAGCATAAAGAAAGGACTTTGTTTCTAGCGTAGAAGACACTTTTTAAAATCCAGTTACGGTTTAACATGTGAAGCTTGAGTAGTTCAAATGTGTTCCCTGTTTAAGAGCATCCTTAAAGCTTCAGCATCACATGTGACAACAGAGAGTTTTACCTCATACAGTGTGAATCTGTTTTAGTGAGTGATGGACGCCTGTTTGTCCCACATATTATTGAATAAATCAGACCATGTATAATTTGTCAAGGTTGTGAAAAGACTGAGTCAGGTACAAACACGTCTCAAATAGCTTCTTCACAGTGACAGGTGTAATTTGAACTATATCAACACCTGTGTCATGAGCTGAAAAACATACTAATCTGCTCCTCTCTGTTCCTGGAGAGCTGACATTTGAAAGGTTTTTACCCCACTAGGAACACAGAAGAATGAACGAAGCCAAATGTGATTCAGCAGTGTTAAACAAACAGTCGCTGTCGAGTCACATAAAGTAAAAGAAGAGCTGCCTCTCAGGTGCAGCCCGCAGACAGGTAGAGGTCGTGTGAACGTTCGGCATGTGCACACTGAATGAATGTGAGCAGCAGATGAGTCACAGCTGAAGATCCTGCTGGGTTCAATCTAGCATGGATGGTTGTGTCATCTGCTCCGTCAGGGACCGGGGGAGGATCTGACATTCTACTTCTCGCTGTGGGAATGATACTCTGACACGGCTAATCTCTGGATTTTAATGTGACTCATTCGACCATTTGGTGGAAAACAACAGACTTTTTTCTATATGTCAAAAGTAATTTTGAAGATTCAATACAAGCAGTTTTGAAGTGGAGCTGAATAACATCTGCTGCAGATCTGTCACTGTGGTGCTGCTGCTTTCTATTCAAGACATGTTATCTATTGTTGGTGAGACAGAGCCTGTGTTCTCACCACACTAATCTTAACCGTGTTTTGATTTTGTTCAGCATCCACAGTGGAAATCTGTCAGAAAGGAGTGTGCTGAGAAAAGACTGAGTGTGAAAACACAATAGGAATGAAAAATGCCAGAGACAGTTTCTAATTACTGTACGTTTCAAACAAACAAGGTTTGTCAAAGTTTGACTTGTAGTTGTGATCCCAGAGATTTATCACCATCTGCACCTTCAGCTTCAAGCTATCAAGTACGTTTACGCTTTCATTACTTATATATGAAATATGAAATACTGCACTTTTAACTCCACTAAAATACATCTGACAGTTTTAGTTAGTGTTTTCTGGATGTTATGTACATCAGGACGAGGGCCCGCGGACCTGGACCTGATTTAGGCTCGTTCAGTGACCCGTTCATGCACTAGACTTTACTATGGAACAGGCTACAAGCTGTGAAATCATCTGTCCATATTTAAATACCATTTATGACATTAATTTATGAGGTCACCATTTTTGCAGCTGGCACAGAAGGTAAGTGCTGCAACCAACGACTGTTTTAATTATTGATTAATTGGTTGATTATTATGTTGAAGAAAATTGTCTGTTTAAAACTCAACAGATGACAGATCTGTAATCCTCTAATTTTGTCTGATATCCAAAAATAACGAGTTAACTACTACTGTCTAAACAGAAACTTACTGATTAATATTCTGTTGACTGATCAGTTTTATAAACACTGTTAAAGCCACGAGCCTCGAACTGTATTCAACACTGTGTCCATCTTTCAGACGTCTGACTGACACGATTTATTAGAAAAGAACCAATTAGTCAACAGAGAGTCATATTCAGAAGTGTGAGCTGCTCCTGTTTGTGAGCTAGACACAGGCTGATGTTACAGGAACACACACCACATCATGCGATAACTTTACATTCATTACTGCACCGTGGGTTGGATTTAACCATCCAACCAAGTGATAATAAGTGGAGAGAAACATCTGACAATCGTATGAACGTGTACTTCAGTAAAACTACGGACTGTAGCTCAAACACAGCGAGTGCAAAGCTGCATGAAGAATGAACAATAAAGTGACTAACGAGCGCCACAGATACATGACATCCTCTGTATATTTACTATTATTGAGTGGAAACGAGGCACCAAGAGGCAGGAGTCTGCTTATAATACTGTTAATACACTATCAGCATTATTTAACCATATGGAAAATACAGAGAGAAACAAACTGTGTTTGGCTGTAACTCAATGTTTCGTGTGACCTTTGTGTGAAATGTGTGATGACAACTGAACTCATCCGCTGATGAAGACCGTGAGAAGTGTTGGTGTAACACAAATGTACTTGTCTATTTTATTTTCATGCCACATACTTGTACTCCTACTACTTCTCTGTTCTTACATGTTGTACTTTCTCCTCCACTATCTACTAATAATTATTAACAATATACTTTAAATCTATACAGAACTATTATAAATGATATTTTTGTATGATATAATTATATTGCATTTATTTAGAATTTAGGTAGGAGCTGAATATTTTGAGTATTTTACAAACTGAACAATCAATCATCAGTAAATAAAACTTGATAATGATCTATTGACGTATACACATTTTACTTCTGGTACTTTAGCTGCGTTTCTCTGATTATACATGCAGAACATTTACTTGTGGTGTTAGTATTTCATGAATATTGGGTTTATATCTCAGATCATTTTATCACATTATTGAGAAACAACTTTTGTTCTTAGTCTTTAACAACCGCTCACTAAAACGATTCATCTTTAAAAGAAACAAACTGAAAAAAGAATGAAAGATAAAAGCAGCAGAATGACACAGGATCCTTCTTCTGTTCATTTGAAATATTTAACTGAGACAAACACCGTGAACCCACTCCTCATCCAGAGGCTCAGGAGCTGTAGTTGAATCCACTCAGGAAACAAACAGCAGCAGCTTTAAGTTTACTGCTAATTAGCAGGTGCTAAACTAACACGGTCATCATTACACCTGTTAGCATGCTAGTATTAGCATTTAGCTCGAAGTTCACCTGTGTCGAGCTGGTGATGTCTGTTTTTAAAGTGGTCAAATTCTGCTTAATTCAGAGTTTAGATTTGATTCTGGATCCACTGATACTGATTATATGACACTAAAACGTCTCCTTCGAGCTCCTGTGTCTTTAAGGCTCCTTCTCCCCTCCCACTCTGTTCTGATTGGTTGTCTGTGGAGGACTTCCTGTGGGCTGCATACAGACTTTAACTGTTGTTCTAGTTCCATCTTTGGGAAAGGAACTCGTTCGTTTTCCTCCACCGCCGATAAAAAACTAAACATTGATCTCTGATCAAACTCTAGGACCAGATGTGAGCTCAGCTGAGGAGGTGTCGTCAGAGGCTGCAGGAGGTTTCCACAACACTTGATGTCAGATGGTTGATGTAGCATTTACTAAAGTATAACATCAGATGGTTGATGTAGCATTTACTAAAGTATAACATCAGATGGTTGATGTAGCATTTACTAAAGTATAACATCAGATGGTTGATGTAACATTTACTAAAGTATAACATCAGATGGTTGATGTAGCATTTACTAAAGTATAACATCAGATGGTTGATGTAGCATTTACTAAAGTATAACATCAGATGGTTGATGTAGCATTTACTAAAGTATAACATCAGATGGTTGATGTAACATTTACTAAAGTATAACATCAGATGGTTGATGTAGCATTTACTAAAGTATAACATCAGATGGTTGATGTAGCATTTACTAAAGTATAACATCAGATGGTTGATGTAGCATTTACTAAAGTATAACATCAGATGGTTGATGCAGCATTTACTAAAGTATAACATCAGATGGTTGATGTAGCATTTACTAAAGTATAACATCAGATGGTTGATGTAGCATTTACTAAAGTATAACATCAGATGGTTGATGTAGCATTTACTAAAGTATAACTTCAGATGGTTGATGTAGCATTTACTAAAGTATAACATCAGATGGTTGATGGTTGATGTAGCATTTACTAAAGTGTAACATCAGATGGTTGATGTAGCATTTACTAAAGTATAACATCAGATGGTTGATGTAACATTTACTAAAGTATAACATCAGATGGTTGATGGTTGATGTAGCATTTACTAAAGTATAACATCAGATGGTTGATGTAACATTTACTAAAGTATAACATCAGATGGTTGATGGTTGATGTAGCATTTACTAAAGTGTAACATCAGATGGTTGATGTAGCATTTACTAAAGTATAACATCAGATGGTTGATGTAGCATTTACTAAAGTATAACATCAGATGGTTGATGTAGCATTTACTAAAGTATAACATCAGATGGTTGATGTAGCATTTACTAAAGTATAACATCAGATGGTTGATGTAGCATTTACTAAAGTATAACATCAGATGGTTGATGGTTGATGTAGCATTTACTAAAGTGTAACATCAGATGGTTGATGTAGCATTTACTAAAGTATAACATCAGATGGTTGATGTAACATTTACTAAAGTATAACATCAGATGGTTGATGTAACATTTACTAAAGTATAACATCAGATGGTTGATGTAGCATTTACTAAAGTATAACATCAGATGGTTGATGTAACATTTACTAAAGTATAACATCAGATGGTTGATGTAGCATTTACTAAAGTATAACATCAGATGGTTGATGTAGCATTTACTAAAGTATAACATCAGATGGTTGATGGTTGATGTAGCATTTACTAAAGTGTAACATCAGATGGTTGATGTAGCATTTACTAAAGTATAACATCAGATGGTTGATGTAGCATTTACTAAAGTATAACATCAGATGGTTGATGTAGCATTTACTAAAGTATAACATCAGATGGTTGATGTAGCATTTACTAAAGTGTAACATCAGATGGTTGATGTAGCATTTACTAAAGTATAACATCAGATGGTTGATGTAGCATTTACTAAAGTATAACATCAGATGGTTGATGTAGCATTTACTAAAGTATAACTTCAGATGGTTGATGTAGCATTTACTAAAGTATAACATCAGATGGTTGATGTAGCATTTACTAAAGTATAACATCAGATGGTTGATGTAGCATTTACTAAAGTATAACATCAGATGGTTGATGTAGCATTTACTAAAGTATAACATCAGATGGTTGATGTAGCATTTACTAAAGTATAACATCAGATGGTTGATGTAGCATTTACTAAAGTATACATCAGATGGTTGATGTATCATTTACTAAAGTATAACATCAGATGGTTGATGTAGCATTTACTAAAGTATAACATCAGATGGTTGATGTAGCATTTACTAAAGTATAACATCAGATGGTTGATGTAACATTTACTAAAGTATAAAATCAGATGTTGATGTAACATTTACTAAAGTATAACATCAGATGGTTGATGTAGCATTTACTAAAGTATAACATCAGATGGTTGATGTATCATTTACTAAAGTATAACATCAGATGGTTGATGTAGCATTTACTAAAGTATAACATCAGATGGTTGATGTAGCATTTACTAAAGTATAACATCAGATGGTTGATGTAGCATTTACTAAAGTATAACATCAGATGGTTGATGTAACATTTACTAAAGTATAACATCAGATGGTTGATGTAGCATTTACTAAAGTATAACATCAGATGGTTGATGTAGCATTTACTAAAGTATAACATCAGATGGTTGATGTAGCATTTACTAAAGTATAACATCAGATGGTTGATGTAACATTTACTAAAGTATAACATCAGATGGTTGATGTAACATTTACTAAAGTATAACATCAGATGGTTGATGTATCATTTACTAAAGTATAACATCAGATGGTTGATGTAGCATTTACTAAAGTATAACATCAGATGGTTGATGGTTGATGTAGCATTTACTAAAGTATAACATCAGATGGTTGATGTAACATTTACTAAAGTATAACATCAGATGGTTGATGTAACATTTACTAAAGTATAACATCAGATGGTTGATGTAGCATTTACTAAAGTATAACATCAGATGGTTGATGTAGCATTTACTAAAGTATAACATCAGATGGTTGATGTAGCATTTACTAAAGTATAACATCAGATGGTTGATGTAACATTTACTAAAGTATAACATCAGATGGTTGATGTAGCATTTACTAAAGTATAACATCAGATGGTTGATGTAGCATTTACTAAAGTATAACATCAGATGGTTGATGTAACATTTACTAAAGTATAACATCAGATGGTTGATGTAGCATTTACTAAAGTATAACATCAGATGGTTGATGGTTGATGTAACATTTACTAAAGTATAACATCAGATGGTTGATGTAGCATTTACTAAAGTATAACATCAGATGGTTGATGTAACATTTACTAAAGTATAACATCAGATGGTTGATGGTTGATGTAACATTTACTAAAGTATAACATCAGATGGTTGATGTAGCATTTACTAAAGTATAACATCAGATGGTTGATGTAGCATTTACTAAAGTATAACATCAGATGGTTGATGTAGCATTTACTAAAGTATAACATCAGATGGTTGATGTAGCATTTACTAAAGTATAACATCAGATGGTTGATGTAGCATTTACTAAAGTATAACATCAGATGGTTGATGGTTGATGTAGCATTTACTAAAGTATAACATCAGATGGTTGATGTAGCATTTACTAAAGTATAACATCAGATGGTTGATGTAGCATTTACTAAAGTATAACATCAGATGGTTGATGCAGCATTTACTAAAGTATAACATCAGAACATGAAAAGCAGAATATGATTCCTCTGTAGCTCCCACAAGAAATTGAATCACGTTACTCTCCATCAGTAAAAAGCAGCATAGAAATCACAACAAGGCCTCTTTAGACTACAGCACCAGAAAATATTGCAGAAATAAAAACTAAGGCTCCATAGACACAGCAGGTCTCCACAATCCTCCTTTTCCTTCTAGATAACGTGTTTCCACAAACTCAACACAGACACTTTAAGACAATAAGACGAGAAATATTGTGGAGATATTTGGTGAAACGTCAGTAGATTAAATGTAAACTCACACAACATAACATCATTAATCCTCCTCTAGGAAACTGGAACACACACATGAACATGACAAAATTCACAGTTCCAGTAGAATCCAGAGTGGAGACACTGAACATTCCTACAGGGAGAAAACACATCACAGACACACCAAGAGCAGATGGAGGCCAACAGAGGCTCAGTTCCCCACAGTGACACACAGACTGAATCTGTTAACATACATGATCAAATATCGAAAACACATTGAGAGTAATGATCCAAATAAAACGTGTGTAAAGAACAAATGATCAGTTAGATTAACATCAATGCTGAGCACCACAGGAGCACTGTGTGTGTCTATAGATGTATGATAAGGATCATTATGGAATATTATGGTTTAAAGTGTCTGTGTAATGAACGAGACTCTTCATTTGAAGATGATTTTACATATTAGCTCCACTGTCGCTGGTTCAGGTGTAATCGACGTTTCTGGATCCCAAAGCTTCAGCTCGGTGTGTGTGTGTGTGTGTGTGTGTGTGTGTGTGTGTGTGTGTGTGTGTGTGTGTGTGTGTGTGTCCATTAAACGCTGTTAAACGCTGTTAATCGGTGTCGTCGTGTCACCGCCGGTCATCGTGTTTCTGTCTGTCTTACCTCTGTTGGGCGGATCTGATGCTCTCTCTCTCTCTCTCTCTCTGCACCTGAGGGGAACAGCTCGCTCGCTCGGACTCCAGAAATAATATTAATAATAACAAAAAGCACCAAATGTGTCGGATCTGATCCACGGAGGAGGTTTGTAGTAACCAGAGTGGAAACGTTGCTGCTGAAACGAGCTGAAGCCGCCTGTGAAACGTCCCCGCGGTCGGCGCGCAGCTTCTTTACGCACAGCTTTACGCTGACATCCTGCGTTAATTCAAGGTGGAGCGAAGCGATGGGAATATGTGCAAAGGCGCCCGCTGCCTGTCACCTCCTCCCCCTAAAAATAGCCAGCACAGACTTCCCTGTGAATGAACAGCGTTTTATTTTTTCTCCTCTGCCTGATTCCTCCGCCCTATCACACGGCACATCTCTGCAGACGCTTGCTGCGATGACTCATAACCGACGCACTGAAGCGTGTAATTGCTTCAGCTGCAATAAGAGAGACATCTTGAAAAACGGGGAATGTGCATGTTTGTGCTGCTGCAACAAACAGAAACACACACACGAGCACAGGTGTGTGTTCAATCTGACGTTGAACGCACTGACCTCTGATCCCACAGAGCATCGTTCAGGGGTCAAACTAACAGAAGGAGGGACACAGTTTACCTTTGATTGTCAATTATTTTGTCATTTATCAGACAAAAACACCAGATATTTAATTCTTCCTGTTGTGAAGATTCAGCATTTGTCACACTCCTCTGCAATGAATTATAGTGTATCATGGTCTTACCAAACAGCCCTGCAGGGTGCAGGGTGCAGGGAGCACATGTGTCACAGAGTTCAGGTCAAAAGGTTCACAATGACCATAAAAAGATGTAGGATGGGTGGGACAGGCAGCTTCTACCAGCCCAGCTCCTCTCTGTCTGTGGCATTATAACATGTAAAAATAAGAATCAGAAACTATAATTATTATTATTATAGTTCAGGTATTATTTGTACTGTGGAGCATTCCAATCCTACAGTGGAAGGTTTGAGGACGCAGATCTCAGAGGGTCAGTTTCTGGTTCCTGAGACAGAGCTGTGAACAGACACTCGTCACAAAGACAAGTAGAAAAGAATAATGTCCCTGAGGGACGGTGTAGCCTTCAGACAGCAGTCAACGAGAGCCGATCAATACAATACAGACAGAGACAAGACTCAGCAGCCACTTCATTAGGTACACCTCTTTAGACATGGTCAAAAGGACGTGCTGAAGTTCAAGGAGGCATCAGAAGGGGGGAGAGGTGGTTTAAGTGATGGTGTGAGTATTTCAGAAAGTGCTGATCTACTTTCATGAACAACTGTCTCTAGAGCTTCCAGCGAAATGTCTGAAAGAGAGAATCCACCAGAGTCCTGGTGGCCAGAGGTCAGAGCAGAACGGGCAGACGGATTCGAGCTCATAGACAAACAACGAGAGGTCAAAGAAGCACTTGTTACGACCACTCCGAGGCTATAGAGCTCACTAATTGGACAAGATTAGAAAAACATTTCCTGTCTTTGGACTTTACGTTGTGCCTTTGTTGAACAGTTTGTCTTGTTTTTGACACCAGGCAGACAAACGGATGTACAGAGTCAGCGTGAACAGGAGGCAAAGCTGAGGCATAAACCTCGAGTGAAGAAGAGCAGACGAGAAAAGAGACCAGGAAATCTTACAGAGTGAAAACCCACAGGTACAGAGAGGCTCGGTACACAGTGAGGGTTTCAATCCAGTGAACTAGTGAAGGTTGGTGAGTCTGGTACCTGGTGAAGACTGAGTCTCACACAAGAGTGAGACGACGAGGACACCTGCTGGCCGAGAGCAGACAGACGCTTTGTGTCTGTTTGTAGTGATTTTTTATCTCTGCTGTCACTTTACAGCTCCAGATTCTTTGTCCCTTTGTTTCTAGAACATTTTGCAGCTGTAACTAATTACGTTTACTAGAGTATTGTGATTTGGTAGAATTTCTATTTTACCTGAGTACTATACACTACTGCATAGTTATAGTACTATTACTATTACTACTACTTTCAGAGTCAAATTAATAAATGCAACCACAAGGGGGAAGAATCCAGTGTCATCTAGTTCCTGTCAGAAGTCTGGATAATTGCAGAGGGCTGTGTCAGGAAGGGCGTCTGCTGTAAAACATTTACCAAATCAAAGAAGGAGAAGAGGAGGAAGCCAAGAGTGTAGGACTGATAGTAGGGAAAGGACGTACAGCAGGTCAGGGTGTATGGACCGGTGCCAGGAGTGTGATGGAAAATGGAAAGAGGAGTTTGAAGAGTTGATGAATGAGGAAAAGGAAAGAGAACGAAGACTAGAAAGAGGGAGGGGACTTTAAGTAGTGCTTGGTGCGTGGGACCAACCTGTGGCTATAAATCCATATTTCCTGTCGGACTCCTGGTGCTGTGTTAAATGCAGCTTTCTTCTTCTGTGAAGTCGTTGGTTCTTCTTCTGTCTCCTCACTGGATCTTTTAACCTGCACAAAGAAACTCCCCTTTAAGAAGGTAGAGGTGTAGGTCAGACAGGTGACCAAGGTGAGAATCATGACACGCTTCAAGAGATCTTTTTGTGCGGCCTGGTATCAATTGACCCACGGACCGGTGCCGGTCCGCGGCCCGGGGGTTGGGGACCACTGATGTAGTGGACAGTGTTAAATGGAGGCAGATGATTGGCTGTGGAGACGCCTGAAAGGAAAAGAAGAAGAAGAACTTTTCAGATTCAGGTTAATAAAACAAAACACAGTATAATTAAAAAAGTTATTCAAATTACAACGAGTACATTGAAAACAGGTGATAATTATATCAGCACGTTGATTAATTCTAAACTAATAATATCACAGAACAATGGGAACTGAGTGTTTGTGCTTGAAGATCCTTTTACTTTTGGTACTTGGAGTAGATCTGACATAATATGTTGTACTTTTACTAAAGTACAATGTTGAAGGTATTTGTTTGACTTTTACTTGTAACAGAGTACTTCTACACTGGCACTACTGTTAATTAGTCCATGACAGAGGAGAAAACTCAGGTTCAGGGGATTAATGACTGAAATGACTCCACACAAGGAACTGAGCACAGAATAATCACTTATTATTACAGTGTGTGTGTGTGTGTGTGTGTGTGGGAGGGGGGGGGTACACTTTTATATCATGTATAAAATCTACAGCTGCAGGGAACAAATGGGACACGAGGAATAAATCCATGAACCTCTGTTAAACATCTGATGGAAACACTGGAACCAACTTTAATCTAGAACATTTAATTTAATTTAATTTAATTTAATTTAATTTAATTTAATTTAATTTAATTTAATTCCAGAAAAAAAAAACATAATATACAAATATAAATAAATAAAGCCACATTCACACCTGCACACGTCCCTGTGTCCCTCTCGACTGGGACACAGGTGGTCCTGAGCCCCCTGGGCGGAGACCAGAAGGTGGAGGAGGAGGGAGGAAGGAGGCGGAAGAAGGTGGAGGCTGAACTTCACTGAGATCAGCGCCAAACACGGAAGAGTCGTGAGAAGAGAGCCTGGCACCGTCAGCTCCACATCTCCACTCTTCTAGTTAATCAGTTCGTCAGTTCTTTCTTTCTTGTTACCTGGACCTCGTCATGCTCCGAGCCTCGAGCCTCTGTGTCGTCATCACTCTCGGTAAGTTTGCTGCTCACCTGTTGCAGCAGGTGTTCGGGTTTCGGATCTATTTCTATTCCAGGTTCGGGTCGAGGTGTTGATTTAGTTTTTAATGAATGAGTCGAAAACCAGGAGGGCGCAGTCTGGTCTGAGTCCAGGTCTGAGTCCAGGTCTGAGTCCAGGTCTGAGTCCAGGTCTGAGTCCAGGTCCGGTACTTTCCCTGAATATCAACAGTAGTGTGTGTGAGTGTGTGTGTGAGTGTGTGTGTGTGTATGTGTGAGTGTGTGTGTGTGTATGTGTGAGAGTGTGTGTGTGTGTGTGTGTGTGTGTGTGTGTGAGTGTGTGAGTGTGTGAGTGTGTGAGTGTGTGTGTGAGTGTGTGTGTGTGTGTGTGTGTGTGAGTGTGTGAGTGTGTGTGTGTGTGTGTGTGTGTGTGTGTGTGTGTGTGTGTGTGTGTGTGAGTGTGTGAGTGTGTGAGTGTGTTTGTGTGTGTGTGTGAGTGTGTGTGTGAGTGTGTGTGTGTGTGTGTGTGTGTGTGTGTGTGTGTGTGTGTGTGTGTGTGTGAGTGTGTGTGTGTGTGTGTGTGTGTGTGTGTGTGTGTGTGAGTGTGTGAGTGTGTGAGTGTGTGTGTGTGTGTGTGTGTGTGTGTGAGTGTGTGAGTGTGTGTGTGTGTGAGTGTGTGTGTGAGTGTGTGGTGAGGACGGTGTTCTGCACAGATTACAGATGAAGTTAAACTAAGAATCTTTTCTCAGCTAAAGTGTCGACAGTTGTTTGTTGAGTCCTTCTATGAATTATTCCTAGAAACAAAGGGGCTTTCCACCTGGTGGTGCTGGGTGGTGCTGGGTGGTGCTGGGTGGTGGTGGTGGGTACATTGTACTGGAAAGTAATTTGCCACACACTGCATGTTTTACTGCAGGATGTTACAGTAGCTATTAGTAGGAACTACACTAGTGTAAGTAGTTGTAAACTGCATCATCATGATTTTTTAAGCCTGAATCAGGTGAATTACTGAAAATCATCAATCTTCTAGTGAGACAGTAAAAACGCTGCATGACGACTGATCAAACTAAATGATTCAGTTGGGATTAGGCACCGTGAGCTGGGATTACACGCTGAATAAACACAGCTAGGATTATTGACAATAAACTCTCTCTTCTCTGTTTACTTAGAGTCACTCATGAAATCACGAAAGACAGAAAGTGTTTTTACAAAGATCGACAAACGGCTCGCTGTGTTTTCATATTTAACTTGAAACTCGTCCTTAGTGCAAAAAGTCCCTAAAGCCAAGTGGAGCCTGCTGCAGTCTGAGTCTGACCTGGGAGGGACAAAGACAAAGTGGGGGAGACCGCACAGTTCCAGGAAGTAGTTACAGAGCAAACATACTAAACAACATGTTTCTGCTCCACAGTAGCTAAAGCAACCGGCTTCTTCTTCTTCTTCTTCTTCTTCTTCTGGGGACTTTCTGTTTTGTGACCGTGTCACTGGGTAAAAAACATCCTGCGTACACAGAAAACAGTGGTTTGTGTCTGAGCCGCTGTTCGATTACAATCTGATGACATCATACTTTCTTTTTCACCTTAATTGAAAGGTGTGATGTAAAACTGCTCAGTGCTGCACGTCACACTGACAGTGTCAGGTGTCTCCAGGTGTCTCCAGGTGTCTCCAGGTGTCTCCAGGTGTCTCCAGCATGTTCAGTAATTGGAGCTGACACATATCATATCATATCATATTTTATACATAGAATACAATTCAAATAAGAATAGAAATAGAATTCATAGAAATAGAATAACCAAACCTGTCTGAGAAGCTTCATGTTTTTAGATTTTCTCTGTGTCACAGTTAACAAGTGACCGTTCTCCAACAGGATCAAGTTACACTTTCATCAGTGTTGCATAACCACAACTCCGTAGTTGGCATTTACACGGGGGCTGATGCAACTCATTCAGTTCTCTGACTGTTTCGCACGTACACAAACTAGTCATGACTCAGGTGATGGGAACTAGGGAGAACGCAGCTCTGCGTTCAGCTCATAGCTGTGGTGTTTAGTCATCATCTCTCCACATCTCAAACCTGTAAATCTGCTGTTACAGAGCATGATCGTATTGAATAGACTCAATTAAATATATTAAACTTTACTTGTGTATCTGGGTAAGACAGACAATGCTGTGTGTTTGTTTGTGACAGCTTCAGTTTCATTTCCTCAGGCTCTGAGCTAAATCATGTGACACATTGCTGAGCTGAATAAGTAAAGTTACGCTGAGAGCAAAGCAAACAACCCATTAACCAACAGAACCTGCAGGACTGTTTAATCACAGACCAGCTGATCAGTCAGAATTATAGTTATGGATGTTTTAATGGACTAATTAAAAAGCAGCAGCTTTTGAAAAGTGGCAGCAGGAAACAAATGTGTTGTGGTAAAAACACCTCAGTCACTGTTTTATTTTGTTAAAACAATCAGACACACACACACACACACACACACACACTGTACAACACTGTGTGTGTGTCTGAAAGCTAGAGCTCAGTCTTTGTCATTTGGACTGAAACTATGAGGTCATTTCCACAGGTACAGGAAGAACTGAGCAAATGGTTAACACAGTTAACACAGAGGAAGAAGTCACTGAACATTAGTTCATGATGGTTTAGTGATGATGAATCATCATCTTGGTGCAGGCCTCACTGCACGTGTGAATGCTTCTGTAAAAACAGAGGAAGGTTTAAGAGAAGGTGATGACGTGTCAGTGACCTGTACAAACGTCCACCATTGTTTCTATGTGTGAACTCTGCAGCATCAGTTTTAATGAAGAGATTATTCAGCACAGCTCAGTCTGCCTGAAACGAGAACTCGGTGGCTGACTGGGCTGATGTGCACGCTGTAAATACCACGGCCAGGCCTCACTGGAGTGAGAATAAAAGGCCTGTATGTCATTAGATAGATTAGCAACAGCTGCGATCTGGGTTAGTGTGATTCCCAGGGAGGGGCCAGTGAAAGGGACAGTGTGATTCACTTAGTGTTGACTGGGAATTCCCTCTGTTGTTTATTTTCTGTTTCCCTTTATGGTCTATGAAAATCTGTTCTGTTTGCGTTCCTTCAGTCTATACACCGTGTGTGTGTGTGTGTGTGTGTGTGTGTGTGTGTGTGTGTGTGTGTGTGTGTGTGTGTGTGTGGATCATAAAGTGTGTTTATGTGTTACTCTGTTGTACGGTGCAGTTATTTGCGTTTTGCTGTTCAGCATTTTCAGTGTAGACCAGTGGATCCATGATCAGAATGACTCACTTCTCATTAGAAGAACTTTCTACAGGCCCACTGGGATTTTCCACCCAGACCAGGTGCCACTGTAGCATGTGGTAGATAGACGGTGAAATGATAATCATGTCTATGCAGAAGCATTTTGTCATGTACCTGATTTGAGGAAAGACTGAGAGACTGCAACAGGTAGTAAACTGGTCCTCCAACCTCAACTCCCATGAAGGTCGTCTTTCCCGACCCTCTCATGTGACCCATGTGAGCCTTTGTTCTAAGTACACCCCCAGATAGGAAGGAAGGCCTCTCATGAGAAGTTCCCTTTTAATTTCAAGAACCAAGCGGTGCCTGGTGCACGACTTGTTTCGGCCTAAACTGTCAAAAACGCCGGACGACACTGTTTAAACAAAGATTATGGACACGAATATGTGGGTTATGTTTAGGTATCAAGTAAACGTAGTTAGGGTTAGGTTGATCGTTTCATGTGGTGTCTACACTATTTCAATCCAAACCAGGATTTGAAATCACCTATTAATAAATCCACAACGTCCTCCCAGACGTGGAATAAAAGCTTCAAAGGAAAACAGTCGAACAACACAACAGGTTCTATAAACGCTTCTAAATTCAGTTCTTTAAAATGTAACTTCGTAAAAGTTTAACGAAGCTGGAAACTGCTTCAAATTTTATATTCAATTTAATTCCTGTGAGAACTGAACCATTTAGATTAATGTTGTGTAGCGGTGTTAATTTACCTGATTTAACACATCACAGGCTGAGTTGTATGAAGAGGATTTATTTTAATGACCTGAAAACCAACGGCTCTGGTTTCAAACATGACTTTACATAAACCACAGCTGATCTGTGGTAAACCAAAGCCGATCTCTGACTCGCACACTTATCTCTGCTGCACTTGGCCTCATCCTGTTTACAGCTCATTATTACTCTTTAACAATCCTTATCAGTACTAACAATGTTTTTTTTTTATTCAGCTCTTGACACATGCTGATAAGCGCGTTGTGAGCAGATATTGAAGCGCTGCATTTATAAATAGACGTACCTGTGATTCTCAACACACCTCATATCTTCCGTTTAGATCAATTTCTTCTTAGACGCTGATTCTTTCTTGAGTCCACTGAGGATTTTCTACATCACATCCTGTGTTAGAGTCTTGGTGTGTTGACCCTGCAGACTTGACCCCTGACCCTGAGACCTGCTGGGATAAATAAAATAAGCTGTTTGTTTTTCATTAATCATAAATCTGTAGATTGACACAGTCCCCTTCATAAAAGGAGTAAAGCTGAGGTCAGACTTCACTGTGAGTTTTCACTTCACTGGTTTAAAGTGAACTTCTGTCGTACAGTGATAAATGAAACCACTTTTCATTCATAAGAGGAAAAGTCTGTGACTCATTTCATTCGTTCATTTTTAGATTTCTGGTTGAGGACTGCGACTCCTGCGGCTGCAGCACAGTCTTCACCCGCTCTGACCTGCAGCGCCACACGTCTGTCTGATGGTTCTGTCAGTTACCGACTGTCTCAGCCACCCAGTTCCACCCAGTGTGACACCTGCTGGGAGGACCGGAACGTAAGTCCTACACCCTCAGTCCTGCGTGCTTTCATTAACAAGGACATGTAATAATTTCACTCTGAGACAGGCTTCATGCTGGAACTGATCAATTAGAGTTTTAAAACCTTTTATCCTCCATTTCCCAACATTTACGCCATTTACCATTTAAAGACAAGTAATCTTTCACTAGAACCATCAAACTGTTAGTTAAAACACTTTAAGTCCAAAGATCCTGCTGAATCTAAAGTGCAGGTACTTAAACCTGAGTATTTTTAAGCTACACACTGAACCACGCTGTGAACTCTCTCAGACTGGAGCTGGTAAAGATCCACCCTCTCTAACTCGTCCCGCCTGTTGTGAATATTTCAGTCAAGCGTAGCTGCTGATTTATTTTGAGCTGTCCTCCCCCAGAAAACCACTTCACAGGGATTTCACAGCACAGATTCACTCATCTCAATCTCAGATATTCATCTGAACATTAATTTCAGCTCGAGCACTAGTTTTACCTACAACTAATGGAAATATGAATCACAGAATCAAATCAATTACTGAGTCGTCCTTCTTATTACAGTTTGAGCCGGAGCTTTTCCTCAGTCTGGTTTAAGGTTAGTGTTAGTGTTGGATCAGTTGGACTGAGAAGAAAAGATTATAAATGGTGTCCATGTGTTTTAATAGTACTAGATTTCATTTCCTCTTTATGTTTTGATGAGGCCACATTCTGTGAACTCACTGAACCATAGAAACTCCCTGGAACTCCACTAATCTGCTATTTTTAACAACTGTGTGATGAAACGTGAGGATGAAGTCACTGGAAAGTCCCGTCAGACTCAGTTTTTTTTTTAAAGCATCTAAATAGCTGCTGACGAATGAATTTTTCTTCACAGATAAATCAAACACAATCTATTGACTTCTCTCTGTGACCAAACTGCGACATAACAAACTCGTCTTTATGCTTTTATTCTGCAGAAAACTGTCCTCGCTCGTGATTCTAACTTCGAGCCACAGTTGATCAAGGAGCTGACCAACCAATCCATCACCATGGACGCCTGTCATGACTACCTGCATTACACACAGGACTGTTTGGGGGTAAAAGTCACATTAATATCCAGATAAACACACAGATAAACAACCACCTTGCTGTGAGAATGAGGCTTGAATTATTGGCTTGAATCTGGTCACAATACATATCACGATACAGGAGTTGTGATTCAATAAATAAATTGTGAAACAGATTTTTTTGGATGCAATTTTAGAAGAACTATCTAAATATTAGGAAAACACCTCCACATGAATAATATCTGAGCCAAAAGTCGATTGTTCTGCACAGCGCTGCCATCTAGTGGCCAGGATGTAGTTGTTACTGAAAAACGATGTATCGCGAAACATAATATCGCGATACTCAGGAGCATCAAGGTTTTTCACACCCTTAGTGGGAATGTGAACATCACCAGCAGATAATAGAAGGATTCATACTCAGAACTAGTGTGACAGCTCTGTGGTGATATGGATGTGATGTGGTGAAATCCACGAGCTGAAACACGCTGGTCGAACAATAAAGTTAACTTTAATTTACTTTAAGGAGGGACAGGCTTTCAGAATAAATTAAAATAAGATGAGAAAAACCTTTATTAGTCAGTGAGATCTCGGTTGTTACAGCAGCAGAGGAAATAAAATAATGTAAATTTACCACCAAATGTGGAAGTTACAGAAATCTCACACATCAAAATGCAACTTAATGCAACGTGTTGCATCCACAGACAGTTTTACATGTGTATTTTACTCTGGCATGGTAGTTTCTCCACTATGTTATAGTGAATAATAAAATCTGTATAAACACGTGACATTTGGTTACATTTGGTAAGTTTACGTCATTATTCAGACATAAAAAATGTCTTAACATAATCACTAGAACATCTGCATCTTTGTATTTTAATAAAATCCTGAAAAACATTTTTAGAGATGATGAATGATCCATTGTCATCATAGTCAAACGTAACTTTAGCACTAACCTCTTCATTCTGTGTCTCTCCCACCTGTAGAACCACGAGGAAGCACACTGCACAGGTGAGTGTTGCCGCTGCAAATGAAGAACCACAACATAAAATGTCAGAGTGACTGATGTTATGTGTTCTCAGTGTGTTCACACAGCAAAGGAAATAGGGTTTAAAAGGAAGATTTAAAGACTGAGATACAGAGAAAAATGTGTCAGCATTGACTCGTGGCTGCTGGAGTTAGTTCAGCTGAATTTTACCTGATAAGTTTGCAGAACCTTTTCTTGAAATGATTGAATGTACGTGTACAAACCAACCTGTCTGTCAACTAACTAAACACCAGCATTTAGGGAGAGGAGGACACCATCAAAAACTACGGAAGCTCACTCCAACCAGTGACAGAAAACAGAAAAGGTTGTCATAATAAAAATACTACTGATCAGAAAATTAGGTATAGAAACAAGAAATCAGTGTTAAGTAAAAATACTTTTTACTTTTTCTAATCATGTGCCTTATTAAAAAAAGCTACATAGAACATATATTGGTAAAAAATTACAAAAAGGATCAGACATTCATAAAATTATATTTTTAGTTCTGACTAAATGCTGGTTAACCCCTGATTAACATTTAGCCTGTTAATACATACAGAGACTTTCAGTAAACAGTAATTACCACATGAAAAACCTATCACCAACTGGAACCTCAGAGGTTTCTGTTGGTGATAACTTGGTTTGTGGTTTTTATTTTTGACAGTAAACTGCAGCGAGCTCCTAGGAAGCGATCATCCAGTCGCACCCAGCGGTGAGTCACCACTGTTTTCTATACACATTAATCTACATGAAGTGTTTAGGTGTTTCTGGAACATGCTGCCACTTTGGAGTTCAGGTTATCACAGCTCAACCACACTACACCCGCGGCCTCAGTAGTTTTGAGTATATACTGTAATAATTCAGTAGATATCGGAACAGTTCAGCCATAAAAACATTTTTCAATGTTTGTGAAAAAAGTTGAATCTGGAAGAACTCAGATCACATTAAAAAGAAGTGGTATAGTTACAAGTTAAAGTTTGCATTCCAAGTTTTACTAAAGTATTATCACATAAAAACGTTCTATTTTATAACGTATAATAAAACAGAAAGACAGGAACCAGAGGTAGTGGAAAATAACACCTGTATATAATAGTACTATTAATATTACTATTATGTGGGTTATTTACCTTTAGATGCTTGTTAACAAATAATATTCAACTAATTTCTAATGTTCAGAAATCCTGTAAGAAACATTCGTAAACTTATGATAAATTATTTTTAAATTGACAGGTTGCATTAAATAACACTGTTAGAAACACTAATGGATAAAAAATCAACTAAATTAAGTTAAATCAGAATCGGTAAATATTTCATAAATCTGGATGGAGAAATGTACTTTGTCCCAATGATAAAGAGAAGTTTGTTATCATGAGCCAACAAATCCACTAGTTATTAAATTTAGAGGTTTACTAGAGTACAACATATTACAAATTATGCATAAAGTAAAAGAATTAGTTACCAAAAAGGAAAAACCCGTTAAAACATGGTCTACATATATTTCAGTCTGGGATGTGGAGGAAAAGTATAAAGCAGCATAAAATATACACAAGTAAAGTACAGTTACTTCAAAGCAGCACTTAAAATGTCTGAAGGACAGTGGTGGTGCAGGTGCCAACTGTCACTTCATGATTCTTGTTTCCTGTTAACGTTGCTGCTCAAATCTCCTCTCGTTGTTCATGTGCCCCACCCGGGCACAAGGGGTTTTGAATTTCTGAGAAGGAGGCTGATGTGTCAGCAAACGTGGGTGTCGCACCCTCACCATCCAGAACAAAGACACATCTGCTGCTGATGTTAAACAGAGTTTGTTAAATGACTAAATGCTTCGTTGTTTGATTCTTTTTATATGAGTTTATTCTGAAATGTGAAATGATTAGTTCATGTTCAAGTTCTCATGTCAGTTCTGCTGCCGACCTGCTTTTAGAGTGGAAAAAAAACATGCTGCTTCATTTAACTTTCCAACCTGAGCACGACGTAACGTCTTCTTCTAAGTCGTGGTTCACTCATTTAGCTCTGCAAGATTACGGCTACATGTTAGAGGAACTCATACATGACATGACGGGGTGATGGTCAAGTCACGCCTCTGTTTGTGCCCCGGGTTGTTTCCTCACATCTTCAGTGGAAGATTTGGGACTTTATCATTTCTCTAGATCTGGGGAAATTCCCTTGTTGAAGAATGATAATTTATCTGCTACAAGTGTGAAATGGTTGTTGATACAGTGCCAATAAAGACGACAGGGACGTGTGAGCAGCTCAGCAATTAATATACAGTCTGTTATGATAGGAAACGCTGAAGATAAGGTTTCAAGAAAAAGCAGATAAGATCAGTGCAAACTGTGTGTAGATTAAAAGAAGCATTGTCCACCCGTCAGGGACAAAGTAATCTGAATTTTATTAGATCCAACAGAGCCCGTCTGGAGGTGATCCGGTTCACAACCGTGTCAGTACCACAGAGTAGTGCAGATTTATAAATGGTTTGACTAACTCCCACTTACTGTTGGGGAGGAAAGGTAGGAGGTTACACGTGGTATTTTATCAACTTAAAATAAAATGTGGCCAATGTAATGAACTATGTTAAAACTGTAAAAATACACAAGTAAAAGTTCAAATATATAAATAAAAAAAGACTAATTAAGAGATAAATGATCATTGTGCAGCCAAGTTCTAAGTTAAGACGCACATGATTTAAGCTTTATGCAGTGATATTATTGGATTGAATGATTTCTGTAATAATAACATGATATAACCTGTTTCCTCCGGTCTTTTCAGTGAACTCCACCTTAACCTGCCTCTCTGAGACCTGGTGTCCAGACCCGTGGATAGTTGGACTTGGTATCTTTCTCCCACTAATCATCATGTTTGGGTCTCTGAGCTTCTATTGGTGGAGGAGACGCCGTGCAGCCCAGACAATTTCATACACTCCTGGAGTGCAGCAGAATAAACCGGATACTGTGCTGCAGATGGACGTGATAAGTTGATGTGCTGCTGATGTGGTGCTCCACAGTTTATATATGATTTTATATTTTAGATCACTTTTCTAAAAAAGAGACTTAAAAACTACTAAACTATATTATTTTAAAATAAACATTAAATAGAAATATTTTCCAATATATAACGTAAGATTAATGGACCCACGTGGAGAGGAACAGATATTAAGATATGTGTTGGTTTAATATTAGATAATACAGATAATATACGTATAACCGTGATGATTTAAAGAGAGTTAAAGAAGAGGGGCCAGAGTCCAGGAGCTCGAACAGAGGGGACCGGTTCATTTTAAGAAAAATGATTTCCGTTTTTACGTTCACCCGCTCAGATTCTGTGAACCACGAGAAAGGATTACTGAGAACATGACTCAAGCTTCACTTATGTCCTTGCACCCCCACGACCTCAGTAACGCCTTGGTCAACTCAAAGCTCAGTTACTGAGTCTATGACCATATTTACAGAGAAAAAAGTGAGTCAGCAGTTTTTAAGGATGACTCCACATAAAGGTTGGCGTGTTACACGGATGCTGTGCACATCAGTTAACAAACGACAGTCAGTCTTTGCTTCTTAAGCTAAAACTGGCAGATTTCTCCCAAACTATCCTGCAGCTGCACATGCAGGTGCAGAATCGTCTGTTCATCCAAAGGCGGTGAATCTGACGTCTTCTCCCACCTGTTTGGGTACATTCGTACCTCAGTGGCCTCATGAACTTCCAGACAAATACTGGTTGTGAAGGAGCCTCGAAACGCAACATGCAGTCAGGTCTTGTTCAAGATTTAACTGCAGCAGCTGGTTTACAGATCACAGCAGCTCTGTTAGCTGAGGATCTCCCAGTTCAGTGCCCTGACACAGCAAACTGACCTCAGCACATCACATCACAACACAAACAGACTCCGTTCACACTTCTCTGTCTGAATTAAAAAATGCTGTTTTCATCATTTTACACTCAAACTGTTTGATTGCTCTTAAGCTTTGATTTGAACCTGTTTCAATCTAGAATCCACAAACTCTCGGTCAGTTTGGTGTATCAGGGCTTTCTGCTGCAGCGGCTGCAACAATGATACTGGCTTCAAATCCTAAATCCTAAAACTCTTTATCTGCCTTTGAATATATAGGAGGTCGAAAGGTCAGAGGTCACAAATAAATAATAAATGTGTGACTGAAAGATATAGGGAAGGAAATAAAGAAGCTGGTAAATAAAAAAACAAAGGAAGAAATAACCTTTCTATCATGTTATATACTGATAGATAAGATCTTCCACTGTGGAAGTTGGGAGATTTATTTATTATTTTTATATAATAAATAACTTATATAGATTATTTAATAAAGTTTTTTATTAAAAAAGAAGATGTCTTAATGTTAATTAAGAGTTAAATGAATGCACTGTACAGCATGGAGTTTGTACACGGTTCACTTTGTCGATTTGCTCCTGGACTCTGGGGATTTGTTGGGATATTTTTATTTTACATTTTCTATTTTGATTTTACACTTCTTTTATTTTATATATATACTGTATCACTGTATCTTGGGTTTCATCACACGGGAAAAAATTCAGTCTTATAGTTTCTGTTGCCTAAAGGTGCATTTGTTGATTTGTTGACTCGTTTGATTCATGAATTTCCACTTTTATTAAATTTTAATTAAAAATCATTGTAGAGCTTTTATTATAGGGAAATATGTGATTTGTGTTTGCTATGTGCAGAACAAGAGCTCTGACCTGATACAGCATGCAGCTTATCTGTGCTTTCATTTCTGCTGGAATCATCTGTGTTAAATAAAATGTTTACATTTTGTTGTTTCTTCTTTTATAAGACATCAACTCCATTACAACGATGGATAAATAAGTATGTGTGTGTGTGAGGACTTAATGATGTTAAATTATACGCATTACCTCTTTGAATGTTTATGTTCAAGCTCCACATGCCTTTAATCAGCCACAGTTTATGCTGCTGATCTTCAGATATCACCCAGTGAAATGTCAACATTTTCCTCCTCTCATCTCTTTTGTCACAACGTGCACTCCCACACATCGTGCCAGCCATGATGTGATGATGCTGTGGTTACTTATACATGACAGGAAACAGCGAGTTTACCCCGAGATTCCAGGTCTGATAGAAGAGTCAAGCTTCAAGGAAAAAGACAGATGCAGGAACAAGTGGGGATTCTTGTAATAATATTAAAATCTTTGCACTGTGGAGATAGGGTGTGGTGTGGGTATAGATATATATATATATATATATTATTAGATATATATATATATATATTCACACTTTTCACACACATATATATATATGTGTTGACCTAGATATATGTATATATATAACATAATATGTTGTGAATACATATACTATATACTATCATTTATCATATATATATCTATTACTATATATGTATATATATCACAAGTATATAATACACACACACACATATATATATATATATATATTTATATATATATAAACACATAGATCTATATATCTATATATACACATATAATGTGATATTCTTAGAATGTATATATATAATAGATATATATACACACACACATTATATATATATACACAGAATCTGTATATATATACACAGATATGTGTGGTATATATATATATATATATATATATATACACACATATATAGAGATAGATATCTATATTATATTAAAGATATATAGAGACACCACATATATGTGTATATATATATATATATATATATATTATATCACACACACATATATATATATATATATATATTATATATAGTGTATTATGTGTATATATATATACATATATATATATATATATAATATATATATATATGTATATATACACTATATACATATATATATATATATATATATATATATATATATATATATTATATATATATATATATATATATTATCCGCTCTCCCTCTCTCCCTCTGGTGTGTCTATCTCTCTCTCCCGCCACTCCCTCTCGCCCCTCCCCGCCGGCCAGCACATTTAACTAACAACATTGGTGTAGTAACTTTAACCAGTTCAGTTTCTAAAGTATTAAACATAGAAGAATAAAATCAGCCCCGTTTTTACATCATCAGCCTGAGAAAACCTTCTGCTGGTGTCAAATGAAAAACTGTCTTTACCAATCCGCCCCCAGCCCCCCTCGGTCCGCCCCTGTGCAGCAGCTCTGGCTCCGTTACACTGGAGGAGGAAATAACAGCTTTGAAGGCAGCTTCTAGAACATGAACAGGAACCATCAGATAGTCTGGAATCTGGTCCTGACAACCGGTGAGTTCAGCACTAAACCAACGAGGTTTGGGTTCATTAGCAGCATCAAAACTCAGATGGATTAGAAGAAGAACGAGTCGAGTAAAAAGCAGAAAGACTGGAAACGGATCAGCTGCAGACTGATGTGCACATGAAGGACGCGGTGAAGTCCCGGACCAAGAGCCGTGCGTCAAAACGCGCAGAGTAAAAACGACAGAACAACACAAACACGCAGGAAAACACTGACTACGTCTTTAATATCTCTTTGATATGTCTGATTTACAGAATTAAAACGTTTGGACACACGTAGTGTTGGATTCACGGACAGTTGAGTTACTATTAATTATATAAATATAATAATTGATCTGCGTCTTCGTCCTTTTACTACTGAACTTCATGTTTTTATGTAGACTTTAAATATTTAAAGTTGGATTTTAACAAACCTTTATTTTCACACTTTTACATTATTCTGTATTTATAATTTTAACATGTAAATCTATAAGGATTTCTCCTGATTTGAAGTGCTAAATAAAAAGTTGTAGAGAGATTATTTCTTATTTTTCTTAGTTAGTGGTAGAATGTACATCGTTGGCTGTTCTCACATTGGAGCTGCCAATAATTCATTCAGTGTAGTTTTAATGGAGACAAGTTGGTAAATGATATCAAAGTAGACACTAAACAAATTAATTTACAGCTAATTGATCACTAATCAGTGGCCACAGACTGTATATAGGTATATAAACTTACATTTATATTATGTAATATCATTACAAGCTAGTTTATTTCAGAAATTACCTGAATAAAAATATATTATGTACTGTGTAATAACCTGTGTTGTCCTACACCAGACTTCATTCATATAATGTCTGTTTTTTTCTCACATGTTTCTGCTTCATGGCAACAACAGTTATGAACTAGGAGAACATGAGAACATGTCAGTTGGCAGAAGATAAATGAGAAATGAGTCTCTCTCTCTCACACCCACACGTTCTAATTGTCAGATGTATTCACTTTTTAACAGGCAGTAAAATATTTGCATATGCAAATATCTTATGAGTTGTTTTACATGTCCGTGTTTCCTTTACAGGATTAATCAGGTATTAATGGAAATTAATGCCACATGTATCCGCCCACAGTCTGTTGCAGTAAAAGTGTGTAGGCAAATTACTGCGACTGTTTGTGGCGAGACACGTGTAGATGCAAACACTAAATGACTAGTATGATTAAATATTGCACTGAACTCTGTTGGCCACTCCAGACTTCATAAAGAAAATGCCTGTTTTTATGTCTTGCTGCACATTAACATGGTCACGGACACAACAGATGTAACCACAGGTTTCTGACGCCGACTCTGCTCTCTGTGCACTTTTCAGCTGTTGTGGCCGTCCTGAAGTTTCCTTCAGCTGCTGCAGAGTCTTTATCTCTCCTGAACTGCAGCGTCACCAAACAACCTGATGATTCGGTCAGATACCAGGTGTCTCAGGAGCCCAGTCTGTCCGAGTGTCAGACACACTGGGAGAATAAAAATGTGAGTCCTGCACAGACATGAATAAAAATCACAGCACATGACTGCTGTTTACATTTATTTAGGACTTATTGTCTGTTTCACCTTGAAAACTGACTCTAAATTCACTGTGGAGCAGGTGGATTTTTAACTGACTTGTTAACATATGGAAAGCGTTAAATCATGATCATTTTAAATTTAGTAATAGTTTAGTAATAATTCCGTTTTTGTAATCAGAATCCCAGATTCTTTATTTACATTAGGACGAGTCAAAATTCAAATTACAGGTTTCTCTGATGGAATTTGGACTAGTCATACATACTTCATTTCATAATATATATATATATACGTTTCAAACTACGATTTCATGACTAGTCATAAATAGTTAAATGTTTTTTCCGCTCGGGTCGTTTCTTTGTCATTTTGCAGCGCACCGTCATCGCCCTAGGCTCCAACTTCAGCTCAGAGCACGCTCACACTGTGACCACAAAGTCCATCATCATGAAGGTCTGTGCAGACTTCCTGCTCTACAGAGAGGACTGTCCTCCGTTTGGGGTAAAGGATGAAATGTCTCTGCTCATTTAAACAGCAACATGGACGATGCTTTCCCTTTCTGTACTATAGCGTGATTTTCATTATTGTTAAGAAACAAAAGGTACTGTAAAATACAGTGATAGTTTGGTGCCTGCATTGATGGTTGCTGTAAATACAAAACAGAAAACAACTGTTTTCATAAGAATTCACCTCTGTAGCATCAGTATGTGGCAGCAGTTCCAGCACCGACTCTGTGTGGATACGTCTCACTCTGCCTTACACATCATGAAGCTGCAGGTTTCCTCACTCCTTTGCTTTTTATGCACAGTACAGACACAAAGTCTGAGCTGGGCTCATCATTAACACAGTCGTTTTAAACATATCTGTATTCATCTTTTTGACAACAGGGACTTTAGATGTGCACTTTTTCCATGGTCCACTGACCTTTTTGTGGTTTTGTTTTGTTCTCCATTATGTCACCCAGATGACCTTTAGTCTTGTGCATTATATGAACTGATTTCCAGTCAGCCAGGAACAATTGTCACCTTCAGGGTGCAGTGGAAAAACATATTTGAACATTCTGAAGTGTGACAGGGAGACTTTCAGTCTTCATACATATCAGGTAGTGTGTGGGAGCTAACTGGTAAATGCTGGTATTTGCTGCCCAGTGTTTGTGGTACACCACAAAAGACCAAAGACACCACCCTTGTTGTCTTGTTGTGTGCACGTCCTGTGAGCAGTAATTCAAAAGTAAAGAGAAGTCTGTGGTGTGTGGTGTACGGGGGTGGGGTGGCCACCCAAAGACATGCCCAGGCATGTTCGCTCAGACTCTCCGATTTTCTGTTCTATACTATAAATCTGCACAGTGAAGAAAGTCCAACATTAGGAAATCCTTCACAAAAAGAATCAAGGAGAGTGAGACAGGAAGAATCTGACTGCAGCTCTGACAAATGAGTGTGTGACTTTGTGGAGTGTTGTGGGTGTTTCAGAGGAACAGAGCTCTCCTCCTCTCGTTGTCAAGATACTGAGCTGTACTGAAAGTGAAGTTGTAATTTTATCACTGAGATCTCCGTTTGCTTCTTTCTCTCCATCAGATTAACTGGAAGGAAACAAACTGCACAGGTGAGGAACACACAGCAGTAACGTTAAATTACATGAAGCTGATTTGTAAGAGTTTCTTCATCAGAGTTTGACTCATGTCCAAAGCACTGATTCTGCCCTCATATTAGTGTGGATGGTATTTTAAGGAAAGGGAATGTTTGTTTCTCTGTTCAGTAAAACACTTCTATCAAAATATGAGAAAAAGTTTCTGTGTTAGTTCTTTTTTGCAGATAATGATCAAACTCCTGAATCTGAAAACTGAAACTTGATAGTATAACGAAAATCCAACTTCGCACCTACGAAAACACAGAAAAACAATATTCAATATCATTTACTTCTTATTTAAACAGTCACCGATTTGTTCTCTACATGTTTTATCTCCTAGTTAACTGCAGCCTTCTCATGAAACAGGAGCGTCCCCGGAACGCGGGTGAGTTAATACGTTTCCTGAATAGACTCACTCACGGTTCCTCTGGCTGTGGGTTTAGATGACTGCAAATGAACTTTGACTGTGGGTTTCCTCTGAGCCGACTACTTGTTGCAACAGTTCATTCTCTCATTTTTATCTTTCTAGATAAACTGACAGCTGCTCTCGTCATCGGTGTCCCAGCTGCTGTTGTCCTGGCCGTCATCGGGTTTCTCATCTGGTTTGTCAAATGCAGAAAAGCGGCACCTGCAGCCAAGAAGGTTTCATACGTTTGTGCAAAGCAAGAGACAGAGATAAAAGAGCTCATATGACAAATGTATACACAATAAATGAGTCTATGCATTTAATGAAGTTATTAAATGCAAATAAACATAACATTGGGATATGCTACATTATTAATATCATATTATTATATACGTCACAAAAATGGAAAGCATTGGTTCTATAATGAATGTACTATACATGTACATATATGAAGAAATTATGTTTGTTCTAGGAAGTTGTTCCACAGTCCAGAACTCATATCCAACAACAATAAACACACCCATCCATCGATTAAAATAATACATTTTATTTCTGCATTATAATTATTGATGCTTTATTTCCACTTGATCATTGCAGCTGGTGGAAGATGAGCTAATTTCCTTCCTATAACATTATTTTAATGACCAACAGGACCTCACATTACCTAGTACTTTTTAATTTATAGGAATGTGAATGTGTCATTGTATTATTATTCTACTATTATCAGATTCGGGTAAGTAACCTTAAGTATACTTATGAATATAGTACGTAGTAGTAAAAGTACAATAGTTGTATCTAAGATGTAGTGCAGTTGAAGTATACAGTAGCAGAATTTAATTTTCTGCCGCTCCAAAATTTTAGTAGTTCTCAAGTAAATGCAGTTCTGTTCCACCAATGTACCGTTAATTTACTGTGAATTAATGAAATTAAATGTCACAGCATAACAAAATATTATCTAAAGCTGTGGCAAAATTCTGTAGAAAGAAGAAGCCTGAAGTTGACATGGTTGAACTTCCTCTACGTTGTTATTCAAGCACTATAACATGTATTACTGCAGGCATAATGTTTAGGGTCCTTCTGCAACAACCAAGCTCGTCCTGCAGTGTGTGTTATCTTACCTGGATCAGGTTCTACAAGCATCTCAAGAGTGATTAAAGCAAACTGGACCCTCCTGAGTACAGCACGGAGCCGACTGTGCAAATAAGAGATAAGAGACTTTTTGTCATTGTTGGTTATTGAATGTAGATCAACCATTTGAAATTGAATCGTCACCACTGTGTGCAGGACGTGGAGGGGTCGGAACACAGTGGTTTCCAGTAGACTAGAGAGTTATTTCCAGTAGAGTTAGTTGGTAATAAATCCCACCTAAAGCCCCTTCTGTTCAGGGAGTGCTGTTCCAATGCCATGTTCGTACCACCTGTCTTCCCTGTCCTGAGTAGAAAGATTACTGTCTTCGAAAGAGTGGTTCTTCCACTTCCTGTTTTTTAATTTTGACCCAAGTACCATCACCTGGGTTAAAAACTCTGTTCTGTACTTCTTCCATGTAGAGCTGGACAGAATTTGACATAAGTAGCATTGGGCCACATGTCAAGCAGGGCACATACAGTATGTGGTCGGTGCTGAAGCTCCAGTCTTACTCAGGTTGCTGTGTACACAGCATTTTGATGCTCTTACAACATGTTTACACAAGCTGCAGGTTAAATGTTTGAGTTGATTATAACAATTAAAGTCCTTAAAAGTAGCTGTAAAACATTCAGCTACGACTTCATGTCGACGATGGGCAGGGTTACGTTTTGTTGACCAAAGGTCAAAGGTCAAAGGTCAATGCCATGGTCACACTCACCTCAGGTTAATGCAATTCTTGTTGTGAATGTGATGTTTCAGAAACACAGTGGTGACATTTCTTCAAATTGTCACTTGGGGACATGAACTAAGTGGAATTTAAAGGTCAAAAGTCAAAGGTTAAAATCACAGTGACCTCATGTATGTCTGATTCTCATCAGTGATATATCTCAGAACCACCAGAAAGAATCAGAATCTAGACAGATGTGTGTAAACCACATCTGGGTATTGGGTTCATAGAGTTTACTGAACCTGCACAGAAGTAATTTAAAATGTGATGTACTGTATTTGTATTTCTGCACTGAGGAACTGCTACTTTAACTTGATGTACAAGACAGTAGAAGTAGTACTTCATCCATACTGATGCCATTGAACTGACACAAGATTGTACAAATACTTCTAAATTACTTCTACTTTATTTTTATTTTACTCTTTTTTTGTTTGATTTCAATTTGTAAGAAATAAAAGAAAAGAGAAAACCCTGCAGGACTTCATGTTTTAGGGCTCTTCTCTTTATTGTACTGGTAATTAAAAATATTTAAGGTGACAGGTGAATTAAGCTCTGTGTTTGAGTCACTACAAAAATTGTTTCATTGGGTGAAACTTCCAACATCCTCCTACACAACACGGTTTTCACTTTATACTGTAGAGGAAAAAAAGGTTCTGATTAAAAAAAGTCTCATGTCTCGGAAACACCTAAAACCACAGCAGCTCTCTGTGAACAGAGGAACACTTACTGTAAGTCAAATCTTCAGACAATGCGGTGATTCACTTGTGTGCATGTGAGGGGACGGATCGAAGAAAAAAAGTTACACAAACACTGATTCACTGAAGGAGATTCAATTCAATTCAATTCAATTCAATTTTATTTGTAGAGCGCTTTTTACAATTGACATTGTCACAAAGCAGCTTTACACAACCAAAGAACAGTACATGAACAGTGTATGTGTATGAGTCATAATAATGTGATTGTCCCTGATGAGCAAGCCGAGGGCGACAGTGGCAAGGAAGGATAGGAAGGAAACTCCCTGAGAAGGCAACAGGAAGAAACCTTGAGAGGAACCAGACTCAACAGGGAACCCATCCTCATATGGGTGATTACATGCTGTGTAGGCAGCAGTCTAGTATAACAGTTAATGATGAGATGAGACTGAACAGATGTGATAATCGTCAACCTTCCACTTTTCCTTTTTAGTTAAACAACTTTCTCTTATTGAATAATATTAATAAAATAATAAACACTAAACACACAGGTCAGTATGGCTCCACTTAGGAAACACGCTTTTCAGATTTGATAAATTGCTTCATTCATCCAGTCTTTGATAACGTGCTGATGCTGTTAGTTATCTGTGTGCATGGTCTTATTTTATGTATATTCATGGTTTTCAAATGTTCCATAATGTCCAGAAACAAGTTTGCCAAGAATCTTCTTATGCCACTACACTTACCTGGGTCATGGCATCAAGGTGCAGTGCTGTCCTGAGTTTTGCATTTTGCCACACACATGAAGTTTGGCAGCTGCAGCACTCACCTCCACAATGTGCTTCCTCTTCTGTGTCTGAAGGAAGTGGAACAGGAGTGACGAATGAAAAGGTTACAGCTAAAATTAGGTCATATTTGGAAAACTGGCACCTGACGTGTGACAACCGAAAAAAAAATGGGAACCTATGTCACAATGAGATGGGGGCTTTCCAAAGATCTGTATGAAAAGCAAAACCAGCTCCCAGTTCAATTTCAAGTTTAATAATCAGTCACTTCATTCTTTTTTAATCAATTAACTTCTTCTGCTTGTCACAGAGTAAAGAAAACAAAATTAACTCAACAGTCTGCAAGAAGTTCCTGTATGTTCACAGTCGACCATCAGCAATCATGTCATGGACATTTAATCAGCACAATGTATGACATTGTTCATTGAGTTGTATGGATTTTCCCGTGTCATTTATTGTCAGAGAACGGCTCAGCACAAGGGAAGTGAAACAGTAAAGCAGATTTACCCACGGCAGCATTATATTTTGCCACCCTGGATCATCCAGAGGCTAAGTCTAGCATGTCAATTCACAAAACCAGTTTAAATCACTAAAATCATGCTAATGTGGAGCCTGTCATTTAAGACCCTTCTGCCCTGCGTGTTCTTTGATCCTGCTGATTAGACTGCCAGTATTCATAGTAGTGTTCCCATTACTTTGCTGCAAGACGTTCACAGGAGCCCTGGTCGCTGTGGCTTTCTAGTTTTACTTGTTGTCATTTCTGTTTAGGGTTGGGACCACGCTTTCTGCCTTGTTCTCTTACTTTCCACCAGCAAAAAAAGTTGAATGTGGTTTTCACTAAGTGCTTCTATGGGTTGTGCATTAAACCAAATACCAGTGTGGGTTCGGTTTAAAAATGTGTTTAAGAGGCTCTTTCAGAACACAGATTGTGACATTCATGTTTACAGTTTCTTTTCCAGTAACAAGGTAAAACGTAAGAAGGCACAGTATTGTTGGTAAGTTGTGTGCATTCAAAGGAACCTTCACTTTCACTTCTAATCACCTGGTCCTGGTTGTAATGGCCGTTTTTTTTTTTTTTGTGTGGTTTGCCCTTTCTGTGCTGTCAACATGTGATGAAGAATGAAGAGTGTTTGCTGGTCTAAGCAGTGACCTACAGCCCTGTGTGACACAGGGGACTGAAGCTCAGGCTCTGTTAACCTGCTGCCACTTCTCAGTTCACACACCAGAACATGACATGAGGGTGTAGGACTTACGGTCCGGTCCCCCCAGCAGGTGTCACACTGGGTCGAACTGGGCGGCTGAGACGAATGAACCATCAGGCAGACGTGTGGCGCTGCAAGTCAGAGCCGGTGAAGACTGTGCTGCAGCTGAAGAAGTCGCAGTCGTCAGCCTGAAACCTGAAAATGAACAAACAACATGATCACGACAGTCGCTCACTCAGTCGTATTTATTACTTTGACTCATTCTCAACTGTAATAACAATGGGAGACAACAACGTGGTGCCCCTCTGTTAACGAAAAACCCCACAATGGTCATGAAAATAAAATAATAATACATCAAAATTTACTGAAAAGTAACCAATGAAAATCAGAAATTGCTTTTAAATTGTGGCTTAAAAGAATCATAAAAAAAACAACAAATGAAACAGACCTGGACAAAAATGATGGTTCCCTCAACTTAATGTTGTTGCACAAACTTTGGACACAATCACTGATTAACCGTCAATGAGACTTCTGCACCTGTTGACAGGTATTTTGTTCCACTCCTCGTGAGCATAATGCTCCAGTTGTCTCAGGATTGAAGGCTGCCTTCTCCAGACTGCATATTACAATTCATAGTTCAAAAGTTTTTTCTCGCAGTCGTTTCCAGACAAACGGGGTGTAGTGAGGGGAGTTTAAGTGAGCATGACGAGTGTGTGTGTGTGTATAAAGGGAACCCGTAAATACCATACAGAAAAAAAAGCATGAGTCGCGAGGGTCTGAAGAATCACCAGCATGAGCCTGACAATGATTCACAGGGTGCAGAGGAGATTTCTTATCTTTTACAGAAAACTCTGATGTTTCTTTTTCCCTTTTTCTAATCTGACTGATGTTTTTCTGTGGTTGTTAAGAACTCCAACATGAAGATACTGTGGGTTTTGTTTTACATACTCTATGCACCTTTATTATGATAAATGATAATGTAACTTACTCCAAAAGGCAACTTCAGTGCAAACTCATGGGCACAAATATAAGACGTTATGTTGAGAAGAGACAGTTGGGTTTAGTTCAGATTCACTTCTTTTTTCTATCATCTACCACATCAAAGGTATGAACGCAGCTCGGAGACAGTCTCTGAGCTGTGCCCATGTTATTTTTGTGATCCCAGGCAACAAGTATGAACTGAATCATCCAATACAAATTAAAGTGAGTCATTGTTTGTGCCTTTTGCTAAGGACAATTACTGAGGAGCAGGGAGTTCCCTCCTTACAATGGCATCTAAGCTTTGTACAACACATGATATGAATCATTAGTATTAACACCCCCAGATGACACAGAGAATTGATTTGAGCCTGAGGATGCTCATGTGTAATGTAGTCCACATATGTGAACACACTGCTGCAGGCCGCTAACCCTGTGCGACTACATCCTCATCAACAGAGGAAGTGGTTTCATGTCAGATAAGGACCAGATGAAGTACGTGGCTGTGTGTGGCTGATATAAGACTGACAATCTAAGGTCCTGTGGTTTAACTTTCCTCTGATTGAAAACACTGGGATACGATATATTCCTTCCAGTTGAACAGAAGCTTCCCCAGAAATACAACATACAAGCACCGTTTTACACACATAAGCTAAACTGTGTCAGTAATCCTTGTCTCATTTAAAAATGTATTTTCAGTGGCACTGCTTCTTCCTTTTGCTGTTTGTTCTCCGCATGTGTGTGTCTAGCTTCACTGAGCCTGACACAGTGCAGCTCTCTGGTAACAGCAGCAGCCTCTGGTTCACAAAACAAACGAGTATTGTCAAAATGAAAAAGTGGTGGGACACCAGCCCTGTGGTGAGCGGCGGTCAACATTCATATTCACTCCCCACATGTAAAACCGAAGACACAACTTTCACCATTTGATCAACATGTGGTATCTGATTCAGTGAGCAACAGATCAACAGGAGGTAACAGCTGGATTCATTTTCACAGGACGGAGAAGTCGTACTACAGGGTTCAGTGAACAGGCCACCACAAGAAATTCTCCATGTGTGGTGGGGCATGAAGCAACTGTCAAACACTGAACAGCAGGGTTAGGAGATGAATTATGACTCTTTATATGTATATTATCAGTACTGATATTTTGCTTCAGCGCTGTTTCAATCAGACAGTTTCCTTTCTCAGTTCAGGTTTTAAACTTCGTCTGGCTCCATGAGGCAAATGTTGCGGAGGCAAAGGTGGCAAAGGTCCACAGACGCCTCATGAAAGAAGAGACAAACCAGATTAATCAGATTAATAATGTGTTTAGAATTTCTTTAAAACTCATGAGAAACCAGTGGCAGATGAAGAAAGTTGAATGTCTCGTTAAACAAAACTGATATTAGATATCACACAAACGGATGTTTTTCACCACGCTGGAAATAATATGAAGTGAAAATAAAACCATACTGTTAGGTTCAGCAGTATTTTACAATTACTAACAGAGTTTTTAGTAACTAAAAAGGTGGGGTGGTGACGAGCAAACAAGTGAGACAACACCAAAAAAATGACTGAGTAAAACCCTCTTTCATCCAAACCACGGTTCATGTTAAGTCTATCCAAGCTGTCAGGATGCGGTGTATCTTAGGCTTGTGGGAGGAATCCGGAAGCCAGAGTACCCGAAGAGAACCCACACAGACACTAGAACACTGATTTGATTTGATCCGGAAACGTGTGACGGACTAGAACAACATTTTTCACTTTATTTCTTAGAAAACTGTAGAATATTAGTCATTGTTCCTTTAATGCTGAACAACTTCACACTGGTGAAAGATTTTAAAGCTCTTCAGGCTATATTGAGAAATTGTTGAGGACGTTTGTACCGAGAACAGAATTAATGATGCTCTTCAAAGTGTTGTCTGTAGTATTAGATCACTTTTCAGTTCCCCTAGATATTGAAAGAGGAAACCCTCTGTTGTGTTGTTCACCTCGTCAACACTAATTTCAGACAAAACCACTGCACTGACCTGCTGCTCTGCACAGACTAAACAAAACTACACAAACTAGTCATCCTACAAAGCCAAATGAGATGGATTCACAGCGGATCACAGGTGTCTATTGGATCGGCAACTACTTAAAAGACAAAGTTTTCATCTACTGAAGAAAAAGGAAACTGAAATGGACTCTTTAGTTTTATCATTACAAAGTAAATTCAGTTATTTATGGGTCTTTTTAAAAGGTGTATTTTGAAAAACTCGTTTCTAACAATGTATTTGATTGAATGAATTTCCTAATGAATTTACTTTGTTTTGAAGTCTTTAGCCTCCAATGTTAAGGTGAGAGTCCAGACTTAATTCCCTACGTAAAACTACTAAAGGCTTGGTGGTGACAGGCAGGTTGTGAGCAGGCATTAAAAAGCTCAACAAAGCTGTAATACAACAGACGTAACTCTGACTCACAGCAGAACTCTGTCCTCTCATATCCTCCCAGTTTAGACCATTTGCTCCTTTGCTGCAGACTTTTTCTTGAAACCACCAACCTTTAAGTTCAAATACCGTCTTGTCTGAAACTTTATAAAGAGTATGTTCTAATTTTAAAAGCTGTACTCTACGGTCAAAGGTCACTATCCTAATATAATAATAATGTAAGATGCTAAACGTAAAAGGTAACTTGACTGATTAGCAAACAACCACAGTGCAGTAATACTAGTCTTACATTTGAAGCTTCAAATGTAAGACCCACCTTTAAACCTATGGGACTTACCAGGGTATCTGCTCACTTTCGTGTCTTGTGGCTCGGCTGCTGTTTCTGCCTCCTTCAGCTCAAGCAGATTCATCAGCTCTGAACCGCAGCGTAACACAGGAGTGAGATGGTTTGTTTAGGCCCACTTCACCTGGATGTAAGTCCTGCACATGACACAGAGAGTAACATGGGGTTTATTGGGGTTAATATAAGATCACTGGGTATTTCGGCTCTCCAGGTTAAGATGTTGAATAAAACTGCAAAATGATTAAAACTACAGCTATGTTTACTGTAGGTCCTTCCAGCTCAGCAGCTTCACAACAACATGAATCCTGAGTAAAAAAGAATGAAGAACAGTATGAGAGGGGAAATGCAGGTAGAAGTAGTTAGCTACTAATACTATCAGTTTTTTTTTCAGTTCCATCTCTAAGATTGATGATACCGACACTGAGTCAACTTCAATTTTATATTTCCAACCCAAGCATCAGCGTGTCAAAATGTTTCTCCTCCGCACTTACTAACCTCTGAAAATCTATTCATTTTCCACTGATGAATCCGTATAGGGGGAAGAAGGATGATTTGAATCGAAAGCATTGGTTTCTTTATGATGAAGCATAGAAGACACAAATCACAAGCACAGCAAAAAAAACAAACAAAAAAAAAAACACATTTATTTTGAAAGGCGTAAAATGAACCAGAAGATTAATAATGAAATAACTGAGTTATTATTTTCGTCAGTGGTAATTATGTGGTTTAATCTGAGAAACATCTTTAACTTTCTTCTTTTGTGTGTACACCGAGCTGTATAATATCAGGAACTTCCAAGCCTGTGAGTCAGTTGGGACTTCTCTTCAAGCCCGTTTACACTTTGACAGCTGTCAGCTTTAAACTGAGCTGTTTTCTGATTGGTTAGAAGGTGAACCTCGACCCAAAGCCCTTCTATTTGTACAGTTTGAGAAGTGCATTCACATAAAACATGATGATAATGTGATGAGTAACAAGAAAAAGCAGGAGGAAATGAAAACAAACAAAAAACAGTAGAACTGGGATAACAGCAGAATATAATGTACTGAGAGTCAAATCAAGGTGTAACGATCAAAACCAACCACAAATATCATTATCATTGATAAACCTTTGCTTTGTTTTCCCCCCTTTAACTCACAGAAATAAGCTTCTATAGTGTTTGATGGTACTGGGTAAGAAAAAAAACTTTGTATGTAAGAAGTGTGTGTGTGTGTGTGTGTGTACAAAAACACCTCTCGAATACATAGAGTCACATTTCTATCAACAACAATCACCCTGTATAACATCTTTATTTTGAGAGGGGAGAGCTCTGCTCCAACTTAGACAACAAGCTAGTGCCAAAATCCATTAACTGAGTTTGCTGTTTTATTTGCATTTCTGCATATTACACACTCACCTCCACATACACCTGCATAGAAAACTTAGTATATAGCAGTAGTTTAGTTTCCTGTTTTGTTCTCTAGACTTGACAACTGTGTGTAACTTACGGTGCAATTTGTTTCTGTTTAGTCCTGTTTGACGTGTATTACATGTAGCTTGTTGCTGAAAGACAGTTCTGTTCCAACTGGGCATTATTTAACCCACCAAAGACTTCCACAAGCTGACCAATCAGAGACAGAGTTGGAGGGGAGAAAGATGCCATGAAGACACAGGAGCTCAAAAAAGCTTTATTAGTATCAAGGCCAGAGGAGCAGGTGCATTTTTGATGTGGGAATCTGATAAGTCTTGTATCACTAGATCTATATACAATCTAAATTAAGCAGAATATGGCCACTTTAAATACCACGGTTTTGTACAATTAAAACTCGCCAATGCTCTATTTTACAGATGTTCTGGCTGCAGATCTCTACTGTCAAAAGCTTCATTGAGTCTTCTCTGTCCTGCTGTTATACCAGACACATCTGAACTCTCTGACTCCCATTTGCTTTACTTAGCACAACAAAAAGTTAAAAATAGCTGCAATTCAAAAAATCCAATTGTCCAAAAAATCCCAACCACAGAAATCGAGAAAAGGTGTTTTGCCACAGTTCACGACCGAACTGGCCACTTCATATTTCCAGCAATAATTCTAAATGATTGTATTCAGAATTTAATCACTGATTTTATACGTCACTTTTTTTGTTTTTTAACATCAGTGCACAAATAATCAAAGTATCAAGGCCTCTCATCACAAATAATCACATATATCCCATATATCCTCTAAATCAGATCACAGAGCGGCATTACCTTTTCTTTTTTTAAACAGCCTTGCACTGATATGTAGGATGATTTTTTCTTCAGACTGATGAGATATTGTGTGGCAGATATTTATGTTGTAATCAAGCCTTGTGATGGACAAACATCAGTAATCAAAAACGAATGAATAATGAGTAAAAAACCTCATGGTGCTAGTGGAAAAAGTAAAATATATATATAAATAAATAAAGCAGGATACATGCTTGACTCTGTTATTAACTCATCTGTTCACTACATGTTTTCCTGTTATACAGTTAACTGTAAATCTAAATAGCCAGAATACAAAAAGTATAAAGCCATAAATCTGCCTACACCACTAATCAACAAAAGATGTGTGGCTGTGCCTGAAGAGGACAATGCGACGCCACCAAGACGCCCACTCATGTGCAGGCGTTTGAAGATTCCGCGGCTGAGAGAAGAGACTGCACAGAACAGTTCTTTACTACTTCTCCTGAACCAACATTTTTTAATGATGATGAGTAAAAGGAGCAAACCCCTGTCACTAGGGACTGAATTTTAGCATTTAAACCACTTTGGTTGCAATAAATGGAAGATCTGGATAAATGTTATCGCTGTGCCATCTCTGTATTCCTTCAAAATATATATGCTGCTGTAATAATGTAACATAACTACGAGGAAGACGAGGAAGACGAGGAACAGTGCAGCCAAGTGAAACAAATCTGGTTGATAAGACTATGCCAGTAATTTGTGATCAGTGAATGTCATCTGCTTTGCATTTAGCTCGACTCCACTCCACAGCCGTCCTGTTACACACCAGCACCCCAGTCATGTAGCCGACACGTCAAACCAAAACCAGAAAAACACGCACATGTTTATAGATCACAGTGCAACAGGTGCCATGCTGTAATTAAAAGACAAGTCTGTTTTTTTCCCCATTTGGTTCTTGGCACTTAACTAAATGCTAGAAATTCCCTCCAAGTGACATCAGCCACTGTGACAAAACCTGATCTAAGCAAAACCCCCCAGAGATTAAAGACATTTTCTCAATACTGAATCGTGACCTGATTTTTTGAACACTCATGTCATCAATAAGTCTTATGTTTGTATAAACATATGTGACAATCTCCTCTCGTCTTTGTCTCTCAGGATTGTCACTCAACTTCTCCACCTGTGTTCGAGCTGCAGCCATCATGCTGCTCTGATCGGTTCGTCTTCATATGCAGAAGACAGTGACGATCTGCAACTAGCTACGGCTTTAACTCATCAGTGAGAGCTGGGAATTCCCATTTATCTGTCCAACCCAGTTTCACAAGTGGCTTTTTAAACTGAAATCATTTTGGGAGATGTTACAATATTTTATATTCACAAAGCAGTGGATCTACAGAACAGGTGATTATTGATTGAGTGTTTGGAAACTTATGCACTTACAGTTTCCAGTTTTATTTTCTTCTACTGTCACTATACTATTATATGAAATCATATAGTTGAAGAAAAGTTACCCCTCTCTTCCTGCAGTTAAATAGAAATCAACGGTCTGTTTCAGATAAGGCTTTAAGTGAGATTTCCATCTACTGTCAATCAATCAGTTTTTGCTGTTCGCTGAAGAGAAAGGAGAGAAGAAGAAATGTCCAGAATTTCAGTTTTATTTCAATGGTATTAAAACCGCGTTGCCTTCG
This sequence comes from Anabas testudineus, assembly GCF_900324465.2. Taxonomy (NCBI): domain Eukaryota; kingdom Metazoa; phylum Chordata; class Actinopteri; order Anabantiformes; family Anabantidae; genus Anabas; species Anabas testudineus. The sequence continues at coordinate 24,894,704 of NC_046613.1, read as the reverse complement.
ATGCCTTGTTAAAAACAAAATGTCACAAATAGCTTTAAATATTTCTCAAAATTGCAAAGCAGCAGCTCAGTAGTGGAATGAACTGCACATCTTGAGGACAAGCTTTAGACATTAAACTTTCAAATATTGTTTCCAAAGTTCGAGGACATCCTAACTATGGTCCGGACAACCTAATTTAACCTAGATAAAGTTGATGTAAGTAAATTACTACATACCCAGTGTCCAAACAATATTTAACGGTCAGAAAAGAGAATGGACAATAAAAAAGATGTTGTATAAAACAGGAAGCTAATTTTCTGTCAAGCTGATTTATCACAAGTTGTAGTTTAGACAATCAGCTGCTGCTGATGTTGGCAGATTTATTCATAAAACATTATTGTTACTTCATTTATCTCCCCTTCAAAGTGTCATCTATAACAAATTAGCCTCATGTCTCATCAAATAAGCTTTATATACATTCATTTTCATGCATGAAGTTAGTGCACGTTCCAGTTTTTATATTTGCTGATAAAAATCTTCTGTTTTAACAGATGATTAAACATCCTGAAAAACATGTTAGTACTAGTTAGCAACAGAAAAACACTGAATAATGCAGCTTTAAGGAAGCTGCTGCTCAGAAATGGACAGATTGGTTATGTTGCTGATAATGAATAAATGACGACTATTCTTAAATATATTACAATATTTTAATTATGAACAAACTGTGCACTGATTTGACTTTTAGTAAACTCTGTTTCAGACCAAATGAAGGCTGTGGCTATTTTTGTATGTTTAATCATTTACATGATAAATTATTTTGATTCTGCAAACCGTTAGATGTATCTTTAGCCTTCAGTTGTGGATTTCATTAAATTGCAATTAAAAAAGATGTCATGAAAAGAAAAAATAGAAAAAGGAAAGTTGTTGGTAGCTTGAGGATTTACAGTGTTGACCAACATAACTGCAACGTCCTCGGTTTGAGTTGAGCTGGAATGTTTGAATGTCACATTCACCATATTTATATAGAGACCCCCCCAAGAAAGAACCAGGCAGTCAGACACAGGAAAGGAAAGTACAAGTTAGTCCTCCAGTTAGGACAGAAGCTGAAATCAGTCATCCAGCCAGTCAGGGGAAAGCAGAAGGGGAGACGAAATCAGTCATCCAGAAAGCCAGGGCAAAGCACCAGTCAGAAGAAACAGATCAGTCGGCCAATAAGACAGGCAGGCAACAAGCCAGAGGAAAGCAGAGGTGAGCCAGGTAAGAAGAGGAATACAGTCAGTCAACCACAATAAAGCAGAAGTCAGCCAGCCAGCCAGTCAGTAAGGGGAAAGCAGAAGTGAATCATTCAGGCAGTCAGTAAGGGGAGAGACGAAATCAGTCATCCAGAAAGTGAACAGAGGGAAAGTCCCAGCCAAGAAAGAACCAGTCAGCCAGCCAGTCAGGGGAAAGCAGAAGAGAGTCATCCAGGCAGTCAGTAAGGGGAGAGACGAAATCAGTCATCCAGAAAGTGAACAGAGGGAAAGTCCCAGCCAAGAAAGAAACAGTCAGCCAGCCAGTCAGACACGATGAAGCAGAAGTGAATCATTCAGGCAGTCAGCCAGGGGAGAGCAGAAATCAGTCATCCAGAAAGTGAACAGAGGGAAAGTCCCAGCCAAGAAAGAACCAGTCATTCAGCCAGTCAGGGGAAAGCAGAAGAGAGTCATTCAGGCAGTCAGCCAGGGGAGAGCAGAAATCAGTCATCCAGAAAGTGAACAGAGGGAAAGTCCCAGCCAAGAAAGAACCAGTCATTCAGCCAGTCAGGGGAAAGCAGAAGAGAGTCATCCAGGCAGTCAGTAAGGGGAGAGACGAAATCAGTCATCCAGAAAGTGAACAGAGGGAAAGTCCCAGCCAAGAAAGAAACAGTCAGCCAGCCAGTCAGGGGAAAGCAGAAGAGAGTCATCCAGGCAGTCAGTAAGGGGAGAGACGAAATCAGTCATCCAGAAAGTGAACAGAGGGAAAGTCCCAGCCAAGAAAGAAACAGTCAGCCAGCCAGTCAGGGGAAAGCAGAAGAGAGTCATCCAGGCAGTCAGTAAGGGGAGAGACGAAATCAGTCATCCAGAAAGTGAACAGAGGGAAAGTCCCAGCCAAGAAAGAAACAGTCAGCCAGCCAGTCAGGGGAAAGCAGAAGAGAGTCATCCAGGCAGTCAGTAAGGGGAGAGCAGAAATCAGTCATCCAGAAAGTGAACAGAGGGAAAGTCCCAGCCAAGAAAGAACCAGTCATTCAGCCAGTCAGGGGAAAGCAGAAGAGAGTCATTCAGGCAGTCAGCCAGGGGAGAGAAGAAATCAGTCATCCAGAAAGTGAACAGAGGGAAAGTCCCAGCCAAGAAAGAACCAGTCATTCAGCCAGTCAGGGGAAAGCAGAAGAGAGTCATCCAGGCAGTCAGTAAGGGGAGAGACGAAATCAGTCATCCAGAAAGTGAACAGAGGGAAAGTCCCAGCCAAGAAAGAACCAGTCAGCCAGCGAGTCAGACACGATGAAGCAGAAGAGAGTCATTCAGGCAGTCAGTAAGGGGAGAGACGAAATCAGTCATCCAGAAAGCCAGGGCAAGGCACCAGTCAGTAAGGGGAAAGCAGAAGTGAATCATTCAGGCAGTCAGTAAGGGGAGAGACGAAATCAGTCATCCAGAAAGTGAACAGAGGGAAAGTCCCAGCCAAGAAAGAACCAGTCAGCCAGCCAGTCAGGGGAAAGCAGAAGAGAGTCATCCAGGCAGTCAGTAAGGGGAGAGACGAAATCAGTCATCCAGAAAGTGAACAGAGGGAAAGTCCCAGCCAAGAAAGAAACAGTCAGCCAGCCAGTCAGGGGAAAGCAGAAGAGAGTCATCCAGGCAGTCAGTAAGGGGAGAGCAGAAATCAGTCATCCAGAAAGTGAACAGAGGGAAAGTCCCAGCCAAGAAAGAACCAGTCATTCAGCCAGTCAGGGGAAAGCAGAAGAGAGTCATCCAGGCAGTCAGTAAGGGGAGAGACGAAATCAGTCATCCAGAAAGTGAACAGAGGGAAAGTCCCAGCCAAGAAAGAACCAGTCAGCCAGCGAGTCAGACACGATGAAGCAGAAGAGAGTCATTCAGGCAGTCAGTAAGGGGAGAGACGAAATCAGTCATCCAGAAAGCCAGGGCAAGGCACCAGTCAGTAAGGGGAAAGCAGAAGTGAATCATTCAGGCAGTCAGTAAGGGGAGAGACGAAATCAGTCATCCAGAAAGTGAACAGAGGGAAAGTCCCAGCCAAGAAAGAACCAGTCAGCCAGCCAGTCAGGGGAAAGCAGAAGAGAGTCATCCAGGCAGTCAGTAAGGGGAGAGACGAAATCAGTCATCCAGAAAGTGAACAGAGGGAAAGTCCCAGCCAAGAAAGAAACAGTCAGCCAGCCAGTCAGGGGAAAGCAGAAGAGAGTCATCCAGGCAGTCAGTAAGGGGAGAGCAGAAATCAGTCATCCAGAAAGTGAACAGAGGGAAAGTCCCAGCCAAGAAAGAACCAGTCATTCAGCCAGTCAGGGGAAAGCAGAAGAGAGTCATCCAGGCAGTCAGTAAGGGGAGAGACGAAATCAGTCATCCAGAAAGTGAACAGAGGGAAAGTCCCAGCCAAGAAAGAAACAGTCAGCCAGCCAGTCAGACAAGATGAAGCAGAAGTGAATCATTCAGGCAGTCAGCCAGGGGAGAGCAGAAATCAGTCATCCAGAAAGTGAACAGAGGGAAAGTCCCAGCCAAGAAAGAACCAGTCAGCCAGCCAGTCAGGGGAAAGCAGAAGAGAGTCATTCAGGCAGTCAGCCAGGGGAGAGAAGAAATCAGTCATCCAGAAAGTGAACAGAGGGAAAGTCCCAGCCAAGAAAGAACCAGTCATTCAGCCAGTCAGGGGAAAGCAGAAGAGAGTCATTCAGGCAGTCAGCCAGGGGAGAGAAGAAATCAGTCATCCAGAAAGTGAACAGAGGGAAAGTCCCAGCCAAGAAAGAACCAGTCAGCCAGCGAGTCAGACACGATGAAGCAGAAGAGAGTCATTCAGGCAGTCAGTAAGGGGAGAGACGAAATCAGTCATCCAGAAAGCCAGGGCAAGGCACCAGTCAGTAAGGGGAAAGCAGAAGTGAATCATTCAGGCAGTCAGTAAGGGGAGAGACGAAATCAGTCATCCAGAAAGTGAACAGAGGGAAAGTCCCAGCCAAGAAAGAACCAGTCAGCCAGCCAGTCAGGGGAAAGCAGAAGAGAGTCATCCAGGCAGTCAGTAAGGGGAGAGACGAAATCAGTCATCCAGAAAGTGAACAGAGGGAAAGTCCCAGCCAAGAAAGAAACAGTCAGCCAGCCAGTCAGGGGAAAGCAGAAGAGAGTCATCCAGGCAGTCAGTAAGGGGAGAGCAGAAATCAGTCATCCAGAAAGTGAACAGAGGGAAAGTCCCAGCCAAGAAAGAACCAGTCATTCAGCCAGTCAGGGGAAAGCAGAAGAGAGTCATCCAGGCAGTCAGTAAGGGGAGAGACGAAATCAGTCATCCAGAAAGTGAACAGAGGGAAAGACCCAGCCAAGAAAGAAACAGTCAGCCAGCCAGTCAGACAAGATGAAGCAGAAGTGAATCATTCAGGCAGTCAGCCAGGGGAGAGCAGAAATCAGTCATCCAGAAAGTGAACAGAGGGAAAGTCCCAGCCAAGAAAGAACCAGTCAGCCAGCCAGTCAGGGGAAAGCAGAAGAGAGTCATTCAGGCAGTCAGCCAGGGGAGAGAAGAAATCAGTCATCCAGAAAGTGAACAGAGGGAAAGTCCCAGCCAAGAAAGAACCAGTCATTCAGCCAGTCAGGGGAAAGCAGAAGAGAGTCATTCAGGCAGTCAGCCAGGGGAGAGAAGAAATCAGTCATCCAGAAAGTGAACAGAGGGAAAGTCCCAGCCAAGAAAGAACCAGTCAGCCAGCGAGTCAGACACGATGAAGCAGAAGAGAGTCATTCAGGCAGTCAGTAAGGGGAGAGACGAAATCAGTCATCCAGAAAGCCAGGGCAAGGCACCAGTCAGTAAGGGGAAAGCAGAAGTGAATCATTCAGGCAGTCAGTAAGGGGAGAGACGAAATCAGTCATCCAGAAAGTGAACAGAGGGAAAGTCCCAGCCAAGAAAGAACCAGTCAGCCAGCCAGTCAGGGGAAAGCAGAAGAGAGTCATCCAGGCAGTCAGTAAGGGGAGAGACGAAATCAGTCATCCAGAAAGTGAACAGAGGGAAAGTCCCAGCCAAGAAAGAAACAGTCAGCCAGCCAGTCAGACACGATGAAGCAGAAGTGAATCATTCAGGCAGTCAGCCAGGGGAGAGCAGAAATCAGTCATCCAGAAAGTGAACAGAGGGAAAGTCCCAGCCAAGAAAGAACCAGTCAGCCAGCCAGTCAGGGGAAAGCAGAAGAGAGTCATCCAGGCAGTCAGTAAAGGGAGAGCAGAAATCAGTCATCCAGAAAGTGAACAGAGGGAAAGTCCCAGCCAAGAAAGAACCAGTCATTCTGCCAGTCAGGGGAAAGCAGAAGGGGAGACGAAATCAGTCATCCAGAAAGCCAGGGCAAAGCACCAGTCAGAAGAAACAGATCAGTCGGCCAATAAGACAGGCAGGCAACAAGCCAGAGGAAAGCAGAGGTGAGCCAGGTAAGAAGAGGAATACAGTCAGTCAACCACAATAAAGCAGAAGTCAGCCAGCCAGCCAGACATGATGAAGCAGAAGTCAGTCAGTCAGGGGAAAGCAGAAGAGAGTCATCCAGGCAGTCAGTTAGGGGGGAGACGAAATCAGTCATCCAGAAAGTGAACAGAGGGAAAATCCCAGCCAAGAAAGAACCAGTCAGCCAGCCAGTCAGACACGATGAAGCAGAAGAGAGTCATCCAGGCAGTCAGCCAGGGGAGAGCAGAAATCAGTCATCCAGAAAGTGAACAGAGGGAAAGTCCCAGCCAAGAAAGAACCAGTCAGCCAGCGAGTCAGACACGATGAAGCAGAAGAGAGTCATTCAGGCAGTCAGTAAGGGGAGAGACGAAATCAGTCATCCAGAAAGCCAGGGCAAGGCACCAGTCAGTAAGGGGAAAGCAGAAGTGAATCATTCAGGCAGTCAGTAAGGGGAGAGACGAAATCAGTCATCCAGAAAGTGAACAGAGGGAAAGTCCCAGCCAAGAAAGAAACAGTCAGCCAGCCAGTCAGACACGATGAAGCAGAAGTGAATCATTCAGGCAGTCAGCCAGGGGAGAGCAGAAATCAGTCATCCAGAAAGTGAACAGAGGGAAAGTCCCAGCCAAGAAAGAACCAGTCAGCCAGCCAGTCAGGGGAAAGCAGAAGAGAGTCATCCAGGCAGTCAGTAAGGGGAGAGACGAAATCAGTCATCCAGAAAGTGAACAGAGGGAAAGTCCCAGCCAAGAAAGAACCAGTCAGCCAGCCAGTCAGGGGAAAGCAGAAGAGAGTCATCCAGGCAGTCAGTAAGGGGAGAGACGAAATCAGTCATCCAGAAAGTGAACAGAGGGAAAGTCCCAGCCAAGAAAGAAACAGTCAGCCAGCCAGTCAGACACGATGAAGCAGAAGTGAATCATTCAGGCAGTCAGCCAGGGGAGAGCAGAAATCAGTCATCCAGAAAGTGAACAGAGGGAAAGTCCCAGCCAAGAAAGAACCAGTCAGCCAGCCAGTCAGGGGAAAGCAGAAGAGAGTCATCCAGGCAGTCAGTAAGGGGAGAGCAGAAATCAGTCATCCAGAAAGTGAACAGAGGGAAAGTCCCAGCCAAGAAAGAACCAGTCATTCAGCCAGTCAGGGGAAAGCAGAAGGGGAGACGAAATCAGTCATCCAGAAAGCCAGGGCAAAGCACCAGTCAGAAGAAACAGATCAGTCGGCCAATAAGACAGGCAGGCAACAAGCCAGAGGAAAGCAGAGGTGAGCCAGGTAAGAAGAGGAATACAGTCAGTCAACCACAATAAAGCAGAAGTCAGCCAGCCAGCCAGACATGATGAAGCAGAAGTCAGTCAGTCAGGGGAAAGCAGAAGAGAGTCATCCAGGCAGTCAGTAAGGGGGGGAGACGAAATCAGTCATCCAGAAAGTGAACAGAGGGAAAATCCCAGCCAAGAAAGAACCAGTCAGCCAGCCAGTCAGACACGATGAAGCAGAAGAGAGTCATCCAGGCAGTCAGTAAGGGGAGAGCAGAAATCAGTCATCCAGAAAGTGAACAGAGGGAAAGTACCAGCCAAGAAAGAACCAGTCAGTCAGCCACAGGAAAGGAAAGTACAAGTTAGTCATCCAGTTAGGACAGAAGCTGAAGTCAGCCAGCCAGTCAGGGGAAAGCAGAAGAGAGTCATTCAGGCAGTCAGTAAGGGGAGAGACGAAATCAGTCATCCAGAAAGTGAACAGAGGGAAAGTCCCAGCCAAGAAAGAAACAGTCAGCCAGCCAGTCAGACACGATGAAGCAGAAGTGAATCATTCAGGCAGTCAGCCAGGGGAGAGCAGAAATCAGTCATCCAGAAAGTGAACAGAGGGAAAGTCCCAGCCAAGAAAGAACCAGTCAGCCAGCCAGTCAGGGGAAAGCAGAAGAGAGTCATCCAGGCAGTCAGTAAGGGGAGAGACGAAATCAGTCATCCAGAAAGTGAACAGAGGGAAAGTCCCAGCCAAGAAAGAACCAGTCAGCCAGCCAGTCAGGGGAAAGCAGAAGAGAGTCATCCAGGCAGTCAGTAAGGGGAGAGACGAAATCAGTCATCCAGAAAGTGAACAGAGGGAAAGTCCCAGCCAAGAAAGAAACAGTCAGCCAGCCAGTCAGACACGATGAAGCAGAAGTGAATCATTCAGGCAGTCAGCCAGGGGAGAGCAGAAATCAGTCATCCAGAAAGTGAACAGAGGGAAAGTCCCAGCCAAGAAAGAACCAGTCAGCCAGCCAGTCAGGGGAAAGCAGAAGAGAGTCATTCAGGCAGTCAGTAAGGGGAGAGACGAAATCAGTCATCCAGAAAGTGAACAGAGGGAAAGTCCCAGCCAAGAAAGAACCAGTCAGCCAGCCAGTCAGACACGATGAAGCAGAAGTGAATCATTCAGGCAGTCAGCCAGGGGAGAGCAGAAATCAGTCATCCAGAAAGTGAACAGAGGGAAAGTCCCAGCCAAGAAAGAACCAGTCATTCAGCCACAGGAAAGGAAAGTACAAGTTAGTCATCCAGTTAGGACAGAAGCTGAAGTCAGTCAGGAAAGAAGAACCAGTCAGCCAATGGGTTAAAATCACATTTTTTGTGATTTTAACCACAAAACCTTTGGACCTCTGTTAAATTGGTTCAGTCATATTAAAGGGGGTGAATATTAACACTGATTTCAACTTACACATTTTTATTTAAATGACATTACTTTGAAGAAACCTGTTTTTAATTTGACATTAAGGAGGTATTTTTCTGAAATGTTTTTTTTTAAAGTCACCAACTTTCACTCAGAGGCACAGTAACGTTTCAAAACTGAAGCAAAAGTCCAAAGACAATGTCAATGACAAGATTTTGGATCTGACTTCTTTTTTGGGATAACCACGACTTTGGTGACTGAGACTGAGTCAGTGGGAGCTCATTCTGGAGGCAGACACCGACTCTACATTTAAGACTAGACTTGAAGACCTTTTTTTATAAAGGCCTGCTGTGAGACCTCTACTGATAGACTGAGCTCCTCTCATCTTCTCTCCTCACTTATACGCCCCCGTTGCATGTCATTAACTTTTTTCTCTCTCCCATAGTTGTGTTGTTTCCTCTCTGTTCCCCTCTGCAGGTACAGTATCCTCCTCCTTGGAGCTGTACATCTCCAGAGTGCAGTTACTGGTTAGTTATCTACCAACCTGTCCAGTGTTTTTGCTGCTCGTTGTTGTTTTTTGTTGCCTACTGTTCTTTTCTCTCTCCTCTTTCCACTCACCCCAACTGGTCGAGGCAGATGGCCTCCCACCCTGAGGTTTCTTTCTCTAAAAGGAGTTTAAAAAGGAGTTGCACAACATCCCATCAACATTCCTCTGCATGTCCTTCATTTTAAATATTATTCTTACTTGTGTATACTTTCTTTATCTACTCAATGTTCATCCTCTGATAAAGGACCCACAGTCCCTCTGCTCTAAAATACACAACAACCTTTTAAAACACATTTAAAAACGATGCCCTAAAACCCAGTGGCTGACAACATGTAAAATAGCACATGCACGCGTGTCAGTGCTCACAAACCTCATGAGGAGTCTCTGGCTCATTAGCATGAGATGAAGACTGGTGCAGGAAGATGCGGTGGACCTGTGAAGGTCCAACAGTTTCCTGGGCTCTCCTCCTCTGTGAACACACAGTTTCTCCATCACTTTACTAATTTCCAGCTTCCAACCAGCTCATTATTATTGAGTTATTAGCATCAGTAGTACAGTAGTAGTAGTAGTACTGTTTTCTTCAGAAGTTTTACTTCAGTGTTGAGTATTTGTACATGCGCGGTGTCACCTCTGGTGCAGCAGGTGGCGCCAATGCTCCCGTTCGAGAGACGGAACGAAGAAGAAGAAGAAGGGCGGAAATGACGCAAGTTTCGCGCGAAATGCGCTCTCCCGTGGCGTCTTGATACCGGACAGTTTGTGTAAATCATCGTTTTGTGAGTCTCGTTTTTAATAAAAACGACTTCAGTCCGGAGCTCCGGTGAAGTTTCAGTGCAGACAGAAGGAGCAGGATGAAATATTTCACCAGACTCAGAGTCCGAAGGGTTTATAAGTGGCGTGGAGAACCGGAGAGTTTCAACAGGAAGTTAAAAACCTACGAATACCGGTGAGTGTTCGACCATCAACAAGGTTAATGATCGTTAAACAACGATTATTAACCTAAGTAATTAATGATAATTAACATTTGACGTTAAACAACCATCATTAACATCATTAACTCACTAATAGGGAACGTGAGCTGGGCTTAGACCGTCGTGAGACAGGTTAGTTTGACCCTACTGGTGATGTGTTGTTGTAATAGTAATCCTCTCGTAGAACCTGGACAGACCTAAAGTGAGTGTTTGTTCCTGCAAAGAGACAAATGACTGCAGAGCTACTGAAGATATAGAGAAAGACGAGCTGCAAAAATAACAAAGAGACAGAAAAAGGTGCAGGTTATTTTATTTACACATTCACAAACTTGAACCAGGTTACGTTGGATCCAAAATGATTCACTAGTCACAAAATGTATTATAATCAATAGGAAATGCAACAGACATAGAATCAGCAATAACACAATAATGAGAATGAATAAACTAAAAGCCAGTATAAACAGGCCGCACTTTAAATAGAGATGGATCAAATAAATAACTCACTTTAACATCTTTGATCATTGTGCTTTTATAAACTGGACTTGTTTCATTTTTCTTTTTGTGCTTCAGCTCCTTGGAGATTAGCGTGGAGGGTCTCCCGAGGACCACCGTCATTACCACGGGCCAACACATTCTCATAGAGGGGGACGATGAAGACAACCCGTACGTGGCCAAAGTCATCAGGCTGTTTGGTGACGGTGAGTTTAGGAAGGATTGTAGGACAGAAATAGTAGAATCTACATTAGAAATGTATTAATGTTTGAAGGAGGAGGAATTCCTAAAAAGTAATTAATGATAATTAACATTTGATGTTAATTGACTTGAGTCAGATGTGAGTCATTCATGTGCTGTTAAAAGGATCAATAGCTAATATATTTACTATACTAAATTATAAAATGAGAATAAAGAATAAAGTAGCTTCTGCGTCAGCAGTACTACAGTCTTTAAACTGTTGTTGAAAAATGTTTGTTGCTTGACCAGAACGCCTGTTTCTGTTTGGACCCATCTGGTCCTGACAGTAACGTCTGGACTCCACAGGTTTCCAGACAGGAAATGACTTAGAGCTCAGTTTCCTTCTGACCAGGTCGGCCTAAGCTACTTTAACTTATCACGGCTCCTAGTAGTGATGGTTGTTTTAACGAATAGAACAATATGACATTAAAACCAGAAAGTTTGTCTTGTTGTGATTCAGAGAGCGGGAAGCAGAAGAAGGCGGTGGTTCAGTGGTTTGTTCGTGTGTCTGAAGTGCCTGTATCCAAACTGAAGCTGCTGGGCCGAGAGCCGCATCGACAGGAGATCTTCTACTATCAGAGTCGAAGCTGTGATGACGAGGTCAACGCAGAGTCCATCATCAGACCTGTGCAGGTAAAGTGGGGGGGGGGGCTAAGTCATCTGTTTTTTTGTTTTTTTTTCTTCTTTTAACTAATATTTCAAGAATCTCCACAACCAACCAAAGAAAAATCATGAACATGTTATTCTACGCACATTGTTCCTCTACACTGGTACTAGCAGTAGACCAACTGTGCTGTGGCTGACAATTAATAATAATAATATTTTAAGTTGCTCTGTTCTACATACAAACATCTCATCCCACCTGTACAGAGATATACACAGAAACTATGAACCTTTGTGTGTCCTTTGAGTGAACTGGCCCTTGCTCACCTGTCCCTCAGGTGAAGCACCTGGATGGAGCAGCTCCGTTCCCTGACTCTGATGATAAAGACACTCTGTACGTGAAGCTGTCCTGGGATTCAAAGACCTTCAAAGTGGTGGATGCTGCTGTGGTGGAGTCTCAACCTGCACCAGCTTCCTCCCCTCCTCCCCACCCCAAACCTTCCCTTCCTCCCTCGCCTCCCTGCTCCCCTCCTGCTGCTGCTCCAGCGTCTCGAGGCCCCTCTCGACGCGCCTTGCCCACGCCGGACCCCACCATCATGCGCAAAGCCGCTTCTGGAGAAGTGAGATACAGCAGAACCACAATGAGCGCGGGGAAGGCCGGTCCCCTGGAGGCAGAGTCCCGGCACTCTGTCACCAAACTGTCGGCCTCAAAGTGTCTGAGCGACAAGAGGAGGAACGCCTCGGCCAGGACGCCGGGGGTCCGCAAAAAACTGGAGCTCAGCAGTGAGTCTTTTAAAACGAGATACAAGAAATATATCTGTCAATGGAGAAGTTTAATGTCTGGTACCAAACGGTTTCACTTCACTATAAAAAAACATGAATTAAAACGGTCGTGTGTTAATTTTCTGTTAACGAGTTGTTTTCAGCTGCAGCCGTTTTTTCCTCCTCCCTTCAGGCGCGGATGACATGATCCCTCAGGACATCCTGAGTCAGCTGTTGGACGAGGAGCAGGAGGTGATGTTGGCTCAGAGGCTGTCGTCCTCCCCACCTCAGGCCCTGCCCCTCACCCACAGCCTCACCCCAATCAGAAGGGCCCACACAGCCCCCATCGCTCCGCTCCGCATCTCCTTGAAGCCCTCAGTAGTCGTCCTCGACAAACTGTCTGAGATGGACAGTCCTCCCTCGACTGCCAGAGATGATTCAACCAGGTCAGAACCCAAAGTCGCACTGTGGAGACTTGTGGAGTCAGTCTAATCAGATTTATCATCATTAAGGTGTTGATGTTCGTTTTTAATGAAACAGTTTCCACTCCTCTTAACATTTTATGATAAGACCACCCTCTGAAAGAGCCTGACGTCTGTTTACTGGCTCAAATAAACGAGATACACTGGTTTAACTAACCAACTTTAAATTCAAAATTTTGTTGATCAAAAGAAACTTGGTCCACGTCCAACTCAAGTTGGGTGCAGATGCAAAAAGGAGAAATTATCCACACAGTGAACTAAAAAATAAATGGAGACAGTACAGTAAATGCAGCCTGACACTGAGAGGACGGACGCCTCGAATCCTGATCACTGACAACTGCACTTAGAGTTGGAGGAAACTGCCAAAGCAGTTGGACATATTTACATGACATATTCAGCTAAATGTACCAAAAAAGCTTCCGTACAAAATGTGCATGAGAGACGGATTTTAACACCAGTGGGGGAAAAAACAGTGCTAGGACAGGCTACATCTGTTATTGTGATTATGTTATGTCTTCTTTTAAACCACATGGTGTCGCTGTAGTAAAGGCAGAGACCTGATTAATATCTCTGTAATTCAGATATTAAACGGGTTTAAACCTTTAATAAACTCTTAAATATTCTGTAAACCAGAGATAAATTGGGTTTAAATGTAGTTTAATCTGGGATTTATATTGGTTTTACAGTTGTTAAAAAGCCATAAGGTGGTTTAAATTGGTTTTTAACTGGTTTAAATCTGCTTTAAATTGGTCTAATTGTTGATAAACGGAATTAAATTCTTTTTTTTTAAGTAATGTAGTTGTTTAAATTTTAAACCACAGAGAAATGGGTGCAAATATGTTTAAAATGTGTTAAAACCAGAGGGAAACTGTATAAAAGTACAGACTGGTTCCTCTGTCAGTCCTCAGCTAGACGATGTGATGGATGCAGAGTTTCCAAACGGCTCGGTTAAAACACCGAGGAGAAGACGAAACGCCACGCCGAGGAGAAACTGTGTCACCAGAAGTGAGCAGAAGTGAGTGAGACACTGCAGAAGAACAAAATGACCCAGCTCTGACTTTTCTGTTTCCTCCATACGTTATTAACAGATCGGAGGTGATGGACAAGGAGAAAGTTTTAAGAGGAAGACGTGCTGTTTTTAATCAGTCGTTTCCCTCGGGTTGTTTCAAATCCAGTCACCTCACTAAATGTCCCACCCTTTCACCCAGTTTCTCTTTTCACATCCTGACTCCAGAAAGATAAAGAAAAGATGAAGGAATTGACTTGTTTATACAATCAGAGAGGTTAAAGTATAAAACGCTTCAGTGACGTCGTTCGACAACCACATGAATCTTCAGAAATAAAAAAGACACTCAAACTACTGCAAATCAGAACAACACTGAAACTGTGCTCGTTGCTTTTTATCATGTTATTATCCGACCACGAGAGCTCACATTCAGTACCAGTAACTAACAAAGGATCAGCGGTGAAGCCAGCAGCTCATTGATGCCTCTTTGAGGTTTGACTGTGAGCTGTGTCGCTGTGTGAAAGTTTCAGCCACAGCGGCCGAAAAAAGAAAAACACAAAGTCAGAACTGGGTGAAGAGGTGGTGTAAAGGTGCCCTGATGTTCCCACATGACAGAGTGAGCAGACAACAGTTTGCTGCATAAAACACGAGCATCAGTCCAGTGTCTTGATCTTCACAGGATGCTGGGAGCACAACAACAAGAAACCTATTCACAGAGGTGTTTTTCCCATGTTCACATGCGGGTGAAGTGGTGCTGGTGTTGCTAAAGCAGAAAGTGGAACATATGCAGATCTGCTGTCTTTAGTATCCGATGATTCAAATGTCGCCCTGTTTCTCCTCAGAGCGACCACTCCTTCTCAAAAGAGAGAACAAAAAACGTCGAAGGAACCGGCTCTGGCTGTGCTGTGAGTATGATCCTATCGAATTTCAAAGTCAAAGTGGTGCACACAAACACAAGAACCTCCAACAAATAAAAGGGAAAAACATAAGAAACAACAGGTAAACTAACATTAACATTTAAGTGTCTGACCCTCACACCTGAGACCTGGACTTTGTGCATGTCGGTAAAACGCAGCAGGTCAAACTTTGATTTCTTGGTGTGATGTCAACAGCCCTGAGGTTGATAATGAAAACTCTCCGATGCTGACGGCTGCCGTCACACCGAGGAGCTCGAAGAGGAAGTCGGCCCAGCTGGTGTCATCTCGCATCAGGAAACAGCTGTGAGGTTTTTTTTTAACCCTTTGGAAAAAAACACAAATTAGAACTTGCTTTAAAATAGAAAGTTGCTGACGGATAAATACGAAACTAGACTTGTTCATATTGTGATGTGTAATCATTTCATGCAGGAACTGTTAATTATCAAACATTCTGTTGATTCAATTTTCAGCTGATTTGTTTTAGTGCTTTGAAAAATGTCTGAGCTTCGTGGTCTGTTTGTTCAGGAACCTGGACAATCAGCAGGAGCTGAACTCAGACACTGAGGATGAAGATGAGTTTGTTCCGTCTAAGAAGGATCTACAGAGCAGCGAGGACGAGGACGAGGAGGAAGCCGGCCTGGGCAGTGATGAGGAGGTGGCTGTGAAGAGAGGGAGACGTGCTGCAGCAGCTGCGGGGGGTCGTACTCCTCGTTCGAAGCAGAAAACTCGCGTGTCAACCAGGACGCCTCGAAAAACTCCCAGCAAGAAGGTAAAAGTACTGTAGTAATACTCCAACCGATGTAATTCTTTGACTTCATTTGATTGTCAGAGTGCGGTTTATACCCTGAGTCATTTGATGATTAAATTAGTGTCGATTGTCACAACAGAGGGTGGAGGAGACCCTGCACAGTTTCTGCTCACGCTGCAAATGAAAACGTGTCTCAGTTCTTTAATCTTATTTTACATTGTGTTTCGTGTTGTAACAGGTCACACCCAGCACACCGCGGACCCCCCGTCACGCCACCCCCAGCATCCCCAGCCGAACCCTGCCGGCTCGACAGCCCACTAATGTTCTGGAGGAGGCCAGAACCAGGTGAGAGGGAGAGTCGGGGACTTCTGATCCTGGTCTGCAGGAGCCAGATCAACACTTCTCCTGTTGTTGTCTTCATAAATTCAGGGTTTAATTAATTCATCAGTGAAAGACTCACAGCTGGTGTCTCATGTTGAATTAACCACAGGTGAAACTTCCTCCTCCAATTCTCACATGAAGTTTTTCAGCTTCCCTCAAAAACTAATGTGTGTTTACAGGCACTTAAATAACAGGTTACAGTTAATTTTCTCTAGTAAACTGATTTCTTAACTGTGAAAAGCAAAGCTGCTGTTCTGTAATCTGGGTAGAAACTGATTTCTCCAGGTCTATTCCTCCAGCACAATTCAGTGATATTTTAAGTACGTCACTTTCCACAGTGCGGTTTTCATCTCACTGTAAAGAGTGTCATCTGTCTGCATCTCACTCACAGCAGTCAGGAAGCGATCTCTTTTGTCCCTATACACATACAATCAGAGAACCCCTCTCAGATTAGTCATCTGCTGCACGAAACTCAGATTTCCAGTATCCAGGTTCCTCGATTACCTGAGTGATCTGGTTACTGAAACACACTCTGTGAAGCACAGAGGACGTGTTGTCAACCGTAGCTTTATTATTATTATTATTATTATTATTATATTGACGTTACATTAAATTAACTAATAAAAA
This sequence comes from Anabas testudineus, assembly GCF_900324465.2. Classification (NCBI taxonomy): domain Eukaryota; kingdom Metazoa; phylum Chordata; class Actinopteri; order Anabantiformes; family Anabantidae; genus Anabas; species Anabas testudineus. Next base: position 24,878,699 of record NC_046613.1, on the reverse strand, counting down.
TGATAAATTAGAAACAAGTTCAGAGTTAAAGGAATGATCACCAGGAACATTTGCATCTATAACTTCTGTTTAATGCTTCTTGTGTGTTGAAGTGTGTATCTGTGTCATCAGGCTGCATGTGTCCTCGGTGCCAGAGTCTCTGCCCTGCAGGGAGCAGGAGTTCCAGGACATCTACAGCTTTGTGGAGAGCAAGATCATCGACAGCACGGGAGGGTGAGATCCACACTAAAACACTCACACAAGCAGCTTCTTGTTGCTTTATATCCTGCAGCACAGGTTACATAGATGGACGCTGAAGGTGGAGAACATTTATTTAAGGGCATCAGCTCACAGTGACCTGCATGACTGTGGATCTCCTCAAGTTCCACTGACCTGTTCATGTATTTGTGTTTCAGGTGTATGTATATCTCAGGTGTGCCGGGAACAGGAAAGACGGCTACAGTCCACGAAGTGATGCGCTGTCTGCAGCACGCGGCCGACATGGACGAGATCCCTCCTTTCCACTTCATCGAGATTAACGGGATGAAGATGACGGATCCTCATCAGGCCTACGTCCAGATCCTACAGGTGAAATGAGACAGAAGAGGAAAGTCAGGCAGGATGTTCTTTATGTAGAAACGTTGCTTTGTGACTTGTAGCACCATCTGAGACCTAAAGTCAGTAGAGTCAATGCTGTGTTCTGCAGAAACTGACGGGTCAAAAAGCCACAGCCGACCACGCCGCCGCTCTGCTGGAGAAGAGATTCAGTAACCCCGCCCCCAGGAAGGAGACCACCGTGCTGCTGGTGGACGAAGTAAGAGCTGCTTTGTATTCCAACACTTTAATAAAATGCAACTTTAATGATCTTGTTGAGTAAAAACACATAAACATATAAATCAGATTTGACAGTTTTATTTAAGTTAAAGTTCACTTCAGGGTTCAGAAGAAGGTTCAATGTCGCTGAGCAGACAAATAGAAGCTGTGACTCCTGTTTTCTTCATTAATTCTTGTCCTGACACAGTTTCTGAAAAGAGCCCCTCCCTGCAGGTAAGAGGGGGTTATTAGTGGATTAGCTTAGTCCCTGTAGGAGTGGACAGTTTAGGTGTTTTCCGTTTAATGTACCCACCCACACTTTCTTGAAATTCCTGCTGTCGGTGTTAATGCACCTAAACCTGTGTCTCGAGTCTGAAGATGACTCGGTGTTAGAACATGTATCCGACTGGAGCTAAAACAAAAGATTGAACAAGTTAATGTGAGATCTTACATTTCTGTTTCAAACAGTATCATTAAAACTCTGAGTCTGAATATGTTTGTATTTATTCAGCGGTAGATTGAGTTGACTCAGTTTCTCAGTAATTGGCACATGAATGTAGTCATAGAACTACATGTAGCCCCCACCCCCATATGAATAAAGATCATCTGAGGACAGAATGACTCCAACAGTTACAGTAAATGAATAAATTAAAATTCACTTCGAGCCGAAATCGAAACCCACACACGTTCGTGCTCATTACTGGTTTGTTGACTTCCTCTTAAATCACAAATTAGAGTGAATGAATTGATTTGAACACGCAGACAAAAGATCAGGATTCAGTTTGTACTCCAGATCCATAAATAATCAACAGACACACAAGACTAGAACTGCAGTGAACAGCAGCTGTTGCTGCTAAAGACATTGTTAATTGACATGATGCTGAGAAAGATTTCAGCCCCTGAATCTTTCTGAAGCTGCTAATAAACAGTTTGTTACTGTGATTTACAATAATTAACACTTCTGTTAATTACGTCTGTGTTTAAGTTTTGTATTTGTCATTAGTCAGTGTTTTAATCTTGATGAAGTCGTTTTTAAGATGCAGTCTGACCCCGAGCTTTGTGTTGTGAACCTCTGTAGTTGGACCTGTTATGGACCAGGAAGCAGAATGTGATGTACAACCTGTTCGACTGGCCGACGCGGCGCCACGCCCGCCTGGTGGTACTGACCATCGCCAACACCATGGATCTGCCAGAGAGGATCATGATCAACAGAGTGGCCAGCAGACTGGTGAGGGAGCTCAGCCGTGCCGAGTTCAGGCAACATGGGAAAATACAGACATCTCTTGGTCACTGAAATCTTCCCCCTCTGTAGCCGCCGTAGTTCACAGCTGGTAAAAACAGAGCAGAACGAGAATAAAACAGTAAAACTAAAGATTAATCACGGCACGAAACGGAGAAAAGCAAATCTCACTGTTGAGATATTAAATAAATATAAATATAAATATAAAATGTTCCCCTTTTTAGTCACCATGTTCTGCAACTTAAACCACACAGGAAACTGTACAAGTAGCAGAAATCCCCGATCTAACCTCAGCAGCAGCTCTGACCCTTAAAACAAGCACCTTGTATTTATGCCATTGTCTTATTTATTATCATTATTATTATAATTATTATTTAATTATATTATTTATTTAATTATATTTTTCATTTACTAACGTCCTACAGATGAAAAAATGCTTCAGTTCAGTTTTTGCAGACCTGATTTTCTGAACTGGTGCAGAATCCTTGTTTACTAACAAACAGTTGTTTCCCTGTTTCAGGGTTTGACTCGGATGTCGTTCCAGCCGTACAGCTTCAAGCAGCTGCAACAGATCATCATGTCCAGGCTGAACAAGGTGAAGGCGTTCGAGGAGGACGCTCTGCAGCTGGTGTCCAGAAAGGTAAGACGACCGGGGCGCCCGCTCTCCTGAGCTGGTTGTAAATTCAGAGACGTTCAGTTCAGTGTCGCCGTCTTCTGACAGGTGGCTGCTCTGTCGGGGGACGCTCGACGATGTTTGGACATATGTCGCCGGGCAACGGAGATTTGCGAGCACTCTGGCGCCGACCCTTCTGCAACAGGATTGGTGGGAATGAGTCATGTGATGGAGGCGCTGAATGAGATGTTTTCTTCTGCCTACATCACTGCCATCAAGTGAGATTTGCTTTTTCCTCATTTCACTGTGTTGTGCTCTGAAACCATCCTGGACGTGAATCTCGGATAAATTAGAATATAGTAAATATCACATTCTACAAAGTCCCTTCTACTGTAAACACCTCTGCTTCCTGCTCTTTAAGTGTTGTTGTTAATGTGTTTTTCAGGTGTGCGTCAGTGCAGGAGCAGCTTTTCCTCAGGGCAGTGATCGCCGAGTTTCGGCGGCTGGGATTGGAGGAGGCCACGTTCCAACAGGTAAAGCTCAAACAAAAACAAGAGTGAAACAAAGTGCTGATTTAGGCAAAGCCGAGCTACAAGTGTTCACATGTTTCCGATATTTACTGTGTGCTAAGCGAACCGGCTGCTAGCTCTACATTAGACAAGTGTATTGTTCCATTTATTTCTGTTAGTCTAGGTTGAAATGTGTAGAAATTTTCATTATAACTTTTAATTCTTGGCAAGAGAGAGTAAAGAACATTTTCCAAAATGCTGAACTTTTCCTTTAAGGATCCAACCTAAGAAGAATTTCAGTGAAGAAGACAGACGTTGGTGAATTTGATGACGTCCAAATGTTCTGGTGTAAAACAAACTAAATATAACTAAAACTAAATATAGGAGCAGCACTGACGAGATATTTGCTCTCATCCGTTCTATTTTAAATTAAACCCGGAGAAACTGTTCTGTATCTCTTCAGAACCAGTACAGGACCAGATCCTGACTCTGAACGTGCTCTGTTCTCCCTATGCTTTGTCTCCCAGGTGTTTGTGCAGCACCAGGCTCTGTGTCGGGTGGAGGGTCTGCAGCCCATCAGCGTGTCGGAGGGCCTGACGGTGTGTCAGCGTCTGGGAGCCTGCAGGTTACTGCTGCTGGAGCCCAGCCGCCTGGGAGTCCTGCAGCGGGTCCGCCTCAACGTGAGCCAGGATGACGTGCTCTACGCCCTGAAGTCAGAGTGAAGGAAGACCCTGTTCTGAGTAAAGAACACGAGAAACTGAGCAGGAGTGTGAAACCACATCTGTGTCACAAAGACGTCATTGATTTGAATTCAGATGAACTGTCTGATCCAGATCCGGGTCTGACCGTGACACAAACACCATCAACTACAGTGAAATTACTTGTTGTTAGGAGCTTCTTCCTTTTTATTACCGAGATAAAAATCACATTGTTAGTGTTCCATAAAACAACGTTGACGGTGAAATTGGACTAAATGTTGTTTAAATGTGGTTTTTCTTAATAAATCTTTTGTCTTATTTCAGGTGGTTTTAGGTGGGAGAGTCTGTGATGTCCCCAGTTTATTAGAAATATCAGCTCGGGCTCTTTCTTCTATAGTGTTTCTTATTTTTATGTTTCAGTGTTTGAATATGTAATAAAATTAATACTGATTTCTAAAATAAACACAACGCAACAAATCAGGACTGCAGGTTTTTCCAAACTCAGCGTCTCTGTTTACTGTGTGGGATGAAACTTTGGGTGGCGTGTTGGTTTGGGGACTTTGTCAGTCGTGGTTTCTAGTGGTAAACGAACAGCAAACTTCAAACTTCAGAAACTGACCAGATGTTCTGTCACAAGCGAAAGGAAACGAGCTGCAGCCAAGACGTGAAATCTTAAGAACACTGGGATTGTTTGCACCTCAGTGTCCAACAGCTTTAATATTTCCTCCATGATGAAACAGTTCTTTTGAAACATTAAAAGTATTAAAACTTGTCTTGATCACTGAGAATGAACCCACTTCACCAGCTTCTGTGACTTTTAATGTGCAGTCACATAGAAAGTGGTGTTCTTTCCCGCGCACCAGCTCATTTCCAGTTTTTACATTTGCTTGTTCGAGGTGAACTCTGCTGTTGATTTGAGTAGTTTACGCTCATATTCAAACTGAAGTTTGTCCTTTATTCATCATGAAACCCCCCCTCCCCTCCCACCCCCGTGTTGTGGGATGATCCAAATAAAGCTGAAAGCTTTGTGAACTTCAGAACTACTGTGAGCAGGAGGCTCAAACGGAGGAGACAGATTTGATTCCTTCACCTGTGACGTTGTTTAAAGCTTGGATCATGTTTTCTGAATCCTTCCCACTCAGTGAGTCTTAGACCGGGTCCTGCTGCCGCCCGAGCCGGAGTGCATCTTTACGCACAGAGAGTTGGATCAGAGCGAGACATCATGAAGACATTTCGTCTTGGTGAGTTTTCATTCTTTTCTTTTTATGTCAGCGGAAGATTTTTAACACATCAAGCGATCAGAGGCTCAGGAGGAGGTCGTGAGTTCGGTTTCAGTTTGTGCCCACAGAGTCTCACATGGCAGAAAACATCACTCGTGGTGTGAATGAATGAATGAATGAATGAATGAAGGTGTGGATCTACCCACTTCTTCTACTTACCCCTCGCTGCTTGAGTTGAGCTGAGAGCAGGATGTGGATGTAGACAGACTGTAACCTTTCAAACTGAGGGTTTCAGTCTCTCAGCAATGATCTAGAATCCATCAAGAGTCACAAAACACAGACGTGAATATCATTTATGATATAACTAGTTTGTTTGTTTCTGTCACCACAACTTTAAAGCACTGCTGCTGATAATGGTTTGTTTCTGTTTTAACTTCTTGTAATTTGTATTGAAGGGACACAAATGTCACACCCCAACCCTTTACCAGAATATGGAGTCAGAAAATGATACGGTGTGATGATTCAAAAAATAAACACAGAATTTTCACTCAGGAGATTATTAGAAATGATGCAAGACAGAATTTCCCAGCACGTAGGGGAACTCTCTCAGCACATGTCAAACAGTCTCAGAAGTTGTGTTAATGTTACAGATGTCTGTGTCATTCTGCTGATCACGCTGCTCAACCTGAATCAACTGTCCTCCGGATCTGATGTGCAGAATCCCCCGGATCAGAAGGAAACCCCCGGATCAGTCCTGCCGGATGTCAGCATGCAGGTGAGTTCATCCAGGGAATCTTAGGGCTGGGACTAAGCCGATTTGACTTAGCCTAATAGTTATAGATCCAGTACCTGCAGTGTTCAACTGGACTGGAAGCTTATGGAGTCTGTGTTCAGACTAAGTGGCAACAGATCGCCTCCACAAATGTTCAGGTTTGATTAAACCATAAGTTAATGATTCAGATTCCCAGTGACTGATCAGTAGTGGAAATGAATCCCTGTTAAAATGCTGAAATGCTTTTATAAGTGAAGGTTTTACTGTCACTTTAGATTTCTAGACACGAGTCACCACTATGATTAAACCGTGTGTCGCCTGAGAGAAGAGGCTGTTTGTTGCTCACTCACCTTATGTAAGAAAGATACTGAACTGGATTGAAGAACCTCTGGTTGTTGTAAAGGCAGCAACAAGGGGATAAAGAAATCTTTATTGATGTTGATGAATCTAAATGTTTGCAGGGGCTGGTCTCTTTGGGTGTTACCTGTTTCCTGACTCCTTGCTCTCTTTCAATCTCTGCAGACGTCTTCTTTAACTTGTTTCCGATCCACTGACCCTGACATCAGAACCGTGGACGTGCTGTATGATTCTGATAGCGATAGTGGCTCCCTGTGGTCTGGAACCGAGGCTCCTTACTGCTCCTCCATTTCCAGACCTTCACGCTCCAGCTGTGTGGTGTGTAGGCAGAATTTCATTTACGCTGTTTGTTTTAACCGTCCCGGGAACAAGAAGATGGAGGGAGACGGTCGACAGATCGAGATTATAAAGAGTGGTAAGAGCTATTTTCCCTGCAGTTGGAGATTAATCCATTGTTACAGAAGAATAAAGAGCGGATCACAGTGAAAACAGTGAATGTTCTTTGGTAAAATCAGCTGATTGGTAGGTGACATCCTCTGGGGAACATGAGAATACAAACTGTCAGACCTACATCTGTATTAGTTGTTGGACCAAAGTGATAATCTGCCAACATTTGAGGAACAAACACAGAAAGAAGAGGGAAAATTAAAGAGTGTGAGTTGCAAATTCTGTGGCTACAAAGAGCAGGTGATAAAACATCCAGAGAGAGAAAGACCTGAACCACTGAATAGAAATAATAGATAGTAAAAGAAAGTCAGGGATGGAAATTCCCCCAAGTGATTTAAATAAACTCTTGTAATGATTCTGTTTTCTTACAGAGTGCCCAGAGTTTCTCAGCGAAGGTACGTATGTGTCATGTATTTTCAGTTTCCGAGTCTTTAAGCAGAAACGGTAAATTCAACCTGGTGGAACTTAAATGGACATTTGTTTCTTTCAGGACGAGAGAACTCTGCTTCTGGAAATCCAGCGGGTGAGTAGTAGAAGATGTTTCTGGTGCTCAAACTTCATCTGTGTCTCATGCTCTTACGTAAGTTTGCTGAGAAATGGTCCTGAGTTTGTGAAGTGTTATGAAAATGTGCTGGGAAGATGAAAATAAGTTAGTAACAAGCAAGGAGATGAGTAAATAGTGATTATTATAACTGTGGTACACTGAGTGTTAACCAACTGACTTTCTCCAGCCACGGTGATCAAATCCTGAATTAATAATCCTGATGTCAACATAAGTGCAGGTTAAAGGCAGCAGCTCTGTGGACGGTTCAACTGTAGTAGATTTAAAAAGTGCACAGAGAGAAAACATATGTACGTAGGATATCGATTTCAATATTGATGCAGATCTCAGGTTTTCTGAGTTTTCTCAGACACAGTATGTGGAGCATAATAATAATACTAATAATAATAATAATATCATAATAATAAGTAATAATAATAATAATAATAACATAATAACATAATAATAATAATAATAATAATAATAATAATAACAATAATAATAACAACAACAACAACAACAACAATAATAATAATAAAATAAAATAATATAAGAAGTGAATGTTGCTTCTCTGGGGACAGTAGTCAGACCTGTTCTAGTCCAGCGAGAGGTCTGGAGACTTCAAGAGACCAGAAATCAAACCTTTTAGCAGCAGGAATTTTAAAGTCAACTCTCTGACCAAATGTTTGCAGCTCTGACTGAAACACCAGCATTTTAAGAGCCTTTGACTCCGGACTCAGTGAACTCAGTGAGTCCTTGTTGTTCCCTCTGTGTCTGACAGGTCGTCCCTGTGGGACGTTTCTTATCATTATCGTGGGCCTGGTCCTCGTGATCATTATTGCAACATGAAAAAGGTCGCTGGCCTTTTTCTTCAGAAGGCTTCGTTCCTTCGACGTGTGCTACACACCACTGAAGATCCGTCCACGGTGGCGAGTGATCTGTTGTCTGTGGTTGTGTGCTGGAGAGGTGGCATTGATGCCGGTGAGGGCAACAGACTGAACGAGCTCATCAAGGAGGCAACATCGGTGGCTGGACTGGGGGGGGGTCGACGAGAACTGTACCATCCTGAACCATCCATCGCACACTACATAGGGATGAGAAGCTCATTCAGCCGCAGACTGATTCCACTGAAAAGTCCTTCAGACGATCCTTTGTGCCCACTGCCATAACACTGTAGCATCTGAACGACACAGAGTTGAACTGGCACCACTTCAACACCTGCCGACCTCATGTGTACATAGTGTATATGTTTCTAAATGTCATGTACCTGTCTCATCTGTTGTGTTTGTATTTCAAATGTCCTGCATATCAATTTACCGTGGTTACTCTATCACTCGGCTAGGTCCCACTGTCATTAAGTCTTGTTGTTTTACTTCTTGTCAGAGTCTTAAAAACAGAAGCATGATCCACAGTGGGTCTTATCACTGCTCTGTCTCTCATCAAGTCATGGACTCCACAAGACCTCGGACAGTGTCCACTGGTATCCGGTACGAGACTGTTTTCATTGTTACTGTAAATAGTTAAACTTAGTTAACCACCATTTCCTTTATGTTGATCTCGTTGGGAGTCTTTAATTTATTCCTTTCTCATTAAGGTCCAGCTAGTCCCTGTTTTTTTTTTGGAATTAGGGTCTTGGTTGGTTTTGTTGGTCTTGATTCATCCTGAAGTGTGTTTGTTTAGTTTTTTCTAAATTGATGAAGAACACTCCATCGTTCACAGTCATCAGCCTTTTTTTTTTATCTATTTAGTTTAAGCACAACACAAAATAAAAATAAACACATAAACAAATTAAAAATCTGTACAGTATTTTTGAGAGTTGATTCAGTATCATCAATCATCAGTCCCTGATGTGACACCTGTAACTGTGTCTAGTTCCACCACTGATTATCTGGGCTGCTCAGGAGAGGGAACGTCCAGCTTGTTTCCAGCACACACTTTAAAATCCTGCATCTGTGATGATCATGGAAAAGTGACCAACAACGACCTGGTGACCCTCTCATGGCTCCGGTGGTGCAGAAATCACTCTGACAACTCATGAGCTTTTAAATTATTGGAAAAAGACACTATCTGCTCCACGAACTCATCATCTGGAAACAGTTTACTGACATCTCTTTGTCTAACTCTGCTTCATTTTATATGAGCTCTGCAAAAAACAGTGTTCTCTTTTGTATGGACATGATAACAACTGACTGTGACCACTGAGCAGCATGACAACAGCCAACCTGGCAAGTTGGATTAACTGTGGTTCTGTTAAAATGAGCAATGAGAAGAGATAAAATTATAGGAAACAGACCCCAGACAGCAGCGTGGGGGTTCACTGATGATTCATTAAGAATCATAGAGTCACATAAACTCATGATAATTAAATATAATCACATATATATATATATATATAATAAAGATACGTCCTGAATGAGTTCATTAATGAACGAGTCGTTATGAAGCCTGTAAGTTGAAGCATGTGTCTTTTTGTCACTACTACTTCTGAACAGAGTTCAGTTGGAAACCACATCCTGCCAACACTGTGGGGGTGAGAAAGTCCCACTTTAGCCAACTTAAGCAAAACAATCAATAGGAGCACTTTAAAAAAATAGTTGTTGAATTCAAAGTTCGACTTTTAGTATAGAAGTAGTGTTTAAAATAAATCTAAATAGAAATAAGTACTTCTGGACTTCCATCTTTAAAGGGTGTAGCTGACTGAGAAGGAGCTGATTTACGGTCTCACAGTAGAATCTTTAACAGTTCCTCTGTGTCAAACTGAGACAACACTCCTGTCCAAGCACGTGTCAAGTCAGTGGGTCCAGCTTTAAGTGTTTTACAGAGCAAAGTGAGAAAACAGCAGGCGGAGTTATCAGCTCTGAAAAGAATAGTCAGCTCGTCCTCAACCAGCTGCAGCATTGAATGCTCGTTACACATTGAAGCAGCGTTAAAGATGATGATGATGATGATGATGATGATCCACTAATTAATACACTACTAGATCCATTTCTCCCATTTCACATCCAGATTCTTTACTAAACACCTGCTGTACAAACCATGTCCATGTTGAATTCATGCTGCTTAGTTTGGAACAACGTACAACTTCCACTTCTGGTCCGTTTGCTTCTGTTCATACATTTACACCTTGATTCCAGTCACACCACGTCCAGACGCCTCCTTCTTGTCTTCAGTCCCTGTTCCCCTGCAGCTCTGAATCCTCGACCTCTGTGAAGAAGCTGTGCAGATACAAACAGTTACGGCAATAATCCAACTCTGGTTTAGCAGTTTAGCAGCTGGTGGAGACGCCACAACGAGTCCAGTTGTCTTTATCCTGAGAGGCGTTTGCTCCGGATTCAGTGTGTGAAACAGCTGTTGAAACGTACGCTCTGCCACCACACTCCGGCACCTTCCCCTGCCTTTCATTGGCTCCTTCACAACCCGCCCATTGAACGTAGCCTATGAAAAAGAATAAAATCTTTATTTACAGATATGTTTAGAGCCTCTAAACAGAATCACTTCACACACACACTTCTATCAACCTCAAATCAAATGTTTAAGGCTGAGGTGCGAGGACAGAGGTTCTGGTTTTAGACTTGATAGACTGGACCAGACCAGTGAGTTTAAACACCTCACTCCCTCTAAATGTTCTGATCCATTTAGTCATTTAGCAGACGCTTTTATCCAAAGCGACTTACAAGTGAGGAACAAGGCAAGCAAACAAAATCAAAGCAAAGTGCTATTGAAAAAGTGTTTCTGTTTCAAGAGATGTAAGAAAGGGTAGAATTTTTTTTTTTTTTTTTTTAAGTGCAAAGGAAGATGCAGAAGAGTTCTGTTTTCAGCAGTTTTTTAAAGATTGCAAGTGAGGTGGCTGAGCGTGCAGAGATAGGCAGCTCATTCCACCATCTTGGGATCACTGAGCTGAACAGTTTTCCTTGGTGTCGACTGTGTGGTGCTGGTACCACCAGACGACGTTCCCTGGTTGAGCGCAGTGGACGGGAGGGGATGTAGACCTGAACGATTGAATTGAGATAAGATGGAGCTGTGGAGTTCACCACTCTGTAGGCAAGAGACAGAGCTTTGAACTTGATCCTTGCAGCCACAGGAAGCCAGTGCAAAGATTTGAAGAGCGGTGTGACATGAGAACTTTTAGGTTGATTAAAAATGAGGCGTGCTGCCGCATTTTGGATCATCTGGAGGGGTTTGGTCGTGGATGCCGGTAAACCCATCAGTAGTGCATTGCAGTAATCCAGGCGAGATAAGATAAACGCCTGTACAATGAGTTGGGTTGTGTACTCCGTCAGATAGGGTCTGATCTTTCTGATATTGTGGAGGGCATATCTACACGACCTAGCGACTGTGGCGATGTGATCTGTGAAGGTCAGCTGGTCGTCAATGATGACCCCCAGGTTTCTGGCTGACTTAGTAGGGGCAATCACTGCAGATCCAATGTTAATGCTGATGTTGTGTTGAGTTGAAGGTCTGGCAGGGAAGACTAGAAGTTCAGTTTTGGGTATGTTGAGTTGAAGGTGTCTTTTTCTCATCCAGGCAGAGATGTCAGAGAGACAGGCAGAGATGCGAGATGAGACAGTTGAGTCATCCGGCGGAAAAGACAGGAAGAGCTGTGTGTCATCTGCATAGCAGTGATAAGAAAAGCCATGAGAATGGATGATATAGCCTAGAGAAGAAGTATAGATTGAAAAAAGAAGAGGACCAAGGACTGAGCCCTGCGGTACACCGGTGGAGAGGTTATGAGAGTCAGAGACACGCCCCTGCCAGAATACCTTAAAGGTTCCTTCGGACAAGTATGACCGAAGCCAGACTAGAGCTGATCCAGAGATGCCCAGGTCTGAGAGTGCAGTCATGAGAATCTGATGGTTCACAGTGTCAAAGGCTGCAGATAGATCTAATAGAATAAGGACAGAAGAGTTACCTGCAGCTTTTGCCACCCGTAGGGATTCCACAACAGTCAGAAGTGCCGTCTCTGTGGAGTGACCACTCTTGAAGCCAGACTGATTGACATCAAGGAGGTTATTCCGGGAAAGAAAGTCAGAGAGTTGATTGGAGGCTGCACGTTCCAGAGTCTTGGCCAGGAATGAAAGAAGAGAGACCGGTCTGTAGTTCTCCACAAGGGAGGGATTCAGAGAAGGCTTCTTCAACAGTGGAGTAATCTGGGCCTGCTTGAACGAGGTGGGAAAGGTGCCTGTTGTGAAAGAGGTGTTAATGATCTGTGTAATGGCTGGTATTAGTGTTGGCGCGATAGCTTGAAGAAGAGTAGAGGGGATCGGATCCAGAGAGCAGGTGGTCGGGCGATTGGAGAGGAGGAGGTTGGATACATCGTCCTCTGACAGTGTTGAAAAAGTGAAGTGAGATGCATCGTCAGGTTTAGTAAGCAGAATGTCATTGTCAGGAGGAGAGAACTGGGAGCTGATGGCTGCCACCTTGTTGGTAAAAAAGGAGGCAAAGTCGTCAGCTGTGAGACAGGTGGGTGGTGGAGGTGGGGGTGGATAGAGTAGAGATTTGAAAGTTGATCCATCATTGTTGATCCCACAGCTCCTCTCTGTTCTGCTCGCTGCTGATTTGTGCGTGGAGGCTTGAGCTGCCTCTGGAGGGGAGAGGTTTTATCACTCGTTTCCCCTTATTTGAGAACATGCTTGTGGTTTCACGGGACAAAGAGAGGAGATTTGGGCAGGAATACTAAGACTGGACGCAATAAAGACAGGTGAAGTTTCAGTTCAGATGATGTGTCTGCAGAACAGAAGAAACTGTTTCATGGACATAAATCTAACTCAGCTGGTATTTTCTTGAAGAGGAAGAATGTAGGTGCAGGTTTCATTATGTTCATTATGTTTTTTTCTAAGTTTTAAATTGTTGAAATGATAACAGGTTTCTCAAGAAAGAGCAACACAAACAGTCAAAAACTGCAGGAAACCACGAGCATGGCCCCAGCACTGAGCTACTCTGTGCTTCACTTCCCCTGTGTCTCTGAATCTGGAAGGTTGCTGTTGACACAGATGAAGTGGAAAGTGTGTTACTTTTGTTTCTGCAGGTTGCAGACATGTGAGTGTCTGGTGAGTGCTCTGCGTTCGTTCCAGTAGTGTCTGAACCACAGACTGAGAACTGGAAGTTTAGTTCATAAACAGGGAATTTAGGTTCAAACTGTTTTTGCTGTTGGCTGCAACATCAATTCCTAAAAAGGAAATTCATTTATTTTTTAATGTAAAGTTTCGTATTACCGTACTAATGAATTTAGTAATAAGAAACTAATGAATTAAGATTACTAATGAATCTTTGACACTTCTAAACCTGTGGCTCTGCAGATATTGTTAATTAGTTTTGTACGTGCACAGAGCAGGTCTGTCCTGAGCTTATGTGCTGAAACCAACCATGACATGAAGTGATCCTCAAATATTCAAATGTGATGTTGTTGTGTCACTTTTTATTTGATTGCTGAGTTGCATCAACACATGCAGCTCAGTTTGCTGCCTGAACAGTGAATAAAACAACACGAGATCTGTTCTCCACTAAAAATCTAATCGTGAAAAATACCTTTACACTCCCAAAACACCAGGTTTGTGGTCTTAACCCTCGACCCCCAGTTTTAATCATCATGGTCAATAGGTCGTATCCAACGACTTGAAGCATCTGTGGAATCACAAACTGCAGCTTTGACTTCAAATCTGTCTTTTCTACTAACTTCAGACGAGAACTTCTTCTTCTCTTTCGGCTTTTCCCATCAGGGGTCGCCACAGCGAATCATCCTTCTCCACCTAACTCTATCATGAACATCTTCTACCCTAACACTAGCCAACCTCATGTCCTCTGTTAAGACATCCATATATCTCCTCTTTGGTCGTCCTCTTGCCATCCTGCCTGGCAGCTCCATCTCCAACATCCTTCTACCAATATACTCACTATCCCTCCTCTGAACATGTCCGAACCATCTCAGTCTGGCCTCTCTGACTTTGTTGCTAACTCAGACAACGTGAGCCGTCCCTCTGATGTACTCGTTCCTTATTCTGTCTAACCTGGTCACTCCTAAGGAGAACCTCAACATCTTCATCTCTGCTACCTCCATCTCAGCTTCTTGTCTCTGTCTCACTGCTACCGTCTCTAACCCATAGAGCAGAGCTGGTCTCACCACTGTCTTGTAGACCTTTCCTTTGAGTCTTGCTGACACTCTTCTGTCACACAACACTCCTGACACTTTCCTCCACCCGCTCCAACCTGCCTGCACTCGCCTCTTCACCTCTTTTCCACACTCTCCATCACACTGAACTGTTGACCCCAAGTACTTAAACTCCTGCACCTTCTTCATCTCCGCCCCCTGTAACCTAACATTTCTACCTTGATCCCTCTCGTTCAGACACATGTATTCTGTCTTACTACGACTGACCTTCATGCCTCTTCTTTCCAGAGCAAACCTCCACCTTTCCAGCTGTTCCTCCACCTGCTCTCTACTCTCACTGCAAATCACAATGTCATCCGCAAACATCATTGTCCAGGGTGATTCCTGTCTGACCTCATCTGTCAGCCTGTCCATCAGCATAGCAAACAAGAAGGGACTCAAAGCTGATCCTTGGTGTAGTCCCACCTCCACCTTGAACTCCTCTGTCTGACCTACAGCACATCTCACCACCGTCATACTTCTCTCATACATGTCCTGAACTAGTCTGACGTACTTCTCTGCCACTCCCGACGACCTCATACAGTACCACAGCTCCTCCCTCGGCACCCTGTCATACGCCTTCTCTAAATTCACAAAGACACAATGCAGCTCCTTCTGACCATCTCTGTACTTTTCCATCAACATTCTCAAAGCAAAAATGGCATCAGTGGTGCTCTTACGGGGCATGAAACCATACTGCTGCTCACAAATCTCCACCTTCTTCCTAAGCCTGGCTTCCACTACTCTTTCCCACAGCTTCATTGTGTGGCTCATCAACTTTATTCCTCTATAGTTGCTGCAGTTCTGCGTGTCACCCTTGTTCTTAAAGATCGGAACCAGAACGCTTCTCCTCCATTCCTCAGGCATCTTCTCACTCTCTAGAATCCTATTGAACAAACTGGTTAGAAACTCCACTGCTGCCTCTCTTAAGCACTTCCACACCTCCACAGGTACGTCATCAGGACCAACAGTCTCTTCATCCTTTTCAGAGCCTTCCTCACCTCATCCTTTCCAATCTCTGCTATTTCCTGCTCCACAACATCAACATCTTCCTCTCTTCTTTCCCTGTCATTTTCCTCATTCATCAGATCCTCAAAATACTCCTTCCATCTTTTCTGCACACTCTCCTGGGTTGTTAGTACCTTTCCATCTCTGTCCTTAATCACCCTTACCTGTTGCACATCCTTCCCATCTCTATCTCTCTGTCTGGCTAGCCTGTACAAGTCCTTCTCTCCTTCCTTTGTGTCTAACCTGTCATACAGCTCATCGTAAGCTTTCTGTTTGGCCTTTGCCACCTCCCTCTTCACTCTACGCTGCGCATCCTTGTACTCCTGTCTACTTTCCTCAGTCCTTTCTACATCCCACTTCCTTCTAGCTAACCTCTTCCTCTGGATGCATTCCTGTTCTTCCTCATTCCACCACCAAGTGTCTTTACCTTCTTTCCTCTTTCCAGATGACACACCTAGCACCTTCCTACCTGTTTCCCTGATAACCTCTGCTGTAGTTTCCCAGTCATCTGGAAGCCCATCCTGACCACCAAGAACCTGTCTCAACTTCTGTCTGAATTCCTCACAAGTTTCTTCATTCTTTAGCTTCCACCACTTGGTCTTCTTCTCTGACTTCCCTCTCTTCTTCTTCCTGACCTCCAGGGTCATCTTACACACCACCATGCGGTGCTGTCTGGCTACACTCTCTCCTACCACCACTTTGCAGTCACTAACCTCTCTCAAATGACCTCGTCTACATAGGATGTAGTCCACCTGCGTACTCCTACCTCCACTTCTGTATGTCACTCTATGTTCCTCTCGCTTCTGGAAGTAGGTGTTGACTACAGCCATTTCCATCCTCTTAGCAAAGTCCACCACCATCTGTCCTTCCGGATTCCTTTCCTTCACACCAAACCTGCCCATCACCTCCTCATCACCTCTGTTGTCCTCACCAACATGCCCATTGAAGTCTGCTCCAACAACAACTCTCTCTCCTCTGGGGATACTCTCTATGACCTCATCAAACTCACTCCAGAATCTCTCCTTCTCTTCTAACTCACAGCCAACCTGTGGCGCATACCCACTGATTACATTCATCATCACCCCTTCAATTTCTAGCTTTATGCTCATCACCCTGTCTTAGACTCTTTTCACCTCTAGAACACTGTTCACAAACTCCCCCTTCAGAATCACTCCTACCTCGTTTCTCTTCCTATCCACACCATGGTAGAACAGTTTGTATCCTCCTCCGATACTACGTGCCTTGCTGCCCTTCCACCTCGTCTCCTGTACACACAGAACATCTACCTTCCTTCTCTCCATCATGTCTGCCAGCTCTCTGCCTTTCCCTGTCATCGTGCCAACGTTAAGAGTCCCTATTCTCAGATCTATGCTCCTGCCTTTTCCCTTCTCTCTCTGACCACGAACCCTTCTGCCTCCCCTCTTTCTTCGACCAACAGTAGTCAAATTTCCAGCGGCACCCTGTAGGTTAACAGCACCGGTGGCGGTCGTTGTTAACCCGGGCCTCGACCGATCCGGTATGAAAGTGTTATTGATGATTCGCATGGTTATTTTGGCAATTTTTACGCCGGATGCCCTTCCTGACGCAACCCTCTCTATTTATCCGGGCTTGGGACCGGCACAGAAGTAACTGGCTTGCAACCCCTGTGGCTAGATTAACTTCAGACGAGAACAAAGGCCTGAAAACCAGAGAGTCAACCTGCAACCTAAACTCTGATTAAACCAAATGATTTGACTTCCCGACTTGTTCCATTTACACATTTCAGGTAGGAGTTGTCCCCGGGGGTATGTTAATATTTGTTCATAATATCTCCACCATTCCAAGAAAAGCCCCTCAGTGAGTTTCCCTTCCTATTCTGGGGGGTCTGTCACATCAGCGTCATTTCTGAAAAAGAAAATCACCTGTCTTAAAAATCTGCATCTCAAACGTCCTGGGGGCCAGTTCCTCTTTGTTGGGATGTTTTTTTTATGTAAACTGAGTAAAAAGACTGAATCCGAGGACTGAATGTGTCCTGTGTGAATCACTGCAGCACCAGATCCCAAAAACCTGACTTCAAACTGGTTGTTGGTGTTTGCAGCTCTGAACTTTACAGAAATCGTGTTTTCACAGATTCACACAGGAAGATGAAAACAAATTCAGACTGAGAGTCTCTGCTGCCTTTGTGACTTTCTCCTCTTTTCACCTTCTTCTGTTTTGACGGTAAAAACACTTTGTGAGAAGAAGAGGAGTCGTGGATGAGAGGTCTGGTCCAGTCTGGTGGTCCCGGACCCCTAAAACCCTCTGGTACCAGAGGCTCAGCAGGAGGCGGTTGTCCTCATGAACTGTTTGACTGACGGGACTACGCAGGGGCACAACCCGGGAGGGTCCCGGCTGTTGGTGTAAAAGCTCCGTCAGGGTTCAGACTTGACGTGTTCAGTCTTCCAGAGACATTTTAATTTCTGTTTAGTTGTCAACATTTTCCTCCAGATTAGAAATAGAACAAAGGTTCGATTGCGTCTTGATCCTGTTCATTAAAGTCCCATTTGTCACTAAGAGTTTAAGTGGGACAGTTAATTAACAAACGTGTTTCTAATTGTTTAATTATTATTTCTCACCAGCAAACATTAGAAGTATGTTTGTGGGACGTCTCTTCCCTCTGGGCATCAGTGGAACATGATACAACCAGACAGACGCGTTTCTGGGGATCAGAAAAAAGAAATGAGAAGGTGAATTCATTTACTGGGGCTCAGTGATTCCACTCCTATTAAAAGTTTATTCACGTCTTTTCAGGATGACATTGATCTTGGCAAATGTTTTGTGGAGGAGTCACCTCCACCCTCTCCAGAACAGAACCACAGAAACACGATGACTCAGAACAGCTGTTTTTCACCAAGCAGCAAGGAGCAGTCGTCATCCTTAAATCGTGAGGATGACAAACATGTTTCCTCTTTATTTGTGCCGTGTTGTTCTGTTTTATGACGTCATGACATCAGTCAGACAGTGGCCACGTGCCACTTCCTGGAATCTGGAATTGAATAGTTTCATAACCGAAGTGAGGTGAGTATAAAACGAGATTAGTCAAGTCAAGTCAAGAAGCTTTATTGTCATTCCAACCACATATAGCTGAAGCAGTACATAGTGAAATGAGACAACGTTTCTCCAGAACCATGGTGCTACATAAAACGGAAACAAGACAAACATGGGGCTGAGGACTGCTAAGTTGTCCGAGACACATGAAGTGCATCCTGTGCAACCTAGTGCAAACAGTGCAAGAACACAAAGAGAAAGTGCAGACAGACGTCAGAAGACAGTGGAACACAGAACACAAAACACAAAACAGCAGCGACCAGTAGCAGAATCTACAATGTACATCTGATGTACTGTAAAAACTATGGTGAAAATTATGTGCAAGAACAGCGAAGTCAAATGATTTGTGCAAAATGGAAACATGTCAAATCTAGTGTGTGTGTGTGTGTGTGTGTGTTCAGTTCAGTTTGTTGTGTGTGTGTTGAGGAGCCTGATGGCTTGAGGGAGGAAACTGTTCAAAAGTCTGGTTGTGAGGCCCGAATGCTCTGGAACCTCTTCCCTGATGGCAGAAGTGTGAAGATTGGGTGTGAGGGGTGGGTGGGGTCGTCCACAATGCAGGTAGCTTTGTGGATGCAGCGTGTGGTGTAAATGTCCGTGATGGAGGGGAGAGAGACTCCAATGATCTTCTCAGCTGTCCTCCCCGAAATGGTGCAGTTCCCAAACCAGGCAGTGATGCAGCCGCTCAGGATGCTCTCAATGGTCCCCCTGTAAAATGTAGTCAGGATGGGGGGCGGCAGATGGGCTTTCCTCAGCTTCCTCAGGAAGTAGAGACGCTGCTGGGCCTTTTTGCTGATGGAGCGGGTGTTGAGTGACCAGGTGAGGTTCTCCTCCAGATGAACACCAAGAAATCTGGTGCTCTTGACGATCTCCACTGACGCTCCATCGATGGTCAGTGGAGAGTGGTCACTCTGTGCTCTTCTAAGGTCAACAACCATCTCTTTAGTTTTCCCAACGTTCAGAGACAGGTTGTTGGCCTTGCACCAGGCTGAGAGCTGATGTACCTCCTCTCTGTACGCTGACTCGTCGTTCTTGCTGATGAGACCCACCACAGTCGTGTCATCAGCGAACTTGATGATCTGATTCGAGCTGTGCATCGCTACACAGTCGTGAGTCAGCAGAGTGATCAGCAGTGGACTGAGCACACAGCCCTGAGGGCCCCCCGTGCTCAGCATGGTGGTGCTGGAGATGCTGTTCCCGATCCGGACTGATTGGGGTCTCCCAGTCAGGAAGTCCAGGATCCAGTTGCAGAGGGAGGTGTTCAGACCCAGTCGGCTCAGCTTCCCAATCAGCTGCTGGGGAATGATGGTGTTGAATGCTGAGCTGAAGTCTATGAACAGCATTCGAACATATGTGTCCTTGTTGTCCAGATGGCTGAGGGCCAGGTGGAGAGTAGTGGTGATGGCATCGTCCGTGGAACGGTTTGGACGATATGCAAACTGCAGAGGGTCCAGTGAGGGTGGAAGCTGGAACTTGATGTGCCTCATGACCAGCCTCTCGAAGCACTTCATGATGATGGGTGTGAGTGCAACATTAGCATTGTCATTAGCAGAGAATTATGTACTTGTGGTGGAAGATACCAACAATAACCTCAGTGTAGTGGAGGGAGTTCGTGCTCATCTCTCAGATCCTCCATTTTGCTACAGCTGAAAATGTGCAGCGGCCATTTGAGCAAGCAGCCAGTACCAGGAGCCAGAGAAAGCTGTGCCTTGATTATTTTAGTCTGTACAGATGTCAGAGGATGTCGTCTTTACTGTACTTCTGTAGCTTGTACGTGAATCTCTACACTTTAGTTTGGTCTCTTTGTTTCTGTTCCTGCTTTCGTTTGAATCACTGTTAACAGCCCCTAAAGTGGAAACTGGACACGTCTTAGCTGTGTGCTGTAACCTGACGGACGGTGTAAGAATGGAGATGGAGGGTGTGGGCGTTACCATCAACACACGGCGGAGCAGTGAGAAGGAGCAGAGGAACCAACACAAGTTCTACTGTTGTATCTGAAGTCTCTTCTGTGATCTTAGGAAAATCATTTTTACCTCTTTGTCTTTGTTCCTTGACTCAAACAACCATGATGACGAACTACGATCTGCAGACTGTCCGACTCTCTCTGAAGGTACGTTTCTCTTTGTTTCATGTCTTCACAGTTTAATTGTCTGATGTCATCAAGGTCTCACACACACATCGAGGTCCTGTACTAACGTCACAGTAACAACACTCCAGTACTTGTAGTACTAGTAGTAGTACTTGTAGTTTATTTGTCACACAGGACGTACCCCGGCATTGTTTCACACACAGAGGTTAAGCTGCTTCCATCCCGTTTTCTTTCAAACACACATTCAGGAAGTTTTTCGCTCCATCACTGATCAGCTGATTAGCTTCTTAAATAAAATGTGATTGTACCACGGCTGATTGGATCTTTCTCCTTTGCTTCTGCATCTTTGCACTTTGTGTTCGACTTTTTGTCTGAGATTCAGTGAATGTGAACTCACAAATTCTGTTGAAGATGATTTTTACATTGCAACTGTTTTACTATTTGCTAATAACACTGAAGATCTGTTTTTACATAGTACATTTACTTCTAATGGAATGTTTTACGCTGATTTGCTGAAGTATTTAATTATATTTCTGAAGTAGGCACCTTCAGAAATACCACCCCTCGACGTTTGACTGTTGTTTCATCTGTGTTTGACAGGACGGCCGGACAGCACCGTTATCTCCATCATCACATTCATCATCCTCTTCTTCATCACCGTAACTGGACTGGGTTGTTGTCTTTACAGGAGCCCAGATGGTAGGTGATGAATCAGTGGTACTCAGTGGTGTTCTGGTACAGTCTACAGCGAAGCATCAGTAGAATTACATGAGCCAGCAGCAGTAACCTGCTCACAGTCGGCTTCATGGAGCAAACTGAACAGAAAAGTTAGAACACAGAGTTCTCTGCCACGTAACCAGGTTTCTATTCATCTTTCAGGAAGAGATGAACACAAAAACATCATGAAACGAGAGATGATTAGTCTCCAAAACAAGTCAGAGGTGGAGGGAATTCAGAGCTGCTGCGTGAACGCTTCCTGCCCTAAAGAGTGAAACAGGACGTCCTTAAAGAGACGCAGCATTAATTATAAATTACACATTTAATGGATCTAATAAATTCATATTTTACTCTTCTCTTTTAGAGAAACACTCTCACCAGCTCCACAGTCGATCTGTTAGCACCGTGAACCACCTCCACCTCCACCTCCTCCTCCTTTCTCTACTGTCTTTGTTTGTATTTGATGTAACTGTAGTTTCATAGTATTTGTATTAAATGTGTCTATAACTCTTCCTTTGTGCCTGCATCTCCATCTTTTAACAAATAAACACACCTGCTCCTGTAAAACACTAGTACAACACAATTATGCTGTATCGCCAGCAGATGCAGGTATTTAGAGCCACTGGAACAGGCTAACTAACACTTACACTTCAGGTAACAATAAAACTGCAGGTAGCTCAGTGACCATCAGTAGTTAGACAACATTTGAATCGGTGCCTGTGAATTTGTGTTGTCAGATCTCATCTGCCCCCCCACCCCGCCTCAATACAGATTACTCATTATCCACACCTGTGTTACTCCTACTTAAGCAGCTCTATGTGCCTCACTGTGTCCTCTTCTAGGAGGACTCTGCTATCCCTGCTACAACAGCCATGATCCAGCCATCTCCCCTGACCATCTCGTGACCAGGACGACACTCATGATTTAATATCCACTCTAGACGGAAATGATTCCATCTCAGATCATAAATGTGTTTTATTTGATACTTAAATTAATTGAACAGCCAGTCAGCAGCAGAGTTCACTAGCACCTTTTACCTTTTCTGCCTTTTTACTAATATTTGTGCCTCCACAACAAGGCAGAGGCCTCACTGTGCAGACAGATGCTGGGGACACCGTCCGTCCTAATATGGGGGAATAAAAATGAGTCGGAGTTTTTACTGCTACTGTTCTATTTTATAAAAGATGGTGAATAGTACCAAACTCTAAAAGACATCTAGAGCAGCGGTACTCAAGGGCCTCTGGTTGCTGTCTGCAGGCCCGGCTCCTGTGACCTCTGGAGCTCAGGATCGAAAAGAAAGAAGAGGAAACAGTGATATAGGCAGAAGTGAAGAGCTGAACGAATCAGTTACTGATCGTTCAAGAAGAGAGAGAGAGCTGAAACCAGACGTGTGTGTTTATCTCTGTTATTCCTGTTTTAATAGTCACTTCAACAGTTACCACAAATCCAACCTCCTGTGTTCTTCACCTTTATTCTATGACTGTTTGGGAGATTTTAAATTGAAGTTAACCAGATATAGAATCAATCTTATAGGAAACCGAATTCATCAGGTTATTAGAAGCAGCTTCTACAAATACAACACATTCATGACCATGAATAACATCCAACAAACCTCATTAAAACCTTTTTTAGACCATTACACGTCTGATAAACTAGAAATTTTCCTTCACGTCTTTTGAGAAATTCATCATTGACAAAGATGCAGTTTTAGAAAAACTACTAGTTAATGAACTAACTGAGCCTAATTTAACACAGCTGTCAGATCTCTTTTTCCAGTACCATACTACTTTATATGAATTCTAGATTTACTGTAGTACATTTAGTCACTTTTCAGCCTGAACCCAACAACAGGAGGCTCCTCTGTGACCCCTGCTGGCGGATCATTGACTCCACCTCGATGTGTGGGGACGAGCTGAGACTCAGTGAAACTGACTCAGTGAAACTCTCTCAGAGTTTTCGAAATGAATCATCATTTTTCTCCGCTGCTGTTATAGCTGAGCTTCCGCTGCAGGTGCTGCACACTGGTTCCTCACAGACATCGAGGAAAGTTGCAGCTCGGTGAGTCTCTGCTCCAGGTCACAGGCAGGTTAGGATCTAATTATTTCTAATGAGTCTGTTCGGTTTGATTTTTGTCCGTGATTATTTAGATCGTGATAAACATGTGAACTCGTTATTAGTCAGTTTAATTCATGTTGTAAAGTTTCACGTCACCGGTACCTAAATTTACCCACATGTGTGAATCACTTTGATCATTAAACATGTCGAAGATCATTCGGGATCGAATCATTTCTGATGCTGAAACAGAATCTACAGAGTGGAAGTCAGGGGGAAAGTTACCGGTGAAAGTTACCGGTTACCAGGGCAGAGATGGCACAGAGAGGGAGCTGCACCCAACAACAGAGTGTTCAGTTAGAAAGGACACTTTGAATGATGAAGACACTTTTTAACCTGGATTCTTCTTCTTCTTCTTCTTCTTCCCTCCTCCTCCTCTTCTCAGAATGGATTTCTCCTGCTTCAGCACCGATGATCCAGCTGCTGTGAACGCCACCACAGTGTATGATTTTAAGGAGGACTATGAGGATCTCTGGAGCAGACACGACCCCCTCCCTGCCTGTTCCTCCTCCCTCAGCCCCCCTGACTCCCTCTGCTCCGTCTGTCTCCAAAGACTCGTCTACATTTTGTGCCGCAACCTGACGGATGGTGTGAAAGTGGTGATGGAGGGTGAAGGAGTCCAGATCAACATAGAGAAGGACGGTGAGAAGCTGCTGGTAGATCTTTATCAGTGAGATGTTTGATGTAGAGAGATACTCCAGGTTCAGGACCTGATGACTGTTACCTGTTCTCACCTGTTCTCAGCTGTTCTCAGCTGTTCTCAGCTGTTCTCACCTGTTCTGTTACAGAATGCCCTGAACCCCTCTCTCATGGTAAGTGTCCTCTAGTTTATTTGTTCTGCACAGTTTTCAGATGCAACACAGTTTGACTAAAAGTAGAAAACAGTAGATGTTAAAATGAGCAGGTTTGAAAATTCTTTACTTTGCACAGAAGAAAAACAAACTGTCACCAAAGAAAACCAGGAAACCACAGACGGTGCCGTTGGTCCAGTTTTCTGATTTGATGAAACATGATGCTGTTGACTGAACGTCGGTGGTGCAGTCAGTTGATTGTTTAGTGAATCAACACATGATGAATTGAAACTATTTCAGTAATTGATCAAGAATTTGAATTTTTAGATGTGGACATCAGAGAATTTTACATCTACGTCATCCTCGGGATTCTTGTCTTCATCATCATCATCGTCGCCATTGGGGTGGTGGTGGGATACAGACGCTGTGTCTCCAAAACCCAGAAACAGTCAGTAACAATCTAAGATGATACTATATCATTTTGAACATCAGTAAAAATACTCTGAACTCTGAACTTTAAACCAGTAAAATTAAAGTTAATAGATTGAGTTTCATTCAGAGTTTACTTTGATTTCTCTACTTTGCTAATTAATAATTTCCTGATCATCTCTCTTTAACTCTCAGTGACCTGCAGTTAAACCACCGGACTGAACCGACTCCGGACCAAGTTCTGGTACCGACCGGTGCTGATGACGTCCAGGCTGACGACAGACAGTCATGTGACATCATTATGATGGAAGCTGAACTCACAAGAACATTAGATGCTTAAATTTCCGGCTGTGATTTCAGTAACTGTTAGATCAACACCAGCTGGTAAAGTCTATCCAAATAATAAAAATAAAGTTTTTAAGTTTCTTAAAAATGTGTTACGACCCTGTTTTCCTGTCCTCGTCCTCTCTGTCTGTCTCTCACTCGTACTCACCTGGCCTCACTCTCTGTTTCCCAGCCACTTCCTGTCATTTGGTTCATTTCCTGTGCCATCACCATGATCAACTCCACCTGCGTCTTCCTCCCACTCACCTTGATTATATCCGTTTCACCTGTGCACTGACCTCCATATATACTGCTCCAAAAAATTAAAAGAACACTTTTTAATGAGAGTTTAGCATCAGGTCAGTTAAACATCTGGACATTGATTTGGTCAGTTCAGTATCAGAGGGGGTTGTCACTCAGTTTCCACTGCTTTGATGTCAATTCAATTAACAACAGGTGAAGTAGAGGGGCAACAATAAGAGGAGAGCTGGACGGGGTCCGGGACCGGTATCTGCTCCTCTGTGCAAGTAGGAACAAGATGAGCACAGTCAGAACCAAACAACATGACCTCCAGCAGGCCACTGGTGTAAATGTCTCTGACCAAACATTCTGAAACGGACTCCATGAGGGCGGTCTCAGGGTCAGACGTTCTCCTGTGGTCCCTGTGTTCACTGCCCGGGACCGAGGAGATCGATTGGCATTTGGGTCTGCCACTGGGCCCCTGTGCCTCTCACAGATGTTGTGCAGCCCGTTACATCATTGCACCTCAGACTGTCCGGAAGCTCAGTGTAGCCTTGGACAAGCATACAAGCAGGTATGGACCACGTTGAGTAGCTGGAATGAATTTTCTTTAAAGTGGATGAACCTTTGATCCTTCACACTTTGGACTGGTTTGAAGTGGGAGAGGCGTGTTTGTGGCTGCATCACAGACCACAGAGGTGTCAGAGCGGCTTTCCTGAGGAAGGCGTGATGAAACTCTGCTGGAACTCGACTTCACTGTAAAATAGGAAATTTGACAGACACATGTAGGAAGAATGAAGTTAAGGTTTCTTTCCTGGGTTTCACTGGAGAACGTCCCAGTTGGTAAGAATTAAGGTTCAAGGTCTGTGTCCTTTACCTGAGAGTTCTGCAGAGGTCACAGCTCCTGTTGGCAGAGAACCAGCTAATGTCTGGATACTGAGGAAATAACCCCAGTTGATAATTAGAGTAGATAATTTGAACCCCAATCTCCCATAAGGGAAGCAGTGATGTTACCACTACACTAACCAGCACTTGAACATATAAAAGTGACCATCACCTCTTTCATTGAATTTTGAGTGTTTTGATCAACCTTGTTACATCTGTGGTGTTCCTGGTCAAAAGTGACCGCGATAAGAAATTTATACGTATCCAGACTATCGTATCCATCAGACAGAAAACATCCCCATACACACCACCCTAACTCACTCACTCACTAACTCACTCACTTACTCTGTCACTCACTCACTCCCTCACTCACTCACTCACTTACTCTGTCACTCACTCACTCACTCACTCACTCACTCACTTACTCTGTCACTCACTCACTCACTCACTCACTCACTCACTTACTCTGTCACTCACTCACTCACTCACTCACTCACTCACTCACTCACTCACTCACTCACTCACTCACTCACTCACTCACTCACTTACTCTGTCACTCACTCACTCACTCACTCACTCACTCACTCACTCACTCACTCACTCACTTACTCTGTCACTCACTTACTCTGTCACTCACTCACTCACTCACTCACTTACTCTCTCACTCACTCACTCACTCACTCACTCACTCACTCACTCACTTACTCTGTCACTCACTCACTCACTCACTCACTCACTCACTCACTCACTCACTTACTCTGTCACTCACTCACTCACTCACTCACTCACTCACTTACTCTGTCACTCACTCACTCACTCACTCACTCACTCACTCACTCACTCACTCACTCACTCACTCACTCACTCACTCACTCACTCACTCACTCACTCACTCACTCACTCACTCACTCACTCCCTCACTCATCAGACTGAACGATGTCTTTTGCGGGTACACATCTCTTATTCCCGCGCTTATGTGCTGATCCTCTCACGTGAACCAACTTCCTGAAGAAACACTGTACCATATCTTCACACAGGTGTCTGTAATGTGAACCTTTCTCTTTCCCACGCTTTTGTGCCGATCCCCCACGTGAACCACACCTTCCAGACTAATCGACGTATCATCTTCACACAGACCCATATCTAAAGCTTCATGTTTGCCTTGCACTCCTTTTACTCTACGCCCAATAAGTAGGCGACAAAGAGGTTCTGGTCTAGGTTTTTGGACATGATGAAGTGGGCCCTGAAAATGAACCAGAGATAGAGGAGGAGTCTCGGAAGTGGAAGACAACACAGATTTTGATCCAGAAGTTGAGGAGACTGACCAGTCTACAGATAGAGAGGGGGAGACACCTGAAGAACAGGCACCTGAGGAGACATTCCAGTCCAAGAGTGGACACTTGCTCTGGTCTTTATCCCCCCAGGACAGAGAAAGTAAAGCAAGAGTGGAAAAGATGATGCTAGGGTATCATACTCTTTTTACCAGAGTCCATTGAGGGAATTATACTGGACATGACAACGCTGGAGGGGAAGCGTGTGTTTGCGGACACCTGAAGGGAAATGGAACTGGTAGACCTCCAAGCCTACAAGTCTGTGGATTTTAGCAGGAGTATATCGCTCAAACAATGAGGCTACAAAAACCATGTCTTTACAACAGTTTCATGGTGAGTGCCTGGTTCCTTTCAGAGGTTGCTGTTCCTTCAAGGTGTACATTCCAAGCAAACCAGGGAAATATGGAATAAAGATCTGGGCAGCATGTGACGCCAGGAGCAGCCATGCCTGGAATATGCAGCTATACATGGGGAAACCCAGTACTGGAAGGGCCGAAAAAAAAAACAGGGCACGCGTGTGGTGCCGGACATGACAACCGGTCTTCAAGGGCATAATATAACATGTGATAACTTCTTTACATCATATACTCTTGGTCAGGAGCTGCTGAAAAGAAAGCTCACCATGGTAGGGACAGTCAATTCAATTCAGTTTTATTTGTAGAGCGCTTTTTACAAATGACATTGTCACAAAGCAACTTTTACACAACCAAAGAACAGTACATGAACAGTGTATGTGTATGAATCTGTCACGAGCTGCATGAAGGACTCCATGGCCAGAGACAAGACAAGGTACAGGAGAAGGTTTTTAGGGGTTTTATTAATAACCAAGGTACAGGGGAATGAGTCAGATGAGGTCTTGCAGGAAACTTGTCAGTGCAGGGTGAGTATGGTGGTCTGGTTGGAACCGGAAGTGATGTCAAAACCAAGATGGCCGACCAACGGAGAGCACATGGACAAAATGGAGGACAGAAAGTTCAGGACAGTAACAAAAGTGTCACACAAGCAACACGAGAAGATAGTCCAAACAATAATCGACAGGGCTAAACTCTGAGGGCTAGGGGATCCGAGAGACAGACAGAAGTTGGTCATCAGGACGAGTCAGACAGGTCCAGAGGGCAGAGGGTGGAATGACGTGTAGCTCGACAGAGAGACAGGAAGAGGGAAAAGAGAGAGGGAGAGAAAGAGAAGAGGAGAGATTGCAGTTAGTTGTATTCACAGTCAGATAAAGTTTGAGGTGAATGTATATTTAGTATAGTGCAGCAGGGACTCCGGCAGGAACTATGACAGCCTAACTAAAAGGGTGGGTTCAGAAGGAAACACAGAGATGAGGGTGCACTGGGATGTAGAGCAACCAAACACTTCACCATCAACAAACCCGAGTGATCAGTGAGAGTTGGGAAGACAGCATCTAAACATACCGTTCACCATAATGCTCTGCGTCCATGAGTCCTTCCCAAATCTATTTACTCAAATGCTTGACTAAATAAATAGGTTTTCAGCCTAGACTTAAACACTGAGACTGTGTCTGAGTCCCGAACGCTATTTGGAAGGTTATTCCATAACTTTGGGGCTTTGTAAGAAAAGGCTCTGCCCCCAGCTGTAGTTTTTAGAAAACGAGGTACTGACAGGCAGCCAGCATCCTCTGATCGAAGTAGGCGTGGTGGATCATAAGACACTAGCAGTTCACTTAGATACTACGGCGCAAGACCTTTTAATGCTTTAAATGTCAAAAGTAGTATTTTAAAATCAATGCGAAATTTCACGGGGAGCCAATGAAGTGTAGATAAGATAGGCGTGATGTGCTCATATCTTCTGGTTCTAGTGAGGACTCTCGCTGCTGCATTCTGAACTAACTGAAGCTTGTTTATGCACCTGGTTGAACAGCCAGACAGTAAGGCATTACAGTAGTCCAACCTAGAGGTGATAAAAGCATGGACTAATTTTTCTGCATCATTTAGTGACAAAATATTCCTTATCTTGGCAATATTTCTGAGGTGAAAGAAAGCTGTCCTGGTGACATTATCTACATGAGCTTCAAATGAAAGACTGGAATCTAGAATCACACCAAGGTCTTTGACTGTTGCACTAGATGTTACAGAAAGGCCATCTAGAGTTACGGTGTGGTCTAACATCTTGCTTCTGGCTGCAGATGATCCTATGACTAGTACTTCTGTCTTATCAGGATTTAGCAGAAGGAAGTTAATTAGCATCCAGTCTCGTATATCCTTTACACATTGCTCAACTTTATTAAGCTTTTTGATCTCATCTGGTTTTGATGAAACATATAACTGTGTGTCGTCAGCATAACAATGAAAGTTAATACCATGCTTACCATGATTATGTTGCCCAGAGGAAGCATGTAGAGGGAAAAAAGCAGTGGGCCTAAAACTGAACCCTGTGGAACACCAAACTCCACTGGAGAGCATGTGGAGTAATCGCCATTTAGATCTACATACTGATAACGATCAGTCAAATAGGACGTAAGCCAGGAGAGGGCCGTTCCCCTAATTCCAACAACATTTTCTAGTCTGTGAAGGAGAATACTATGGTCAATGGTGTCAAAAGCTGCACTGAGGTCGAGTAGCACAAGCATAGAGACACTACCCTGATCAGCGGCCAATAGGAGGTCATTTACTACTTTAACAAGTGCCGTCTCTGTGCTGTGATGAGGCCTAAATCCTGACTGATAGAGTTCATGTATGTTATTTCTATGAAGATACGAGGATAGTTGCCCAGCTACTATATTTTCGAGAATCTTTGAGATAAAGGGGAGGTTTGATATCGGCCTGTAATTGGACAGCTGACAGGTCGAGATCAGGTTTCTTGATTAGCGGTTTAATAACTGCTAATTTAAAACACTTTGGGACATACCCACAGCTGAGTGAGGAATTTATGATTGTCAGCAGGGGTTCTATTATTTCTGGCACTATCTGCTTTAGAAAGTGTGTCGGTATAGGGTCTAATGTACAGGTTGAAGATTTTGCAGAAGAGATGAGTGAAATTAGTTCATTCTCTTCAAGAGGAGTAAAGTAATCTAGGTACTGATCTGCTGAGGTTAGCTCGTCACCTGTGTCAACTAAATTGTCTGGTTTTAAAGCTTGAATTTTCTGCCTTATATTTACAATTTTGTTATTGAAAAAGTTCATGAAGTCCTCACTACTGCACAACGTTGTTATGGAGATATCTGCAATAGTTTTCTTTCTAGTTAATTTGGCTACTGTATTAAATAAAAATCTAGGGTTATTTTTGTTGTTTTCTATAAGAGTGGAGAGATACGTTGATCTAGCTGCACTAAGAGCTTTTTTATAGTTCAGAATAGCGATGTTTCGGTCTTGAACGATTCGTTCAATATGAACTAATCTTTTCTATGACTTGGGTGTGATTAGTTCTCTCAGTGAGTGATTTGTTCATTTCCATTTCATTGCAGTACCTTCTCTCGCCACATGCCAGCAGCTGCATAAGCTCAGTCAGCAGGACAGGAAACAGAAATGATTCGTTCACGACTCACTCAACTGTGAGTCTGTACTCAGGTCCTCGTTCTTTTGTCACGTGACAGCAAGGCCACTCAGGCTCTGTGTCAGCAGCACTACAGTTCTTTAATGAGTCGTTCATACGGATCGTTACGGATCGTTCTTTTGTTCACTTGTAGCTCCGCTACGGAGCTGTGGACTGAGAAACAAGGAAATGAATGATGTCTGATATCTGACGGTCATTTATTTGTCACCTGACGCCCGACAGACATTATTTATTCATGGAATCATATTTAATTAGTGGTCTTTGATTCTTGTAGATGTGTGTAGTGATTTTGAGTAAATAATGTAAATTATGTTTGTACATAAATACTTTCGAAAATTATAAACACGTTAATTGTGTTATTGTGTTATTTTCAGGAACTTGTTACTTGTTGCTTTAAAAGTCTCACTAATTATCCAAATGAGTTTAACTTTCACTCGTCCTCTTCCAGCCGTCACAGCTCAGGCTGCATGGTTTCGTTCTCGTTCACAGCTCAGTACACTCGCTGTCGTTCATCGCTCTCGTTCTTCGTTCTTCGTTCTGGTTCATCGTTCTTCGTTCTGGTTCATCGTTCTTTGTTCTGGTTCATCGTTCTTCGTTCTGGTTCATCGTTCATCGTTCTTCGTTCTGGTTCATCGTTCTTCGTTCTTCGTTCATCGTTCTTCGTTCTGGTTCATCGTTCTTCGTTCTGGTTCATCGTTCATCGTTCTTTGTTCTGGTTCATCGTTCTTCGTTCTGGTTCATCGTTCATCGTTCTTTGTTCTGGTTCATCGTTCTTCGTTCTTCGTTCTGGTTTATCGTTCTTCGTTCTGGTTCATCGTTCTTCGTTCTGGTTCATCGTTCTTCGTTCTGGTTCATCGTTCATCGTTCTTTGTTCTGGTTCATCGTTCTTCGTTCTTTGTTCTTCGTTCTGGTTCATCGTTCTTCGTTCTGGTTCATCGTTCTTCGTTCTGGTTCATCGTTCATCGTTCTTTGTTCTGGTTCATCGTTCATCGTTCTGGTTCGTCGTTCTTCGTTCTGGTTCTTCGTTCTTCGTTCTGGTTCATCGTTCTTCGTTCTGGTTCATCGTTCTTTGTTCTGGTTCATCGTTCATCGTTCTTCGTTCACATTTCAGGCTGCAGTAACTCGTTCCTGGATCGGGCTCTTGTTCATTTGTCACGTGACAGCTACAAAGTCACTGCTGTGCTGTTAAACAACAATATCAGGGGGGATGCATTTTTACATCGCCCACTAGAGGGTTACACCGCCACCTGGTGTAAAATGAATGAAATGACTTGAAAATGTTTCGTTCACTTTACAGTTCGAGACTCACGGATCTGAGTCAGTTCAAAGACTCGTTTTTCCATTCTCTAGTTCAGGATGCTCTCCTTCCACACTATCTGAAATACTAACAGTTTAGTTTGGCGCCATTTACGTTCTAACTTTCGAGTAGTCTGTTTTAAGACGCGCGTGTCATCGTTATACCAGGGAGCAAGTTTCTTATCTCTAATGACTTTTCTTTTAACTGGAGCTACTTTATCTAAGGTATAACGTAATGACGACTCGAGATATTCAGTCGCCTGGTCTAGTTCTGTGGTGTCAGACGGTGATCCAATCAAAGTTGATAACTCTGGGAGATTACTAATAAAGCTCTGCGTGGTAGTTGATGTAAATGTACGTTTAATGCGATAGCGCGGCGCTGAGTATACATTGTTAATATGACACACTGTAGTTGAAACAAGGTAGTGGTCTGAGATAACTTCAGACAGTGGGAGCGTAAGTAAGTTTCTTATACAACATTGTGGAAGAACAAGGGACTCTCATCAAAATTAGTTTTCACTGACATAAACACTCTTGTGTCATATGTTCCCAAGAAGAATAGAAATGTCATCCTAATGAGCAGCTTGTTGAGTTTGGTCTTGGTTTTCCATTTATTTTTGACATTACATGTTCATTTTGTAAAACATTTTCGGTGCCTCTTTTTATTTTCACTGCAGTTATTTCATGTCTAATTCTATAAATTCATGTTAAACACTACTTTAAGACATTGTTCACAGCTAAAGAATGTTGAATAAAAATTTGGTGGTGAAAAATGTTTTTTCTGCTAATTTAAGAGCAGCAGACACTAAAGTAAGAGGCGGAAGAGGAACACAACCATAGGGTTTAAACAGCGTATCACGCATGCGCTGTGCTCCTCACTCCGGAGAAAGTGCCCGAGAGGACGAATTAAAATCTGAGTTAAATCTGAGTTAAATCTGAGTTAAATCTCTAAATGAATCTTTTGTCTCTGCTGGAATCGTCGTTCTCAGTTCTGGAAGCTGAAGTTTCCTTTTTTGTTCTTTTTCTCGGACCTGAACTTTATTTACGGGAGAAAATGAAACCGTCCGTTTTCCTTCATCTGTTCCCTCGAACTTTAGATTTTATTCTCAAACTCTTTTCATTCTTCATCCAGCTGAAGATGGAGAGTGTGGACACAGCTTGTTGGTGTGTTTGTGGGGGACATGTCTCCGCCGGGACACCGGGCTGCTCCGGGCTCAGCAGGCCGAGGTCGGAGGCGACTGAGTCGGACACGGAACACGAAGACGTCGGAGCCCGTCGGAGTCCGTCCGTCTTCATTTAGAGGCGTGTCCCTGTCCCTGGTCCCTGGTCCCTGGTCTCTGGTCCCTGGTCCCTGTCTCTGTCTCCAGAAGCTGCACAGGCTTCAGTGTTTCCAGGGACCAGAAGAAGCTGCAGCTCAAAGTGAGTAAACGTTTGTGTTCAGACATTGATTCTTATTATTTATCATTAAAAAATCGAGTTAAATAAAAAGTAAACGCATGTTCAGATGTTCGTTCCCCAGAAGTAACTAAGTACTTAAATACTGTACTTCAATAAAATAGTGAGTTACTTTACACTGCTTTCACTTATCAGTTACTTTTATTTTACTGAATATGAATTCTTTTTATTATTGTGGTTCATAACTAAAGGGAAATGAAAGCAACAGGTATTTTTAATGTGCTGCTGTTTGAAGTGATTTCTCCATTAAACGGAACATTATGAGACACATGTGGGTCAAACTGGACTCAGACATTCAGGTTAAAATACTCTGACAGCTTTCAGACGCAGAAGTGAAGGAGTTAGTGCAGCAGACCTCCAGGAACATGAAGCACCTTAAACCTGCAGCTTCCAGCTGGAGAAAGAACAAAATGTGATGTAGTGTTTGTCAAGACAAGAAAAAGCCGTGAACTGGTTTATTGCACTTTTTGCCAGGATTGTGTTTATTTTCTTAAACTTGTGGTGTTATTGTATAACTCTAGATCAGAGGTATTCAACAAGAATTTAAAGAGTTCCAGTTACACTATATTTTTGGAAGCAAAGGTCCAGAAGATTATAATGTCTAACTATTTACTGCGATATATATTATTAAGTAGCCTGCATGTAATCACTTGACTGTCAAATCAAATTATTTCAGTACAATTCTTAAACCTTTGACAAATTTATTGTCATTTAACATCAAACTGAGCATGTGGCTCCAGATCCTGGTGGACTGCTCATACTGGGCTCTGAGACCAGCGACTTTCTGTGATCCCACTTCAGATTTCAGTGGGTGTGTGTGTTCAAAACCTTTGTGTTGTGTTTCATAATGTTTGACATTGGTACTTTTAATAAGAGCCACAGTTTCTGAACATATCAGACACTGGTTTAGTTCAGTGGTAATATGACCAGAAAGAAGTCTGTCCATTCTAGACAATTCTTGTACCTATCTCTTCCTTTTCAGTCTCACCGTCCTTTCATCATCTCTCTTTCCTTATTCCAACCTCCAACTTTCTCTCATCTACTGTTGATTCGCTAAATTTACTGCCTGTGATCCACAGAACCGATTGGCTAAGTGAAGTCACGTGGGATGGCTTCACTCGCATTCAATTGGCCAATGCGTTCCCGCGTTAACTAAATAACTACCGTAAAGATCACAATAGCTGCGCCAATTAAATTTAAGGTGTCCCCCTAGATTTGGAATCAAAACATTCAGTTTGGTTTGTAGCTCCGGGTCCGAATAGGAGGTCAAGTTGTAGGGACCGCGTTGTTAGTGACCCCTGCTCTAACTCCTTACTACTAAACTATGTTTCATCACATTATGAAAGACGGTAACTGAGCCTCAACATGCTTTTCTTTTTTAAACTTAACAAACTTTGATTGTTGCTGCAGAAGCAGACTAAGTGATGTAGGTCTGTCACCTTTGAATAAATGACACTCATATTGAAGCTGAGTATTGAAGATGCACCGAAACTAGAGCGATTTAGTGAATCATACAGAAAACGTGGTGAAGATAGTACCATGTAATCTACGCGTGACTCAATATTTCTGGGCTCCAAATCACCGTATTCAACTTTTTACTCCGTCGCATTTAATACATCACTGCTGGACTTTAGAAATATGCTGCGTCGTTATAGAAGGAGCTTCTCAAAAGTACACAAAGCTTTAAAAAGAGTGAGTTAAGTGTCATGGATGAGAGGCGGCTTTAAGAATCTGGTCAGTTTGGTCTTTTCTGCTGCTGCGTTCATGTCTTATGAGGTGACAATGATCAATTTGGCCTCAAAACAAGTCCCTGGAGATTCCTGGAAGTATTTTCTGTCTTCATTTAAGCTAAACTGCTGATCTCCCTAATATCATCCTGACCTCAGTGTGAGCTCAATTGGTCCAGGTCTGGCTGATGATGCTCTGAGCTTTTCGGAGGAACTGTGCAGTTTTGCAGGGAGGGAGGATCGGACCGTACTGTTCTGCGCAGCGTTATCACACAAGCCCTCTCATCAGGTTCTTATAAAAAGTACAGCTCGCATCATAAAACGATATAAACTGTTGTAATCTTCAACCTGCAACTCTCACAAACTCCAGAAGAAATGCTGGTCCTGGTTACTCTCTCCTGGTTTTTATTTCAGTTTTTTTTTTAAATAGATAAATAATAATAATTATTTTAACATCCTCCCCATCAAATTGTAATTACAATCTGTGTTGGCACAAAGCTGATCACCACTTTTATTTGCCTGTTTCTTGGTTGTATTTGTCTTTAAAACAAACAACTGTGGTTTAAAACTGGGAAAGATGACACCGGATTTTATACAAGATATTATGTGGTAAAATGAATAAATTAGCAACGCTTCACACATCAATGTTGCTGCAGTGCAAACCAAACCCTAGAATGAGCTGCTGTTTGATACACAGTTCGTATTTTTGATAAATGTCAAACAACATTTTAAACTTATTAAATATTTAGTTCATCTCATCGTCCTTACTGATTTATTTGTAAAGAAATTACATGTAGAGCACAGAAATGGCTGATTTTTGACTGGAGTTTGGTGGAGCTGATGATTCCTCTCCTCTTCTCTCTCAGGATGAACCTGCGTTGCTTCAGTTCCACTGATCCAGCTGCAGTGAACGCCTCTCTTGTGTATGATGATAACGTTTCCAGTGGAAGTCTCTATGAAAGAGAGGATCAGCAGATCCCTCTGCCTCTCTGTTCCTCCTCCTCTCTCCCTCCCAGCTCTCGCTGCCTGGTCTGTCGAGCTGACGCCCTCGTCCACGTTGTGTGCAGCAACCTGGTGAAGGGTGCAAAGGTGATGTTGGAGGCTTTAGGAGATTCCATTAAAATCAAAGAGGGAGGTAAGAAGCTGCTGGTGCAGCTTTATTCCAGTTAATGACTCTTTGCTTTTGTCTTTTTATTATCACTGTGAACAACATTCCTGTATAAATAAAACTCAGTTTTCGTATTGTACTGAAATATTTTGACTCTTCACTGAAACTTCTTTTTATTACAGATTGTCCACAACCTCCCTCTGACGGTAAGAGACATTCAAGTGTCATTAGTTTCCTTGTCTGACAGCATCACTGTTTCCCACTGTGGTGAAAGACTTATTGTAATGTTTAATTTAAATAAAGGTATAAACGCTTTTCTTTAGAAGTGCAAACAGTTGATGGACGATGGTGGCTTCTCCTGCTCCTCCTCATCCCCTTCATCATCATTATCATTTACTGCAAATTAAAGAGAAGCAACAGAGCTAACGAGGATCTGAGGGGAGGGTAAGAAAGATCATTCAGTTTAATTTAATAATTACAGTGTGACACAAACAGGCTGAAACTTAATAAGCATCTAATAAAATATGAAACTATTTTTGATATATTTTCAACCAACGAACAAATTGAATAAATTCACAACCAGACTAGAAATGATGATCTTGAACCAGTGTTATTTGGTGGAGCTGCTGCAGTAGAGACTCCGTTATTTCCTGAACTCATCTGTGTTCACAGTGATGTGGAGTTAAACCACCAGGCTGAGCCACTGAACCAGGTACCAGGAGGTAGTGATGAGGGACCGACGTCACAGAAGTGATGGAGCCACGACATTTTTAAACTTTTAAATTAAATAAAAAATGACTAAAAACAGCAGTGAAATGTTGGACATTCATTTTATTTTACACATCTACTGGAGCTCATACCAGGCCGACACATTTCTTTCCTCTTCTTGGATGACTGGGAGATTGAGGGTTAAGATAAAGACTGTCACACTTTGAACTGGTTTGAAGTGGGAGAGGCGTGTTTGTGGCTGCATCACAGACCACAGAGGTGTCAGAGCGGTTTTCCTGAGGAAGACGTGATCAAACTCTGCTGGAACATGACTTTACTGTAAAATAGGAAATTTGACAGACACATGTAGGAAGAATGAAGTTAAAGTTTCTTTCCTGGGTTTCACTGGAGAACGTCCCAGTTGGTAAGAATTAAGGGTCAAGGTCTGTGTCCTTTACCTGAGAGTTCTGCAGAGGTCACAGCTCCTGTTGGCAGAGAACCAGCTAATGTCTGGATACTGAGGAAATAACCCCAGTTGATAATTAGAGGGTGGGAGTGTCAATTTAAAAGACTGAATTAAAGACACTAAACCTGCTGGGGGGGGGCTAAAGCAGCATTCAAACAGCAAATACAGGGTCACATAAAAAAAGAAAATGATCTAAAAGTGCAACGACATGTAGTGAATTAAGAAAAGTAATAATCAAAGCTACTAAAACATAAAGCTGATGAAAACAGTAAGAATGAGTTTGTTAAACAAATCAAAGCTGAGAATTAATATGATCAGAACCCGGAGCAGGTTTTAATGAACGGATAAGTAAAAAAAACAATCTGCAGCATTTCTCAGTCGGTGTTAACACAGTCTTCAAACCCCCGAATCACACGGACGAGGAGCAGGTGGAGGCCTGAAGCAGCGGGGCTCGCCGCGTCCCGTCCCGGGCTCCTGGTCCGCGGCTCCTGGTCCCCGGCTCCCAGTCCCCGGCTCCCGGTCCCCGGCCCCCGGTCCGCGGCTCCCGGTCCGCGGCTCCCGGTCCCCGGCTCCCGGTCCCCGGCTCCCGGTCCCCGGCTCCCGGTCCCCGGCCCCCGGTCCGCGGCTCCCGGTCCGCGGCTCCCGGTCCCCGGCCCCCGGTCCCCGGCTCCCGGTCCCCGGCCCCCGGTCCCCGGCTCCCGGTCCCCGGTCCCCGGCCCCCGGTCCCCGGCCCCCGGTCCCCGGCTCCCGGTCCGCGGCTCCCGGTCCCCGGCTCCCGGTCCCCGGCCCCCGGTCCCCGGCTCCCGGTCCCCGGCTCCCGGTCCCCGGCCCCCGGTCCCCGTCTCTTCCTCTCGGGCTGTTCGCAGACATTATAAAAAAGCTCAGGTAAAAACTTGTGGAAGAATCTTCAGGACGAACAGTTTCAGTTTCTGGATGAATCCTGGTTCTCGGTTTCTCGGACGGTTTGGGAATTTGGGAAAAGACTGAAACCGAAACGGACCGAGCTCGTTTTCATCGGACTCAGCTGGACCCTCAGTCCGACCGTGTGCAGGCTCCTCCGGGCCTCGGACGACCGGATCCAGCAGGTCCTGGACTTCACGGAGTCCGAACCACGTTTACTGTAAACGTCGTGTTCGTGTTAAACTCATTTCTAAAACAAACTGCTGCCTATGATAAAAATATCAATCATTTCTTCTGGTTGTGAATTTATTCCGTTTGCTCGATGCTCATTTAAAAACCAGTTGAATTCATTAAACTATTTTTCTTATTATAAAATTTAATCATTAAAGTTCTTTTGACTCACTGATCATAATCCAGTCATTTCTGTACTGAGGAGCAGCTCTCATTACTTTCTTAATGTATCACACACACTCATTTTAAAATAAGTGATTCAAATACTCCAATTCTCAACCAGCGGAGCCAAATAGTTCCTAACGCAGCTCCTTCTCCTGCTGTTTTGATGTGAATATACATTTTAATATTCATTTTAAATGACCTGAAGTGCTTTAAAAACCATTAGAACCATTTTAAAGTCTGACCTCTGTGCAACAGGAGTCAGCTGCAAAGATTCAAAGACTCAGGCAGCAGGATTCAGAGTTAACTGTTATTCAGAGGATCTTAGTTATCTGTTAACAAAGGGCCACATTGTGGGTCCGTGCACCAGTTCAAGTCTGCCTAATGAAAGATTAGACGTGGTCAGTGTTGAGCTGAAGACGTCTCTGTGAGACCGTGTGCTCATTGTTCAGCAGCAGTTTGATAAATTCCACTTTAAGGCTTTGTTGTTGCTAGATTGACAAAGCTTGTGGCCCCACATTTGATGTGTTGTGTGCTCAGGTGTCTGTGTGTCTGGAACAGCTCGGCCTCACCCCACAGATAATCCCATCTCACATTCACTCAGAGCCTGTGTTTTGTATTGAAACTGTGAATATCCTACATATTGTGGTCATCGTCAGTGCTGCTGCATCCTGTCCTCTGCCTCATCTCTGTTCAGTCAGCAGTTGTACCTGTGACTCAGTTGTTCCTGAGGCTGGTTACAGTGGGATTTATTAAGGTTCACGTGAAAATGAGGTTGTGTTATGAAAGTGTTGCTTTTTTCTGCACCAATTCACAGTTAGTCACAGTTATGTTGGAAGTGAAGGAAGATAAGGCCGACCGCAGCCTCTGTATGAGTTAGGAACTTTTGGTTGCTTTTGTGGTTTTCAGCATGTTTCAACACGTTTTTAGATTTAGATTGAACTTGAACATGTTGTGGTAGAAGGCAACGAAATACAGTTAACATCTGACCACAGGTGCAATAGCACTGCACAATAGTTCCATATGTATGATAGAGCTATGGTGTGAACACAAATGACTGACTCGCTTTAGAGGAAGAAACCTCCAGCAGGACCTCTGGAGATATACAGATCCAAGGCCGAGGATACCTGCAGAGGAGAACAGAGAGAGGGAGACAGAGAAGAGAAAGCTGCTTATCTGTTACCTAAACCACAGATCAGACGTGGTGAAATCACACCCTGACATGAAACATCAGCTGCTGTCAACTGCACAGAGAGGTGTTATACTTCACTACATCCTCCGCTGGTTACTAGAAAGTGTATTGTTTCACTGGTTCAGCCATATTCAGGTTTCTCTCTGAGAAGGATGAAAAGGAAAACGTTTGAACAGCCAAACAGAACCACAAACCAAGCAAACACTTTGTAGGCACTTTACAGTGTTTAAGAACTTACAGAGTATAATTGTACAAAAAACGACGTAGAAAACCCAACAATCCCATTTGAGTGAGTTTCACATGAGAGGAGGAAACACAACTACAGGAGGGAGAAGACACTATGGCATCTGAATGGATAGAGGAGAAAGAAGAGACTTGTTTTCCAGTCGTCTCTCCACTTCTCACCTGTCCAGGACCAGCTGCACACCTACACCTGTTCTAAACTGAGGCTACAAACACTGTGGTAAATGGTTCATAGGTAATGAATGAGTGTAATAATACAGATGGACAGGTAGTCAGTGTGGGTAAATGATCTCCAAAACCATCTTCAAGAGCATTCTTTTAAAATCGATAATAAACATTTAAAAGGTTAAAAGTGAAATAGTTTGTTTGATATAAACCTAAAAGCCTTTTAGAGACTACCTAACCCAAAGACCTTCAAGTTGTCCATCTTGACATATCTGCATTTCTATTGGTTGTTATCCACCTGTCTGCCAATTAGAAAGGTCAAGGGGCGGGACGTGAAGGAGACCCCGCAGAGTGAAGCTTTGAACCAACAGGTGGAGAAAAAACGGGAACTTTTGTAATTATGGTCATTTTAGAGTTTACCAGCTTTTAATGAGGTAAATATCCATGTGAGAGGGGTTTTTCTCAGCAAGATACTGTGTGTGGGGATGTTGTAAGTAAACACCGAGCTGTTTACTGTGTGCCACATTAGGACAACTCTTGTTGTGCTGCACCTTTTAACACCCATCTCGAGACATTAACTCTGCACTATCTACATTTACATTTTACATTCAATCATTTATCAGACGCTTTTATCCAAAGCGACTTACAAGTGAGGAACAAGGCAAACAAACAAAATCTAAGTCAAGAAGAAACAACATCAAAGCAAAGGGTAGAATTTTTTTTTTTTAAGTGCAAAGGAAGATGCAGAAGAGTTCTGTTTTCAGCAGTTTTTTAAAGATTGCTAGTGAGGTGGCTGAGCGTGCAGAGATCTGCAGCTCATTCCACCATCGTGGGATCACTGAGCTGAACAGTTTTCCTTGGTGTCGACTGTGTGGTGCTGGTACCACCAGACGACGTTCCCTGGTTGAGCGCAGTGGACGGGAGGGGATGTAGACCTGAATGATTGAACTGAGATAAGATGGAGATGTGGAGTTAACCACTCTGTAGGCAAGAGACAGAGCTTTGAACTTGATCCTTGCAGCCACAGGAAGCCAATACAAAGATCTGAAGAGCGGTGTGACATGAGACCTTTTTGGTTGATTAAAAATGAGGTATGCTGCTGCATTTTGGATCATCTGGAGGGGCTTGGTCGTGGATGCCGGTAAACCCATCAGTATCTATATTTAAAATGTTGTCCTAATTTTGTATATCATAGTTTTCAAACTCACCAAGACTGTTAATGAGAACCTACTTGATAATTAACCAACCACTGAGGCATCAATCAACTGAGTAACTTAAACTACAAGTCTAGTTGGGTTCCACAATGTAAATGGTCTTTTTTACCTACCTGGTACTCAAAGCGCTTTACACTGCGTCTCACTCACCCAATTCTCACTCACACATTCATACACACTCACACCAATGGCAGAGCTGCTATGCAGCCCAATGTGACATGTGGAGCATGTTGGCATGTGACATGGCAGCCAGAAATCAAACCACCAATCCTATGATTTGGAGACAACTGCTCTACCTATTGACACTACGGGGCGCAATGACATTGTGAGTACTGTGCACAACAACATTGCACTATAAGACATTAAATAGATGCAATAAACCAATAATAATAAGGCACATAACATAGTATAACAGACAATATGCCTCACAAGCACAACATGTGCTCCACAAGTAAGGTTTTTTCAGAAATCTGAAAAACTTCGGCCAATTCTTTTTTTTCCTCTTCACAAATTAACACTACAGCAATAATAAAGCAAATGTTGTAGCAACACACCAAACAAACTCAACCTTTTAAAAGGAGAACATTTCATCAGTTCACATTTGTACTGTAACTTGCAAATCAACTTTAAAAGGTGAAAATCATACCATGAAGCACATATAGGGACACAGATCTGTGTTACTATACAGACTTAGTGTAAAATAAACACTGCAGCCTCAGAGAAAGAGGATTAAAAACATTTTATTTACCATCTCTGTATTATTACTGGAGTCCACTGGTGACGTTGTTGTTGTACCATTTTCTATTTTTAGCAGGTTGCATTTATTACTTTTTATCACTGCAATTGAGCTGTAAGCTTTTTTTATTCTAATATATGAACATCAAAACACTAAAAACACCCCGAACTGTTAAAAGTGTCGAGCCACAAAGCTTTTATTCTGAAGAGCGTGAACCGGACGTGTTGTTTCCCTTCCGCTGGCGGCTCGCAGTCTGTTGCTGTTGTGTCCATGCTAGGAAAGTAACTCAAACCTTTTAAATGGCAAACAGAACGGTTAAAGATGCTCACAGTATACACGGGACTAACCCGCAGTATCTGGTGGAAAAAATCATCCGGACTCGAATCTACGAATCTAAATACTGGAAGGAGGAGTGCTTCGGTCTGACCGGTCAGTAGCATGTTAGCATGTTAGCCACTCAGCTAACGTTGGCTAATGTTAGCTTACCGATAATGTGTGTTTCAAGTGTCAAATAATCCTAAAACGTAAAAGATCAAACTTTAGGAATAAGGAATCTTTATATGTAACTTGAATGTAGTGTAAACCAAGAGGAAAAGTGTAGTTGGTGTTATTTCCCCCTCTATAACCACGGTGCGGTAATGTTAAGAAATAAAACTTCTCCATATCTAACTTATATAAATACTCAAAATGTCAGAAAGGATCAACAATACGAGACAAAATTGGATTTTAAAGTAAATTTAACGTATTATTGGAAAATTGCGAAGATGTTGCTTTTTATCGATCCCAACATAAAGTTTTGATCGTTTTATTTCATCAAACCTAAAACGTTGTTTAAAAGCTTCTCTTAATGTCGCTGAAGTTCTGTCGTAGGAAAAGTCAAATACTGCCTATGATCGCCAGATTTCAGAATACTGAGTATGAGTGTAGGTTGAGGGCTCCAGACCGATGGCAAATCTTAGGTCTCAAAATTGCGAAGTGTTGGGTGAATCCTTGCAGCTGAAAATCTGAATCAGATTCTAATATTTTATGTCCATCGAATAATCGATTATTGATAAGGTCGTAAAACAAACCAAAAAATAAAAAAATAGAACCCACTCACAATCAGAACAAAGGTACAACATACAGTTTCACAATGAGAATCAGTGCCAATTGTATAAATGTTGTGTTATTATATTCTTCTGTTGCTCATATGTTCTGTGATTTGGTGCAGTATAAATACATTTTAACTGACATTAAATCGTTCACAGCTGAGCTGGTTGTTGACAAAGCCATGGAGCTAAAATTTGTTGGTGGAGTTTTTGGTGGGAACATCAAACCTACTCCCTTCCTCTGCCTCACGCTGAAGATGCTGCAGAT
Organism: Anabas testudineus; assembly: GCF_900324465.2. Taxonomy (NCBI): domain Eukaryota; kingdom Metazoa; phylum Chordata; class Actinopteri; order Anabantiformes; family Anabantidae; genus Anabas; species Anabas testudineus. The sequence goes on along the minus strand of NC_046613.1, from coordinate 24,834,902 downwards.
TCAACCAGAGAAAGACATCATTGTTGAGTTCATCAAAAATGAGGATTTCAAGTGAGTTCACATGTGACACTGACTGGCTCTTCAAATAAAGTTACCACATATACATAAGGTGAACAAATATGACCATAATAATGAGTGCTTTGGTCCCAGGATTGGCATGTGTGGCCAGCTGATCCTGATGAGTCTGTACATTTTGTACAGTAAAAAGAAGCTGTCTCTCCCTTAGTGTGAAAGAAAAATGAATATATGGAAAAAGATAAATATGTTTAAAAAGGCAACGTTATGTGAGACTCTGTGATACTTAAGTGACACTTGGTAAACAAAACCTTTCATCATCATTTTCAAGTAGTTACCCAAACCACCTGCTCGTTCTGGACTTTTTTCACATCATGCTCTCTCTATGTTTTATCAGATATGTCCGTTTACTTGGAGCGATGTACATGAGATTAACTGGAACTGCAGTGGATTGTTACAAATACCTGGAGCCTCTCTACAATGACTACAGAAAGATTAAGTGTCAAAATAGAAATGGAGGTGAGTTTTAAAGTCACTCTGTGAATTTCTATGTAGCATCAGCCACGTAAACAACAATATGAAAGGCCACCTGAAGACATCATCTTAGACTCTGCGACAGAGGACATTACATAGACCAAACAATAATGAAAATTAGGTTCAACACTAGATGAAATCAACCTTCCAGTTACAGGAATACAGTAATGTGCTATATCATACTATAATAACTAAAAAAAAAAAAAACTAAAACATGGATCTTCTGTTTGTTTGTTTTATAGTTATGTAGTTGCGGTTCTTGGGTACTATTTTCTTGGACTGTGTTGTCTGTTGTCTTGTCTGTGTTCTATGTCATCGTAGCACCGTGATCCCAGAGGACAGGTGTAGAGAGTTGTTTTGTTTCACTCTCTACACGACTCTATAGCATTGAAATGATGATAAAGAACCTTGAACTTTGAGTATGTCTTTATTTTATGTTTCAGAGTTTGAGTTGATGCATGTTGATGAGTTCATTGATGAGCTTCTACACTCAGAGAGGGTGTGTGACATCATTCTACCCCACCTTCAGGTACGGTTACATTATGTTTATACAGACGCAGCTAGTTTCATGTCTCCACACTGCTGATATTTGTTTCTGCTTGTGTGGTATGCATCGCAGAAGAGACAGGTCCTGGAGGAGGCTGAGATGTTGGACCCACGAATCAGTGCTCTGGAAGAAGACCTGGACGAGGTGGAAAGCAGTGAGGAAGAAGACGAGGAAGAAGAAAAGGTAAACGCACACTGTTCACCTTCCTGTCTGAATTCCTTAACAGGTGGAAACGTGGTTCTGCTGTGAAGTTTCATGAAGTCAGTTTGAGTAAGTTGGGTAAAAAATACAATTTTTAGCAACATAAAAATACGCAGAGTGATTAAATCCACCTTTCCCATCTTTCTAAAAGCACTATCTGGCAGGCCTGTTCGATAATTCATTCATCTTTCATGCTCATAATGCCACAGACTGAGGTAACTCACCATCAGTCAAATGTGAAAAAGGTTTTGAATGTTTATGATTGAAAGCCTAAAAGCTGTCACTTTAACAGATAAATGAAACCAGCAGCTGTAAGTTGTTTTTATCAACCTGCAGCTGGAGAGACCCCAGGCTGCCGAACCTCACAGACGTGGTTACCGTGACAACGACAGACCTCGACGCTCCCCGTCACCTCGATACAGACGGAGCCGCTCGCCCCGACGGTTTGTGGTTTATTGATCTTTCAGTTTACCAGGAGAGTTATCTGGTGTATGTAATGTGATGAAGACGAGAAAATGACAAAAGTGATCAAAGTAAATTCTAGGAAAAAAGGTTTGATACAGCTCTGTATTCTATTGTTGTCTAATGATGATAAATTAAAACCATTGTGGGTTTATCTCCCTCCAGGAGGAGCAGGTCTCCAAAGAGGCGAAGGTATGTCTGCTCCTGTGTGAAAAGTAACCCCCTAAATCTACAATGCTTGTTGTTCATTGTGATTAGATTTAAACTGTATTGTGTTCTTTGTACGCAGCCCATCACCGCGGAGAGACCGCCACCGCAGCAAGAGCCCACGGCGCCATCGCAGCAGGTCCAGAGACAGACGTCACCGCTCCAAATCTCCAGGTAAACAAGGAGAAACCAGCTCACTCACCTCCTGATCACCACTCCGAGCATTTGATGATCACAAAAATCAGATGTATTTAACGACAGCAGCACATTTAGTTTCAAGAAAGATTCAGTGCGCTTCACTTTAAATCCAAAACAAAAGGTCAGAGGGTTGTTGTTGTACAAGTCAAGTCTGAACTGATGATTATTGAACAGTGAGGGAGAGCAGAGAAGACATATGTAACTCATAAAGGAAACGGCTAACTAGGGGGGAAAACGCCACTTAGGTCGTGAAAGAATTTATCAAAACATACCTGGATTAGACAAATTAATTGTACAGCTCAACTGGAACTGCACCCAGTGAGCTCACACAACATTTTCCTGTTCCTTTGCTAAGTTTCTTCCACATGGCTTGTTTCACACTGTTTTTCACCAGCTGTTAATGAGAAGCTGCCTGTCCAGGAGATTTGATCTTCAACATAATCGGTGTCCCAGAAATGTTCATATAAGGCTTCTGTTGTGCTTCATTTGTGGGAAAGCTTCATTCACAAAAGAGCAAAAAGACAAATTGCACACTACTGTGAAGTCCCTTCACACACTCAATACACAGTTAACGTCTGCTTCTGTCAGACTCTTGCAGTGGAAGTAGAGGACGAACTGATGAATGAGGATGTTAGAGTAGAAAAAGTGTCAGCTCTGGTTACTACAGTAGTTTAATACTAGAAAGAATCCTGCATTTAAAAACCAGAATTTCACCACTTTTTAAATGCAGAAAACTAACATGTGACACAAACTGGCAGCTACGATGATGGTGCTATACTGAACATCAAATTCATTCAAACATTAGATTTTATTTATTTATTTTACAATTTCTGTATCAGCTGTAAACCTAAGAGGAAAGTCGAGTAGAAGAAAACAGGTGAATGCTCAGCTCTTTTTTCTTTTTCTTTTTTTTTTTGTAATATGAAATATCCATTCATATTTAATGACCTGTTCATTGTTATGAACCAGGTCACCACAGAAGCCACAGACATCGCAGCCACTCAAAGACCCCAGAGAGGTGAGTGTTTAAATGAATGTCACTTCAAAGTGTGCTCACATAATCGGATCATTTTCCTAAACACGTTTCATACCGTTTTGAACGTTTATAAAAGTCAAAGGTAAAAACAACTTTTCTCAGCTCTGAAACTGGAGCTGACAGGACAGTGTCGCGTAAAAGTCACATCAGTAGCTGTCTAACGTGATTTAATAATGAATCTAATTAAATCTAATTAATCTAATTTAATCTAATTAAATCTGAAAATGAATCTTCTTCTAAAAAATCATTTTGTATTCTGTCACATCACAGGAGTTCAAAAAAGAGTCACAAGAAGAGTCGAAGAGGAAACGAGTGATCTGTTTTTATCTCGTCATTTTCCTTTTTTTTTTTTTTTTTTTTTTTTTTTACCTACAAACTGTCAGGAATCTGGTTTGTAAACCACAGAAAACCCAGTTGTTGTTTTTTATTATTATTTTTAAAATGGGAAGTAATTGTATTGTATTAGATATTGGACCAATGATCTGTTTGTAACATGTCGCAGATTTAACAGCAAATTCAGCTGCAGTGTAAAACCAAGCATCGTTGGTGTGTGTGTGTGTATCTGATCAGTCAGTACTCCCTGTTTTCAGATGGGTATGCCAATATTGAAACCTCTGGATATGTGTAAATATAAAAAAGGTGTTTGTATAGGTTAAAGATGAGTTGAGCTGACATTTGTCTTAGAAATAAAGACCCCGATTCATTAGTCGTGTTCTGATTCACATGGACGTGTTTGGATCCACAACTGGTGTTTGAAGGTGAGGAACTCTGTCGGACAGATACCAAGACAGACGCACACAGAAGATGATACATAAAAATACACATGTAAACACAAACATAGCGCACTTGTAACTTACAGGCAGTCAAATCAGCAGTTGAACTGTTAGAGCAGAGCTGTCTACATAGTGTAATCTGACAGGATGATGGCAGGAACGACTTCCTGTCCCCAGCACAGCCTTCCTGATCAGTTCAGTTTGCCTACAACAGACTGGTCAAAGACTTCATCAAGAAGTTGATCTGTCTGCTCTGTTCTTTCCTGACAACAGCCTCCGTGTTGCATTTCCTGTCCAGTCTGTTGTCCAGCTGAACTCCCAGGTGGAGTAAAACATTTACATGAATTAGTATCACATGGTTTAAATTAAATTTGCCTTTTGTTTTTTAAATGAATCACTGTTCAGTATCTAAACAGCCAAGAAACATAAAATCTTAAGCAGGTTAAATACAGCGGAACCTTTTGGAAAAAGAGTAAATGTAGCTTCAATGTTTGATAGTTCAATGGATTATTTGTGTAGCAACAAGCACAGAAACTAAGAGACTGTTCATTTGACACCTTATAGTGTAAGTTTAATATTGTTAGTGTACATCGGGAAGGAACAGGAAGTTAACAATTACAATACAAATGTTTTTTCATCTCATCACTCAAATATCCCAAAAAACGCTAGCAAGTGTGTTAGTTTAAGAAAATAAGTGCAAATTTGCACATTTGCTAGGTAACAGCTAGGAAAATACCCTGAACACTCTTCCCTGGATCCAGCACAGTTAAAAACTCTTATGGTTTTATTCCCAACTGCATCAGGATTTCATCTACTCTTCTAGACATTCGAGCCTTGCTTCTCTCTTCTATCTTCTCCAGAGTTTTGATGCTGTTCTCTCGAACGTAGCTCTGCTCTGGTATCTCTGCTGCCTTCTTGTGATACTGTATTGACCTTCTGTGATCTCGTCTGTCGAAGAACAAATGTTTTGCGTATTGGTTGTACAGCATCTGCCTGTCTGCAGGTTCCATATCACTCTCCAGCAGCTCCCGATACATCTGCTCAGATTTACCCAGACCATCATTTGACTTTGCGTAAATATTTGCGAGGTCTATTTTCTTCACAAAAGAAGAATGAGGGTAAAGAGAAATCACCTCCTTAAGGAGACTGATGGCTCTGTCAGTCACACTTTGCTTTAGACGACCGTTCCTGAAAAAGATGATCTTCCACTTGTAGCAGAGTGCAGCACATCTCTTCAGATAACGTTCATCTGGATGTTTTTTCAGAGCCTCTTCAGCTAATTCAATAGCCTTGTACAGGTACAACAGCGTTGTACAGGTTCTCCAGCTCCTGTTCCTTGACCGTTCTCATTTTCTCTTAGACGCCAGCTTCCAGTCCTAGATGGCTGTACCATGTCCTGCTTAGAGAACTACTAACAGCTGACTAATGATCTGAATAAAAATGATATTTTTAAATAGAATATAGACATATTGTAGAATATTTAGAATCTGCTTTATTAGCCAAAAATTCAAGCATACACATAGTGAGTGTTGTGCCACAAATGCAACAAAGAAGAATGAACATAAAATTAGAGCTAAGTGATAAATATTCTAATAAAATATTCAGAATTAAATATTTGATTAAAATGATGTTTCAAAAAGCTAATTAATATGACAGATCAGTGAAATCACACAAAAACAGTGATGTAGCCATGTAGCCTACACTCTCCCCTGTGCTGTTACCTGACATGCACATCGTGGTGACACAGGTAGCTGTGTGCCAGGTAATCAGAGGACAGACAAGTCTTAGTCTTAATAGGTTCAGAGATCACACAGACCTTTGGTAGTAATTTCTTAACTGCTGCTAATCACTATTAGATCCAAGTCCAACCTAATCTGCTCAGTGTCAGTCGCCACTGTCAACACAGTGTCATAGAAACCCAACAGCCAGCCAGTGTTCAGGTGGTGTAATTACAGAGCAATGAAAATACAGCAGCTAGAGTAAATGTTAGTGAGGGCGTAGGCCAGATATGTAATCTACAGGTCCGACTGTAAAGATGATAGAAAGTAAATACAGGAGACAAGGTCTAAGTTGGGATAGAAAAAATAAGAGAATAAGGAAAGAAAGAAATTAGGACATGAATAACAGAGTGGGAGAAAAACAAATGAGGGAATAACTGAAATACAGAGCGGGGACTAGTGGAACATCATCCTGACAGATTTAACTAGAAGCTGATCAAGGGAGGAAAATCAGTCATAACAGAGACAGATGATAAAACTGTTACTGACTTGTAGAATACACTCTGTCTATGAAATAAACTGAGGCAGCAACTCACCTCATCATGACGGTGTTTCCTCTGTAGTTCTCTACATCTGTGTTCACGGGCAAAAGGGAACTGTCCTGGGCTCTGCCGCGCTATAAGTACTGTGATGTTGAGCACAGATGTTTGAACTTTGGACCTTTATAGGTCCGTCATTCAGTTCAGTCTTAATGCAACCTTTGTTTCCATTTGTCATGAACAGAAACCTAAAGCCTCATCCTTTGTGTGGCCCCAATAAACATGATTTAAAGGTAAAAACAGAATTTTTGTTTTAAGGCCACTGGCTTTCTCTGTTTTGTTCCTATCAACAGCTTACACACAGTGACTAAAACCAAATAAGCCAAAGATACTTTAACATATGACAGAAAGGACTAGGAATCAAACCGCTGACCCTACAGTCCGTCCTGATGCACAGCCGCCTATTGTCTGTAAACTCATTTTAATGATTTCTGCTTGATTAGGAAGTACTTCTTCTTGGTTATTTATTGTATTTTCAGTTCCTCTTGTATGTTAGAGTTAGTTTTAGTTACATTCTGCAGCTTAAGTACACCTGTGGTACTTTAACTGAGTAGATGCGGTTCAGGTTTCTGGTACTACTTAAAACTATTAGTTGTATTTCTCACTGTCTTAGTATTTTTCCATGTCTGTGACTACCTTCTGTTTCTAACAGGTGATTTACTGTCGAGTGACATCTGAACCTGAGCTTCACTAGAACAAACTGAAGGAGATAATTATTAATACTTAATTATTAATAATAATTATTAATTACTGTGAGTTTCTGATCTCATTTTCTGTCCTAGGTTTCAAAATAAAACCCACTGCTACTGATTTAAGGCTTATACTTTATATTTTATACTTTATATTTTATACTTTATATTTTATATACTTTATATTTTACACTTTATATTTTATACTTTATATTTTATACTTTATATTTTACACTTTATATTTTATATACTTTATATTTTACACTTTATATTTTATATACTTTATATTTTATACTTTATATTTTATATACTTTATATTTTACACTTTATATTTTATATACTTTATATATTACACTTTATATATTATACTTTATATTTTTACTTATATTTATACTTTTATATTGATATTTATATATTACACTTTATATTTTATATTCTTTATATATTATACTTTATATTTTCTACTTTATATTTTATATACTTTATATTTTATATACTGTATATTTTACACTTTATATTTTATACTTTATTTATTATATACTTTATATATATACTTTATATTTTATATACTTTATATTTTATACTTTAATTACTTTATATTTTATATTTATAACTTTATATTTTATATACTTTATATTTTATATACTTTATATTTTATACTTTATATTTTATATACTTTATATTTTATACTTTAAATTTTATATACTTTATATTTTACACTTTGTATTTTATATACTTTATTTTATACTTGTATTTACACTTATATTTATACTTTATTTATATACTTTATATTTTATACTTTATATTTTATATACTTTATATTTTATACTTGGTATTTTACACTTTATATTTTATACTTTATATTTTATACTTTATATTTTACACTTTGTATTTTATATACTTTATATTTTATATACTTTATATTTTATACTTTATATTTTATATACTTTATATTTTATACTTTATATTTTATATACTTTATATTTTATACTTTATATTTTACACTTTATATTTTATACTTTATATTTTATACTTTATATTTTATACTTTATATTTTATACTTTGTATTTTACACTTTATATTTTATACTTTATATTTTATACTTTATATTTTATACTTTATATTTTATATACTTTATATTTTATACTTTATATTTTATATACTTTATATTTTATACTTTGTATTTTACACTTTATATTTTATTTACTTTATATATTATACTTTATATTTTATATACTTTATATTTTATACTTTATATTTTACACTTTATATTTTATATACTTTATATATTATACTTTATATTTTATATACTTTATATTTTATATACTTTATATTTTGACACTTGTATTTACCTTATATTTTACCTTTAGATTTTAACTTTAATATTATACTTATATTTTAACTTAATTTATTAATAACTTTGTTTTACACCTTATTTTATAATTTAATATTATACTTTATATTTATACTTTCTTTAATTTATATTATACTTTATATTTTATACTTTATATTTTATATACTTTATATCTTATACTTTATAAATATATACTTAAATTTATATACTTTATTTAACACTTTATATTTACTACTTTATATATTCATTTATATTTACACTTTATATTTTATATACTTTATATATTATACTTTATATTTTATATACTTTATATATTATACTTTATATTTTATAAATGTATATTTTTACTTGTTTTACGTGTTTTCGGTTTGGGTCCAATTCACCAGCGAACTACGCACCTGACGTAAACTACGTAACGAAACGTTTCCTGCGTACGTTCGTCAGTCATGGCGGAGCTCAAAGAAGCGGAAGCTGCTGAGCTTCACCAGGAGGACGTCGATATCAAACGTGAGTAAAATGCAGCAGTTTGTCGTTAGTTCGCTCATTTCAGGACCGTAAAACGCAGCGTTAATCACAGGTTTGTCGTTTTTCGGGCTGTGCGCTGAATTCACGGAGAATTTGAGTTTGTAACTGCTGAACTAAACACGGCCTCACCGCGGAGCTCCGCCATAGGACCTAAATAGTCAACAACAACAAAGAGCAAAGCGCTAAAGCTGATGTTGGATGAAGCTCTAACATCAGCTCAGTCTGACTTCACTGTGAGTCTGTTCACAGAGGATTTAACTGAGTCTTAGCTCTGGGTTCGACTGTACTTTCTATTTTCACGGTCTCCTCACGGAGCTGCACTACGGGACCGCAGAGCCTCCAACGGTCCTTTTCCTGACCTCAGAATAATCTGAATAATAAGAATAATAAGAATAATCCGAATAATAAGAATAATCTGAATAATAAGAATAATCTGAATAATATGAATAATCTGAATAATCTGAATAATAAGAATAATCTGAATAATAAGAATAATCTGAATAATAAGAATAATCTGAATAATAAGAATAATAAGAATAATCTGAATAATAAGAATAATAAGAATAATCTGAATAATAAGAATAATCTGAATAATAAGAATAATCTGAATAATAAGAATCATCTGAATAATAAGAATAATAAGAATAATAAGAATAATCTGAATAATAAGAATAATCTGAATAATCTGAATAATAAGAATAATCTGAATAATAAGAATAATCTGAATAATAAGAATAATAAGAATAATCCGAATAATAAGAATAATCTGAATAATCTGAATAATAAGAATAATCTGAATAATCTGAATAATAAGAATAATCTGAATAATAAGAATAATCTGAATAATAAGAATAATAAGAATAATCCGAATAATAAGAATAATCTGAATAATAAGAATAATAAGAATAATCTGAATAATAAGAATAATCTGAATAATAAGAATAATAAGAATAATCCGAATAATAAGAATAATCTGAATAATAAGAATAATCTGAATAATAAGAATCATCTGAATAATAAGAATCATCTGAATAATAAGAATAATAAGAATAATCTGAATAATCTGAATAATAAGAATAATCTGAATAATAAGAATAATAAGAATAATCCGAATAATAAGAATAATCTGAATAATAAGAATAATCTGAATAATAAGAATAATCTGAATAATAAGAATCATCTGAATAATAAGAATAATCTGAATAATAAGAATAATCTGAATAATAAGAATCATTTGAATAATAAGAATAATCTGAATAATAAGAATCATCTGAATAATAAGAATAATCTGAATAATAAGAATAATAAGAATAATCCGAATAATAAGAATAATCTGAATAATAAGAATAATCTGAATAATAAGAATAATCTGAATAATAAGAATCATCTGAATAATAAGAATAATAAGAATAATCCGAATAATAAGAATAATAAGAATAATCCGAATAATAAGAATAATCTGAATAATAAGAATAATCTGAATAATAAGAATCATCTGAATAATAAGAATAATAAGAATAATCCGAATAATAAGAATAATCTGAATAATAAGAATAATCTGAATAATAAGAATAATCTGAATAATAAGAATCATCTGAATAATAAGAATAATAAGAATAATCCGAATAATAAGAATAATAAGAATAATCCGAATAATAAGAATAATCTGAATAATAAGAATCATTTGAATAATAAGAATAATCTGAATAATAAGAATCATCTGAATAATAAGAATAATAAGAATAATCCGAATAATAAGAATAATCTGAATAATAAGAATAATCTGAATAATAAGAATAATCTGAATAATAAGAATCATCTGAATAATAAGAATAATCTGAATAATAAGAATAATAAGAATAATAAGAATAATCTGAATAATAAGAATAATCTGAATAATAAGAATAATAAGAATCATCTGAATAATAAGAATAATAAGAATAATCCGAATAATAAGAATAATCTGAATAATAAGAATAATCTGAATAATAAGAATCATCTGAATAATAAGAATAATCTGAATAATAAGAATAATAAGAATAATAAGAATCATCTGAATAATAAGAATCATCTGAATAATAAGAATAATCTGAATAATAAGAATCATCTGAATAATAAGAATCATCTGAATAATAAGAATCATTTGAATAATAAGAATAATCTGAATAATAAGAATAATCTGAATAATAAGAATAATCCGAATAATAAGAATAATCTGAATAATAAGAATAATCTGAATAATAAGAATAATCTGAATAATAAGAATCATCTGAATAATAAGAATAATCTGAATAATAAGAATAATAAGAATAATAAGAATAATCTGAATAATAAGAATAATCTGAATAATAAGAATAATAAGAATCATCTGAATAATAAGAATAATAAGAATAATCCGAATAATAAGAATAATCTGAATAATAAGAATAATCTGAATAATAAGAATCATCTGAATAATAAGAATAATCTGAATAATAAGAATAATCTGAATAATAAGAATCATCTGAATAATAAGAATAATCTGAATAATAAGAATAATAAGAATAATAAGAATAATCTGAATAATAAGAATCATCTGAATAATAAGAATAATAAGAATAATCCGAATAATAAGAATAATCTGAATAATAAGAATAATCTGAATAATAAGAATAATCTGAATAATAAGAATCATCTGAATAATAAGAATAATCTGAATAATAAGAATCATCTGAATAATCAGAACAATAAGAATAATCTGAATAATAAGAATAATCTGAATAATAAGAATAATAAGAATAATCTGAATAATCAGAACAATAAGAATAATCTGAATAATAAGAATAATCTGAATAATCCGAATAATCTGAATAATCTGAATAATAAGAACAATCAGAATAATCTGAATAAGAAGAATAATCTGAATAATCTGAATAATCAGAATAATCAGAATAATCTGAATAATAAGAACAATAAGAATAATCAGAATAATGAGAACAATTAGAACAACAAGAATAATAAGAATAATCAGAACAATAAGAATAATCAGAATAATTAGAATAATCAGAATAATCAGATTAATGAGAACAATCAGATTAATGAGAACAATCAGATTAATGAGAACAATCAGAATAATAAGAACAATCAGAATAGTAAGAATAATAAGAATAATCAGAATAATAGGAATAATCAGATTAATAAGAATAATGTGAACAATCTGAATAATCTGAATAATAAGAATAATAGGAATAATCAGATTAATGAGAACAATCTGAATAATAAGAATAATCAGAATAATAGGAATAATCAGATTAATAAGAATAATGTGAACAATCTGAATAATCTGAATAATAAGAATAATAGGAATAATCAGATTAATGAGAACAATCAGATTAATTAGAACAATCAGAATAATAATAACAATCAGAATAGTAAGAATAATAAGAATAATCAGATTAATAACAATAATCAGATTAATGAGAACAATCAGAATAATAAGAACAATCAGAATAATAAGAACAATCAGATTAAAAAGAACAATCAGAATAATAAGTACAATCAGAATAATAAGAACAATCAGAATATTCAGGCTTTACCTTCACAACATGAAAAGAAAAGCTGTCGAGCTGTGGTTTAAAAGGCTGGAGGCATAAGATAGAAGGTGACTAAGTATTTTAGAAATATTTGTAATTGATAAGGAGAATCTCGCCTGCTCTAGTTTAAACTATGTTCAGAGATATTAAGTGAGTATTTTTCTATTATTAGTACTGCAGAATCCTTTACTTTTACTCCAATAGATTTGTTTTACAATTTTAATTACTGATGATGTACTCTGTTATTTAGCTTTAATCACCTGGCAGTAAATTAAACTCAGCTCCAACTTCACTAGCTGAGCTGTTTTTGTTCAACTTCAACCCTTATATTCAATTTATTTTTTAAATATAAAACTTCTGTGCCGTAATTTTCACATGTCAAAGTTTTCAGCTGTGTCATATATAAGTGTTGTTTTATTTATCTGAAGGTTACTTCAGATATGTTAGACAGTGTTCACAGCTCCATCTTCCTTTATGTTCCAGTTATGTGTCCTACTTTTTTATTCAGCTTAGATACAGAGAGTGAAGCGTCCATAATATTTTTCAATTGTTGTGTATTTGGATTTTTCCCAGTACATTTTCCAACATTTGAAAGTGTGAGGACAGGAACTGATTTGGGAAAGAGAAATAAAATCCTCTAAAAAGCCTCGGTGCTTTCTTTTCCTTCTGCCTCTGAAGGTGGTGCTGGTGGAGATGCTGTTTCAACTGGTGACCAAGCTGCAGACCAGGTGGTGAAGACTGAAGCTGCTGCAGATAATGATGCCAAACCCTCCACCACAACGACTGGTAATTTACTGAAAGCTGTTTCTGAATCTGTGTTGGAATCAGTTCACATTGCAGCTGCGTGCCTGTATTTACTGACTCAGTTCTATCTAAGGTAGAAGCATTAATGAGAGGATAGTTGAATAAAGTGTTACAGACACAGAAGTTACTCCCTGAGGTTCAGATAATATAATTTTGTCCTTTTCTGCTAACAGAGAGACACGTCTCCATCCAGACTAAACTGGAGGGCCTTGAGATGCTTGTTGACCTCAGTGGTGGTAGGTTCAGTTCAGTTCTTCAGTAAATCTTCATCTTTCTATTTTTAATCTTGATAGAAGCACTTAATGGTGTAGAAGGTGAATTTGAGCACAAATTCCAAAATCTGGACTAATAAAAAATAAATTCTATTTGCATTTTGCAGTTTTGGTAAAACATAAAGATTTTGGGTTTTAGAAAACTGTATCTTCACCTTCTTTTGACATGTAAAACACATGAGTGATCAGCACATGAATTTATACCTCCTAGCTGCAGCTGTACTGATGTTGTGCTTTCTTACTTGTCAGCGGGACGCAAGTCGTGTCCTCTGTGTCCAGAGGAGAAGTTTAAAGCCTGTTACAGCCACAAACTCCGTCGACACCTTCAGAACCTCCATTGGAAAGTCTACGTGGAGTTTGAAGGTAGGACATCGTCACACGTGATGTCTTTGACAAAAGGTTGCTTGTTTTAAGAGAGCAGAACACAAATATGTGGTGATAAGATCGGACCTAAAGTCAGTGTTCAGTCCTTCCCAGAGTTTGGGCTTCGTGCAGATCAGACAGGTCAACAACAAACTGGGTAACAGTTCGTTGTAGCTGCAGCACTAAGACGATCAATAAATAAAAATCTATTTTACAGGTCAGAGGATGTGTATCTGCCACCTGCCCTGCAGAAACCTGAAGCCCAGCCTCAGTGGAGACCAGGTGAGACGTCACAAAAATGTTTTGGAATCCATATTGTCTCATTTAGACAGAACAACCACTCGTACATTTATACAATTAAAATAGAACCTGGAGAGAAGTTGGGAGCAGAATTAGTGTCATGTGATTATGACTTCATTGTTCAAGTCTCTTATCAAGTAAAGACACAAACTATTTATTGCTTCAGGTTCAAATAATTATAGTATCCGCTTTTTAATTGTAGCTGAAATACATGAAAAACTAAAATTCCCACAGCTTCTCTGGATGCAGTAGCTCTCCTCACTAATGCAAAAACAGAGGACGTATAGTCACATAAAAACAGGAATTACATGGAGGTGTAAAGCAGGCTTCAGACAGAGAACCAGTTTAACACTGTCTCCATTAGAACCACATCAAAGTTAACACATCAGTTCCTTTTCGGCGACATTAGGAAGCTGCAGTATGTGACCTGATACATAGTTTGAGTTTATTTCATGTTTAGTTTTTTGCACAAACCTCTTCCAGGTGTCAGGAAGACACGTGGCTCATTACCACTGTGTGGTGTGTTCTGTCACCATCGCACGAAAGACCGACATGATCAGCCACCTGAAACGGCACGTCAACAAAGGAGAGACTGAGGCCAGCTACCCGGCCAGCTCAGACGTACCGTTTGAAGAGCCTGGTAAATAATGTGTCCATCATACAACATTTACACATCCATTCAGTGAAAACGTTCCATTAAAGAAGTTGTTCCAAAAAAACATGAGGATGCAAAAAGTAACGGGACTCTAATGTTCTTTGTGTGTGATTGAACGTGTCTGCAGCTCCGTCGGGTCAGGCGTATGAAATCATGAAAGAACTGGGAACAAATGTCCAGCTGCTCCCGAACCACACCACTCCGCAAAAGAGTGACACCTACTTCAACCGCAAGATGAAGACCAACAGGTCAGCATCCGCAGCACGAGTTCCTACAAAAATAAAAGAGTGTTTCCAGACTTTGCTTCAAACGTGTTCATGCGTAATGTGCTTGTGTTTCAGGCAGCTGGTGTTCTGTTCGCTGGCTGTTCTGGCTGAAGAGAGAAGCCCACTTGAGTGTCTGGATGCTTTTGGAGCCACAGGTTGGAATTAACTAATGACTAATGAATAATTTTAACCAAGTTCTTGCAGCTTATTTGTAAGAAAATTAAAAAATGTTCCTAATTTTAAAAGAAGGAATGTAAAAAAGTAATTTTACTGGGAGACAAACTTTCACTAGATTTTATAACGTTATCATCCCCGTCAGATAATTTCTAATAATTAATTAAACTAAAAATCAACTTCTATGACTTAAAACTAGCCAGCTGAAGCTCAGAATAGCATGTCCTTTAAAATTAATGAATCCACTCTGCACAAATAAGAAGAACTACCAGTCATGCAGAAATAGTTGAATGTTTGAATCTGAATTGAAATGAACATTTACTGTTCCTGAGGTTCTGCACTCCTACACTAATCCTTCATTTTGTGTCTGCTGTGTGTTCCTTTTCTGCCTGTCAGGGATTATGGGCCTCCAGTGGGCGAAGCATCTTCGTAACGCAGTCAAAGTGACCATCACGGACATCAGTGACACGTGCGTCAAAATGATCAAAGAGAACTGCGAGCTGAACCACATCAGGGTGGAGGGAAACTCACGAGGGCCCCGAGGGTCAGATGGGCCCAGCAGTGACGCAGAGGGAGTTCCCATCGCTACGGTGGAGGTTGCCAAGATGGACGCCAACGTTATGATGCACCTGCGGCCGTTTGATTACATGTTAGTGCAGCTGATTTGTCTGTAACATAAAAACAAACATCTTGATTATTTCAACTGTCACTTCGTCTCTAATCTTTCAGCCACTTGGATCCATTCGGAACGGCAGTGAACTACCTGGACGCCGCCTTCAGAAATGTCCGTAACCTGGGCATCATCTCTGTGACGTCCACTGACACCGGTTCCCTGTACGCCAAGTCTCCCAACGTCACCCTGCGTCACTACGGTTGCCACATCGTACGCACAGAGTACTACAAGGAGCTGGCTGCACGCATGGTCATCGCCACCGTGGCCAGGTAGAGCTTCACCTGTTATGTTTGTGTCTCCTGTGATTTGGACCATCGCCATGAGAGCTGACACCTGCCTGTATCTTTGTAAACTGTCCAGAGCGGCAGCTCGCTGTAACAAAGGCATCGAGGTGCTGCTGGCAGTGGCGTTGGAGCATTTCGTTCTGGTGGTGGTGAGAGTCCTCAGAGGTCCCACACAGGCGGACGAGTCGGCCAAGAAGTTACGAAAACTGGTCCACTGTCAGTGGTGTGAAGAGAGAGTCTTCCTCAAACTAGGAAACATGGTGGATGGTGAGTTCAGCTAGAGAGGAGCAAAACCAAAGTGATGGCATCACATCATTTATTTTTTAATGGCCAAAGAAGGATTCAGCAAGTACACGTCGCTCCGAAGCTGAAGGACTAATTGTTTTTTTTATTGTGTCCTCACTGGTTGAACCTCTTTAATGTTATTTTATACATACTGTGACTTTAACCGTGACGTCACACCTTAGCTTCATTCTCTATCATTTAGCTCCTGTTAATTTAAGCCCTGTAATCAAACTTTACTACACCTAAAACGGATTCATTGTGTGCAGGTGTGAGTTGACGTATCAGCTCTGATACTGATGGTCACAGATGTTCTGATCATTAACCATGACTTACACTAGTGTCAATGTTTTTACAAGCTGTAAAGATTCTGTTGATGACTGTGCTGGCCCCTTTGGTCAGCTGTAGCTAGGATCAGTGGTTCACATGCTTTACTGTATTTGAAGTTGATGTTATTTGGTGCTGGAGAAGCAAAGGAGACGAACTACAGACATATACTGTGTCCTAACGTGTGTTTCTCTCAGACACGCTGCCCTGTAACTGTCATGGAACTTTGCCTGGAAAGACCGCAGTTCATCTGGGACCGTTATGGTAAACGTCTCCGTATCAGCATCAACAGCCTCGCGCGCATACATCATGATTATTTATTTATTTATGCACATCCAGCATGACGTTAACTTGTCTTTGGCTGTAATAATCTGTCTCCCCGTCCACAATAACGGGGGAAGTCGATGCAGTTATCATCTTGATTCCAGTGGCACCTGAAGGAACTCCACCACATGTTAGTAAAGATCCTGTGTGTGTGTCCAGGTCCGGTTCTCTGTTTAACACCGGCTTCCTGAGGAGGATGCTCTCAGCAGCGGTGCAGCACAGTATGGACGACATCCAGCCGCTCGTCAAAACTCTTATCTGCGAGTCCGAATGCACCACTCTCAAGTCTTTAGTCCACGGGCCGTCTGCTCTCATCAACCAGGGTAAAACTCTGACATCTCACCTCTCTGACGTCTCTGAGACGAAGTGTGTGTTTACAGACGTTTGTGTGTCCTCTGCAGTGGAGTGTGGAGTCGTCATTAAGACCCTACAGAGTGGAGAGGAGTCCGGTCCGGCTGATCAGTCTGGTGAGTCACACAGCAGTGTTCTTTATTCAGGGCAATGATGTTGATGTTGATGTTAGATGGTGACTTACATTTCCATCCACACATCAACATTGTCACTAAGAGCCTTTCTCCACCTTTGAAATATTAGAAAATGTGCTGCAGGTGTGATTCCTTAATGGTTTAATACTGGTTATACATCAGTTTATAGAATCAGTATCTTTTCACCTTTCATATAATTTAGCTTTGAAAAAGTTTCAGATTGGCACTTGAACAGCTTTTGGATGAGATGATATACACTGGAGATCAAAATGATGTTATAATAATATTAAAATTAATAATTTATGACTTGATTGTTTTCATAATGTCTTCACACACACCGATGGCAGCTGACATGCTATGCAGCTGATCTGACTGAACACTAACACTGATATTTAGGGAATTGGAGTTTGTTTTTTAATTTTGATCTGCAGTGTAGATCTACACTCGCTGTAGTTCTCAGTTTGTCCTCTAGAGGACAGAGTGGTCCCACTATGTTGTACCTTAACTGAGCTCCTGCAGGAAAAAACCTTCATTTGAATAACTTCTTAAACTTAGTTTTACTCTCAGAAACACTGTTCTACAAACTCTAAATCCATGTCTGCTTGTTCCAACACTTGATTCTGTCTACATGTAGTGTACATTTAAACTTTAGGATCTCCACAAGAATGTAAATAAAGTTTTGTGGGTTTGACCAGAAGACAGTGGGTCCGGCATTAATCTGTTTGAGCTTGGATTCTATTTTTTGTTTTTCTGCAGGGAAGAGGAAGACCGGAGAGGAATCTGGGAATGTGGTGAAGAAGCTGAAGTCTGATGCGTCTCTGGAACATCCACCTTTCTACTACAGCATCCACCGCCACAGCATTCGAGGCATGAACATGCCCAAGTGAGTGACTGCTGATCTCTATTTATCTGGTTATGTAGCAGACACTCAAGTGTGTCAAAACTGGTTCAGTGAACTGGTAAATTCCCAGAATTCATTGAGCTGTACAGAAACTATCTTTGGCTTCTTCCCTGGAAAGTGGACGAGACAAAAAGCTGCAGTCAGCTGGAAAAGTTTCCTGCAGCAAATCCAAGAAATACTGAAAACTCTGAATACAGATCAGGACCATTTGATGATGTTTTGTTCTCTCTCTGTGCAGGTTGAACAAGTTTCTGCAGTACCTGACGGAGGCCGGCTTCAGGGTGAGTCGAACTCACTTTGATCCAACGGGAATTCGAACAGACGCGACGCTGGTGCAGTTTAAATCTGTCCTCACTAAGTACAGCGTCCCCACGTACACCGCCACTGCCACTCAGACGAGCGTCAGTACAGAGAAGACTGTGTGAGAAAATCAAACGGTCACACTCCAGAACCGTGAGAGGAAACACACTCTTCCAAAGTCACCCTGCTCGCGGTTTGATTTGCACTGATGTCTCAAAACTGCTTTACATTTGTGTTTTACTCGAACAAAGTGTCTTGTAGATGTGGATTCTTATTGAAACTGAAGTCCTGCAGCACAGATGTGAGAAATGTACCCAGTTTCTATATTTGTTTTAGATTTCTCGTGAAAATCCACATCCTAAAAGTAGCTGCTTGTCTGTTCTTGTTTCTTTCATCTTATTAAACTACAATAAAATCTTTCTGCAGAAACCTGAATGTTGCTGATTCATCCACGAGGAACAAACCAGTTTAAAGTTTAGCTGAATTTTTTTTAGTGTGTTGTTCAATGAGATCAGAAACCGAAAGTGACGTCACAAAGTAAAACGGTGGATCAGTGTGACTGTGTTGATGAGGGGTTTGAACTGAAACTGAATTTTTCTACTATGGATCGAATCCCCAAGACGCTGGAACCTGTGCTGCTTCTCTTCCTTATTAGAACCTCCCTGCATGGCAAATTAAAAAAACACCACTTGACCTGGAACCTTTGGCCTCTGTACTTCTACTGAATGGTTTTATCTGTACCACCTGAGACTCGATCTCCCCACAAGCTCGACAAATTAGACATTTCACCTGAAAAGTCCTAAATCTCCTGATCAACACACCAGTTGAGGAGCTGTTGGTCGAGTCAATGTAACCAGGTCATTTATTACTTTTTGTTATAATAACACGAAGTCTGTTTCTAAACCCAAATAGTTTCAAAGCTCCTCCTCGTGCAGTTCCTCTTCTATGGTACCCCATATAAATTAGGTGCACCCTCTTCACCAAGTTAACTCTCTCCTGGAGGTGAGAACATCGTAGCTCAGCAGCGTTTCTTTTAGTGTGATATAGAAAAAGATGTGTGACTTAAGGACTTAGAGTCAGACCAGTGCTCCACTGGAACTGGTGTGCATTGACTTCTGGTCGGCTCCTTATGATCCCTGATCACTTCACAAGGTTGGTACGAGTTCCAAAAACAAGACCCGACTGCTAAGACAGAAGCTTTGGGAGTTTCTTTGTGTGTTTGGCTTTATTCAGAAGACATGGTACCACAGAGAGAGTCAGTCACGCCGTGTGCTTTGTTTTAAGTAAAAAAATGGAATTGATGGTGAAGACTTTAAAAACGTGAACTGAGGTTGTACTTGTTCAGAACGAAGGTGAGAAGTGAAACCACTGGAGGTCAGCAGAAACAAGTTCTGATCTGCCTCTGTGCCATCATCTAAACAGATTTTCCCACCGCAGCACAGCAGCATGGCCACACGTTTGTGTTTGACACCGTTTTCACAGCTGTGCAGCCGCCGCCTGGGCTCAGATACAGTCACTCTTCATCAACACACAAGTTATTGTGTGTTGATGAAGAGTCGAACCACTGACCTGCAGTTTGTGTACGTCTGCTGAACTGAACAACTAATAATGAATCTCATGTGAACTCGGGATGTCGTGTTGGTTCGTCCTGTTTTCTCTGACACTGCTTCTAATTTGAAACTGTAGCTCGTTTATTTCAGATGATGAAGATGAAGTGTTTGGTTTTTAATGATCATCAGAAACTTTTGGACAAATCGACTAAATTGTATGTTTTTCAAATGAATGAGCTTTTTTCACTCTGCTGTTGTATGAACATGTTCTGAGTTCGTGGATAAAGTTTATTTTGAAAACATCTTGTTCAGAATCAGCATCACCTTTATTCACCAGGTAACAGACGATATATGAATGACATCAAGCCACAACACTGATCCTGCTCCTGCAGCTCCTGTCAAGGAGAAGCTGGAACTCTGCACTGACCACAGTGAGAAGGTACTTCCTGGGTACCTGAGGGGATGGAGACTGACTCATGAATCAAACAGGTGAAACATCTGAGAGATGATTTCTGAATCATCTAAATGAGGCGCTGGAATCTGTTCATGAATTAAACTGAGCATGTTGGATTCTGCAGACACCTGATTTATGGGGGGGCGGGGGTGGGGGGGCACTTTTTAAGTACCTGCACTTTGACTCTACCACCTGTGATCATCAGGCGCCTTCAGGGATCAGGATCAGTGAGGTGTTGTTTTTCCTGTCTGAGCGTCACCGACACGGTTCAGAGTGGGCGGAGAGGAGGGGGCGGGTTCCTTCTGCCTCCGCCCTCGCGTCTTCACTGCTGCTGTCGCAGATCGGTGTGACGCCGTTGGCACCTGAGGACGGAGCCCTACCTGTGGATCTTCTCCCGGCAGCACCATGGGGAACTCACCGTCCAGTCTGCTGGACGACAACAAATCCAACTACATCAAAGGTAAATGCGTAAAAACGCGCGGAGAGGACGCGGCGCGTTCACGGCGTCTCACTGAGCGCTGAGGAGACACTGAGGCGGTTTCTGGGATCTTGTCCACTTTCTCAGCCTCTTGTCCTCATGAAGTCTGGAGACTAACGTGGAAATCTGCATTCAGCCCAGGTGGCTTCTGTCTTAACTCGAATCTCCTCACGTGTTTCTCACTGTGCTCACAGGAAAACTCCTCAAATCCTCAGTTTGTTTCCAGAATCGTGGATCGAGAATCTCCGGGGACTCTGTCCCACACAGCAACATTCAGAGGGGATTTGATTCTTCATGCTTTCACCTATCTGCAGGTCTGATCTGCTCACTCAACACTTTCCACTCCTCTGTGGAACAGAAAACGAGAAGGGAAAGATGACACAGCGCTGGTTGTCTTTTGTCTCCTCTGCTGCTGGGTGTGTCCCTGTGGACGATCTGTAGAGCAGATAGAAGACAGCCTCCTGTTGTTGGTGTGTGGAAGTGAGATGGGCGGTGCACATAACAGGTGCACATGCCAACAGGTGTGAGAGGATGTTGGCCTGTGTGTGCCAACATTTAGAGTCCAGAACACACACGTTAATGCTGATCTGATTCTAAACCTACAGTGCTAAAAGACCCGGGACCAGCTGGAACTTTTCCGAGGCCCTGTGCAGGATTTAGCCTGTTTGGAGGCTCCGTTGGTGGCTGAGAGTAGAAACAGCTGCTAGAATCACCTGTTCTTCAGCTCAGTTCAGGTCTGGTACAGTTTAATTAGTGAAATCTCATCATGTGTTTTCAGAAGCTGCTGCATCAGATTTAAAGAGCAGTTCTTCACTCATTGATTCATACAGACCTTCACTCTTCAGTTAGAGGTTGCAGCTATAACTGGGCTTTTCTGGGACTGGATCCTGTCACATGAGCTTCTTCAAATAAGGACTTTTCCTCTTTGCTGCCTTGAAGTTTAAAGTTGAGTTTGCAAGTGGAAGAACAGTCCTTTGAGTTTGGTTTTCTGACTGTGGTGTCGACCGACCCGTTTAATCTACAAGACGTGTTGCTGTGTCTCCATCTGCTTTCAGTTCAATGACATTTACAGGTGTGGTGTTCAGGTGCTCTGCTGAGCCCCTCAGCCTCACTCGCCTCACGTGAACCTGATCGACACGTCGACCGCACTCGAGGACAGAAGTCCTGATCTGCTTTTTGACCTGGAGAACAATCGGTTAAACTGCCCCTCAGACCTGCATGTGAATCAACATGTCTGCTCTTCTGCAGGTCGCAGATCTTCACTCAGCAGCAGATTTTGCTCTTGTAGTAACGTATCTGAGGTGGTTTCCTATTTCCCGTTGATAGAGACTCATAGATGAAAGTTGGTTAGGGACCTTCAAACACTAACAGACGGAGAGGAGGAGGATGATGTGTAACGAACGACCATGACCTGGGGAACCTTTGGATCACGGTTGGCTCACGAAGCGAAAGACAAAACTCACACAACAGTGATGAAAACGCAGAAAGTCTCGTGTCTTAGGACCCACAGAAGGAAAAGAGCCAGAATCCACAACATGTGTGTTGACACTGGTCTTGTTGTCGTAGATACAGGACACAGTCTCAAAGGTTCAAACGGGAATGGAAAAGTACGAATTCAGATTCAGTCCACTCGGGGTTGTTTTCCAGCGAAGTGCTTCTGCAGTGGAAAATCATGGAGATGTTTAGATCTGTTCATTTTATTGCCACAGTTCATCCTCAGCACGACAGGAGTCGTCTGTTAATGAGACAGTGTGTATGTAAAGCAGCTCTCGGGTTCTGTGGGCTCCTCTGGGTGCTTCTTATTTCCTGCAGTTCAGGACATGTCTGTGATTTCATGTTTGCTCTGTCAGGTTTTCCTGGCCGGGACCAAGGCAGTGATACCTTCCATAACAGAGTCCCGCTGATGGAAACATTCCTGTGTGTGTCTGCAGGGTGGAGTGTGGGTGTGTATGGGAGAGTTAGCTGAATGTTTGGTGGTAGTTTACTGGGTTGGGCTGGACTGGTTTTGTTCAGCATCAGGGTTGGATGACGTGATCCTGCTACAGTAAATATGATTTAGGAGTTGACAGCAGCAGCTTTGGTGGAGTCTGATCTCTTGACGCTATTAAACAGTTTTTTGGACTCGCGTCATTTGTCCTCTTTGTGTCTCTGTTTGTACTTGGGCTGGACTCTCAAGTCAAATTCAGGTCTGTCTGGTGGGAGGCTGTTGTTTTTTTGTTTGGCAGCAAAATCAGTTGTTAAGTAAAAAGATCTCGCATCTCAAGTTGCAGCTTTTCATTTGCAAAGAACCAGTAAATATGTCGTCTGTGGAACTTTTGAGTTTGTCTCCAGTTTCTAAATGAGGAGAGAAATACAGCATGGTGATGAAAATTGAATCTGCAACTCTCACTTTAAACACTTTATAATTAGGTTCTGCAGCCCATATTTCACTAATTGCTCCAATGTGTGTGTGTGTGTGTGTGTGTGTGTGTGTGTGTGTGTGGTGTTTAATGACTTCCCGTGGATGTTTTCCAGATTAACATTTCTGCACCAACAACAGAGCTTGTGAGATGTAGTTAGACTGTGAGAATATGAAACAGTTGATCCCCACAAAGTAAATATCCAAACCTCAGGTGGAGCTGTTCTTTACGACCGTGACCATGGTTCTAACATTTATTTGTCTGAGTCGTTCATCATCCACATCTGGCAGAGTGGCGATCCGTGTTTATTGTTCACAATTTATCGAAGAGGCAACAGAGCAGCTCAGCACGGTGCAACATCTGCTCTCTGCTCTGTGGAGTTCCCGCATTGCTCAACAGTTTGCTCATCTCATCATGACCACTCTGTGACTCATGGATGAACCAGAGAACCAGTACTGTGTCAGTGTGTTCCCTTTTTGAACAGTTTCCTCTGTCCTTGTGGTTGTGGTTGGACTTTAGGCTGCTGATGGTTCTATAAAGGTTTCCCCTGCATGTAGCCGTCTGCCCCGTCGCAGCTGTGTTTACATTGTGCACCGTAAAGCAGAGCGGTTGAATACTCTCAGGTTTGAACTAACTGCATCGAAGCAAGTAGCTCGTTGTCCTAAAGGCCTGAGTAAAGTCGGTGCTTCAGTCTTACTGCAGCTGGTGTTGCTCCGTGTTGTGTAACCAGAGGCTGTTGGGGCATGGGTTTAACTTTGTAGTGGCTGGATTCTGTGACTCTCACCTCCAGTCACTAGAACTAACATCACAACAACAGGGACATACTGGACGTTAACGTGGAGACTCGAGCAATAATTACCATTAAACACGTCAGCAGTGGAAGCGTGACAGTTGACGTGTCCTGTGGTTGGTGTGGAAGGCTGTGATGCTGATACATTTGCAGGTTTACACTGGTGTGTCGCTGCTGTGAGACGGACAGGGACAGGGAACCGAGTCACTGCCACACGGTGACTGGTTTCTGCTGCCGAACCGCTGTGTGTCCTGTTGGTGGGTACGAGGTGTGTGCTGGTATCCTGAGTGTTGGGACTTTTAGCCCTGCTGGTCAGGAACTCAAACAACAGTGTGTTTGCAAGTTTCCCAGTGGAAAAGCACAGTTGAACTCATGACATCATCCATTAAGACCGTAAGAATAAGCACAGGGTTTATTCCCAGTAACTTGTTTTCTGACATTATCAGGCTTTGTTTTTGTTGTCATGGTGCCTTCAGCTGTCATTACACAATCCTACAGATACAGAGCTGCTGAATAGTGCAGCGGTGAGATAAGCTCGCCCCCCCTCTGTGCTGTGGCCCACCTCCAGTAGGAGCCCTTAGCCGAGACCTCTTAATACTCAGCCTCAGTGTAAGTCTGATAAATGACTAAATGTAGATGTAGATATTCAGAGCTGAGGAACTGTGAGCCTTTCCCCCAGTTTAGAAGCCTCTGCCCCCCCACAAAGAGAGGAAACGGCTGCTCACACTCTGCTGGAAACAGAGGGTCCACAAAACGAAGCAAATACAGAAAAATGTTTTTACTGTGTTTCACTTCATTTGTATTAAAGGAAAAGACAAGAGACAAAAAGCCGTTTTAGTTCCGCTGAGGTCGGCCCCTCAGTGCCGCGTTCAGCGTCTGCTGCTCCATACGTGCCGCTCGTAGGATTCTTTAACATGTAAAGATGAGTTCTCTGGTTATATCCAGTCCTGTGTTTCATATTAGGCCCGACGTCTGTCTGAGGTTCGTCTTTCTGGGCACGTTGTTGTTGAGTGTAAAGGAATGTGGAGAAAAATGTGAGCAGAAATTCAGAGCTGGGTGTGACGGACGTAGTTGACGTCATTCAGGTATGACGGTGTGTGAGTTTCAAACAGGCTGTGCACTGTAAGAGTTGGATTAGTTAAAGCTCCCAATCAGTGCTGCCCATCATTAATCAGATGTGTACGGGAAGTTTATTGAAGTGCTGCGTTCAAGTCACAGAGACAAACTTCTACTGTGTTTATTGATCCAGAAGGTTCTTTATGAAAAGCCAGAAGTTTCAGAGGCTCCTCTGTCTGGACAAAAATATTCTGAAACACATTTTCAGATTAAGTACAACTTGCTCTCTGTGAGGACATGTTTCTGTGTCTGTTTCAAAGAAACCAACATACATCTGCTCTTCAGAGCAGAGAAAACCAACTGCAGAACTTGAACACATTCATGGGTTATCAGCAAACGGGCTGATAACAGCTTTTCTGAGTGTTAAAGATGTAAAACATGTTGGGGGGGCACAGTTTCCTGTCCCCTCCCAGACAGTAACTTCTAAAATGAGCATCAGCTTTAGAAACATGAGGCAGAAGGACTCATGTGAGGACTAAATGATGCTGCAGCAGGTTGAATTAGGATGGAACTGAACAGAAACTACTCTCTAGATACACACACACACACACACACACACACACGGTGTCACCAGCGTGCTGCTCCCTCCTGTCCTCACACACCTAATGTGTTTTAGAGATTTTCTGCCTTAAAGCCTTTTGGCTTGGTGTCCTGGGTGTTTCCTGTCTGACAATACAAAGAAGCTCTTGTGTGGAGTTTGGTTGGTTCCATCTGAGCAGCAGCCACCATCACGCTCCACGTCTACAGAATAACATTTGTCATCTCCATTTATTTACTGTTCTCTTAAAGTATTTGGAACATGTTGGGGACTTTTTAAAGTGCCCCTTGAACCAGTTCTGACAAACTGTTGTATACATGCCAGCAGTGTCTGCATACTTGTCCTTTTAGTCAGGGACACTCTCTCCTGCTCTGGTATAAAACAACAACTCTCTTTTACCTTTTCAACTAGTTGGGATTTACCTGTTCTGGATGTTTGGCATGGGAGGTGTAATGGATAGCAAGAAGGACCCAGGTTCAGATCCACCGGTCGGCCTTTCTGAGTGGAGTGTGCATGTTCTCTGTGGGTACACGTCTACTCTAATACTCTAAACTCCTGCAGGACGGCTAAATGCTGTTCCAGTGATGTTTTTACACAACAGCTGGCATCTCAGTGTTAGAGACGTGATTAATATGATGGAAGAGTGTCAGATAAGATAAATTGAACTTCGCTGAAGGGGAATTCTGGAAGTTTTGCACATTGACCACATGATTCTGACTCGTATCAAGTTGTTGTTCGTTGTGATTCTGACAGATTTGGTTTCCTGTGAGCATCAACAGATATTGTTAGTTTGGATCAGGGTCCAGTGAACAAAAGAGGATCAAGTTTTATGACAACACCTGCTGCTGTGGCTGATTCAGTTCAGAGATTCCCTCACCAAACAGAAAATCGATCCACATTTGGAGCTGGACATTTATTTCAGACTGTTCACACACCCAGAGCTGCGAGTCTCTGTTGTACAGAAGGTGAGGCAGGACCTCTGGTGGTGGCGCGATGGAGGGTCCACTCCCAACTTAGTAATCTTATGTACTACTACTACTGCTACTACTACTACTACTACTACACTTTTTGCATACTTCATGTCTTATCTACTGTCACTCCAACATGCTGAGTTTACTCCACACACACTCCCCACGTGGCATCAACGTCAGGATTTATTTTAGCGCTGCTGTTATCACACCACAGAGCAAACAGGTGTGATACACGTGATGACTCCTCATTCAGAGATCTTACATCTTAACTCCATCTTTGTGTAAGTGCAGCTTTTAGTAGGGACATTATGGTGTTTGCTCTTGAACGAGACATCTGACAACTTTTTAACAGATTTCATTTCTATTTGATGGAGAGGTCAGATCAGATTCAGGTGAGTCAGGTTTGTAGAAGTGCACATGGAGGTGTTAATCAAAACGATGAATTCAGGTGTTTACTCCTAGTCTGACACACACACACACACACACACACACACACACACACACACACACACACACACACACACAAAGTCCTAATCCTGCATGTGACTCCAACAACTCCACTGAAGACTGTGCAGTTTGTTTCCTCCATTAAATTCATCATCTTCTGTTTCGTTTACATGACTAACAGCTCTCAAGTGGACAGTTATCACCTTACTGTTAAACAGATGATGAAACCTGAACGCACCCTGTGTTTAAGCTGTTGTGAAGGTGGACGAGCAGGTTTCTCCAGTGAAACGGTGGCTTGTAGTGCAGCTGTAGTGAACACGCATATCTCACATACCAACAGACGTTTCAGGCTCAGATAAGCTTTTCAACACCCTTGGTACAATACTCTCATGCTGGTATGTGTCTAGGAGTTATTGGTGGCTGTAAACTCACTCCGCTCTGCACTGGTGAATGTTGTTGTGATGCTGGAACATGTAAGATTTAAATTTCTCCAGAATGTTTTAAATGTATGAGCATTTTTTGGTGATAACATCCTTTGTAACAAACAAATGCGGCCAAAAGAGAAAAAGGATCTTCAGTTAACATGAATTAATTTCTGCTGGAGCCCTTTAGTACCAGAGTCAGTACAAAGACATCACATGAAACTGCTCCTCCATGAGGGGGTATGGAATGAATTGAAGACAGACCTTCATCGTGGTTCGGGTTTCACATTGTTTTCATTATTCTGAAAAGAAACGACCATGATGCTGCTCTAAATGTGTGTCAGAGACTCAAAGAGGCTGAGTTTGAACTCTAATTATCCTCCAAGCTGAACTTAACCTCTTTGCAGCAAAAAGAAAAGTGACACATCCCAGTTTTCAGGGTTTTTTTTAATGTAGTTGCCAAGAAAAGTGATAAAATGGTTTGAATGACTACATTACTGTATTTTAACTTGCTGAAGGTCGTCTGAAGGTCTATGTGATTATTTATTCCCTCTTTGGTGTGTTCTCTTAATCTGAGCAGAGATTACAGCAAACAAACAGCGGCTAAAGATATGACGGCTCGACAAGAGTTCCACGCAGTGTGAACCGTGTTCCTCCTCCATCCTGAGTTGGGCTCAAACAGCTGGCAGCCAGAGCAGACAAAGCCAAGAAGGACTGAACCAGCTGACACATATTTGTGCAGAGAGTTGTCAGGGTGTGGAGCTGCAGCATAATGAAACTGTCTGAAAGATGAAACCTGCTGCTTTTATGATCCTCCCCAGAGTGAATCGCTGCTTCTACTTTATTAGACAAAGGTTAACCTGCGCAGAAGTAGGACACCGGGCTGCAGTTTACATCACTGCACTGACACTTAAATAAACCGTATTAGTTTCAGTATCGGAGGTCTGGGCGGCGTTTTGCTGCAGATGCAGCACCGTGATCTACAGGAAGCTTAATCAGTGTTTTTCCTGACGTCTAATGGGGCCCACGTGTCAGTAGATGACATTTCTGAGTCGGGTTCGAAGGGTTAATAAGACTGAGATAATTATCTTCTTTGTGTGACTCACATGGAAAGACCACGCAGTGTTCAATTAATACGGGTTCATCCTCTGGGAGTAAGAATGTGGCAACCTGATGGTGTTGGTGAGAACAGAACCTGAATTGTTTGGCTCTGTTTTAGCTGAGACAGGCTCGTCACTGACAGCGGAAACTTCTTTGTGGTCTCTTCATGTTGTTTCTTAATGGTTCCATGTCTCTTTGCAGTGGCTTCGAGTCTCTAGTGGTCTTGTGTGTCTTTTGCTGGTTTTGAGTTTGCATCACTTTGTTGCTGATTTGTCTTTGTGGTGGTTTTTGTTTTTGCTGCCTTGTGTCTGGGATTCATTCTGTGAAAACCTACATTTGATGTCAATTTGTTCAGTATCTGTATGAGTAGAGAGTTTTCAATGGGCTCATCAATCTTTCTAAAATCACCATCCACAGATTTTCAGATGTTGGAAAATGCTCACGACTGGGAGCAGGATATCCACTCCGAGACTGGACTAACCTCTATATGCTGCATTGTTTAGACCTGAGGAAAAAACAAGGAAGTCCCCTGAGATCTCCATCAACGGCTTCAAACTGCAGCTGATGAAGTTTCAGCTCCACACTGTACTTCCTCTTATTAATACTTAACCTGAAAACCAAAGACTTCAAGTATACTCGATCCTCTGCTTCACGTGAACACTTGTCTCCTTTATATTATTTGACAAATTAGATCTTTCTAAGGCAAATTAATGGACATGTGATGTAAAGAAAAAAGGAACTGCATCAACATGTGGTTAAATCCATCAGAGATAATTTGTATGGTTCAAGAAAAATACAATATATTTTATTTGTCGACTCTAAACTGCAGGATGGGTTTCCCCACTGATCTGAAGCTGCTTTCCTCGTGTTGCTGTCAGAGAGATAATGACAGTGCAACACTGACTGAACAGAGCCGGTGATTAGCTGCTGCACACTGTTCTTCTGGGATTACCTGGAATATTTCGTGGATACTGAGCATCTGAAGCTGCGTAAATACTCCTTGAATGGTTTTTTTCTCTGTCTGGTGGATGTGATGTGGTTTGCAGCCGTGCAGAGAGGACACAGAAAATGGGGGTGAACTGAGAACATTCCTCCTGTGACTGTGCTTCAGTTTTTCTGTGAGCTGTTGAGCGTCATGTTGTTTTTCCTGAATCTGGCCCAGTTTAACAGGAACAGAGCGAAATTTGAGAGGATTCTCTTCTCATCCAGAAGTCGTAGGCTGACGAACAGCAGGAACGACCCAGGAGAGCAGAAAGTAAAGGGAATCTGGCTGATAGTCTGCAGAGAGAGCGGCCCTGGAGATTTGGACAGAGACACAGAGTCTGACTGGACACTTACACTTTGTACAGAAAGTACTTGGTTGATCCAGAGAGACGCTGAGTGCGGTCTGATCACAGCATAATGCAGAGATCACCTCGGTACAGTGTGATATCATCTGGTGTTTGTTATCCAGCCTGGAGGAACTGGCACAGAAGGAGAGATGGAAAATAAGCCCAACGATGAGCTCGGGTTTTGTCTTTTGAGAGCTCTGTTGTGTGAGAAGCTTTTGGTAAAATTCAAAACGCAGCAACATCCAAAAAGTTTCGACTGGTTCTGACAAACTTAGTTCCAGCTTCATGTGGTTTTGCTTTAAGCAGATCATGGTCCTTTTTATTTAAAGCAGATCTGGTTGGTGTTTCAAATACAACCAGCCAACACCTCGAAGTGTAAAACTGTATTAGTGGTTTAAAGAGGAGTGGATACTGAACTCTTCCTTTAGCTTCGTTCACTGTGTTCTCTGTATCGAAGTCTGTTTGCACCATGAACAGTTAGTTTTAATAGAAATACGCTGCAGAGGCTGTGAGGGAATCTTTTTCTAAAACATGTTGCTTATTTTTCTAAGTTTAAGGTCACAGAAAGGTGGAAAAGAAAAAGAAAAACCAACAGTTGAAAAGATTCAGTTCACAAAGATGAAAGTTCTCGTATCCTCCTCATCTCGAGTTTGACGTTCCTACTTCTACCAGTGGAACAGAAGGAGCAGTTGGTTTTCATTGAACTTGAGAACTGGGTTATTTCTTTCCATGAATGCTTCTCATTAGTGTCTGTTGTGCAAATGAAAAACTTAAACCATGTGGTGACTCTAAAGTGTAATAAAAGTAAAAATGTAATGATTTGTTCATTTACTTGAGCCTGAAAGTAGAAGAAAAAGTATTTCAGCGTTTCCACTGATCAATGTAAAAAAAAATTAATTGTACATTAGAAATAGAAGCAAAGTTAAAGTCGGATCCTGAAACTCGAAAAATACGACTGAAACATTAAAGTGAAGCTGAATCTTTTCTGGGATTTAGGTTTGTACAAGTTAAACTTCAGCTGAGTTCTTCTGACTGCAGTCGTTTGGATTGGAGCAGCTTTTCTTTCCTACTGTCTTCTAGCTCATGGTGTTCTGGTTGGACCACTGCCTCAGTAGTAACCTCGGCCACATTTATCAAATGACATCACACTGTGTTCTCCATGAATTGTGTTATTGTGGGCAGGTTGTTAGATTTGAATATGGAGATGACTTCATCAGAATCCAGTGCCTCTGTCAGCTCATGCTGCACTGACAGTGGAGCAGGTCACTGATGACCAGAGACGGCCTTTAATCGTCTTTGTTGCAGAAATCCGTCCGGATGTTTCAGCCTCTTTGAAGCCAAACTCTCTGGTTTGATGCACTTTCCTCTCTAGTCTATGATCAGTCTGTTAATAATCTGATTATCTCTTATCTGTGTGTTTGTGCAGGTCAGGCTGAAGCTGAGCTGCAGGAGTTCAGTCCGTATTACAGGAAGCAGTTCTCTGTGGCTCGGTTCTCTCAGGTGCAGGATGAACTGGAGCAGCACAAAGCAAAGATCTCCCAGCTGCTCAAACAGAGGGTACGAGTCTTCATATTTAACCGGTTCCACAGCCCTGAGTCAGCAGCCGCCCATTCACTTCTCAGACTCTGGTTTGATGAGTCAGCGGCTCTGAGTAACAGAGTGTATCTGTATCACAAATACAGACCAGCAAACATCAGGCACAAGACAAAATGCGAGTTCTTCAACCGCACTAATGGAACAACAGAGAGATTGAATCTTCTCCCCATCGTTCTGTCAGGAGTTTCTGTTCTGTGTGAATGAATTGAAGAATATACTGTTCCAGTAATATAGACCCTAATGACAGAAGAAACATGACTTTTAAACCTTTAAAAATGAGAGACAGGTGGTAACTGCTCTACTTTTATATTGAGATTGAGAACAGGTCAAATGTGCTGCGTTCCTTCTGCAGGATGCTCCTGCAGAGGCCGAGGTGCTTTATGAAGGAGACGTCTTTTACTTTGATGACAGCAGGAAGTGGAAGGAGAGGTACGTGGTGGTGCGAGCCAACTACTGCCTGGACTGTCACGACAGCCTGCAGGTGAGCTTAACCACCAAACCAACAGTGACGGTCAAATACAGAACCCCCTGCAAACTTCTTCTTCTGTGCTCTTTCGTCAGAGTTTTTTTAAGGGGGTTCCTCCGCGCTACAAGCTGCTGCCTACGGGCGGCACAGTTCAGACCACAGAGGAGACGTACATGGCCATGGTGGACAAGTGTTTCCCTGATGACGCCAGTGAGTAAAAAGAGCAGATTTACAAAAGGCACCGGGCACTGAGGTCGAGTATTGATCGGCACTCACCGTGCATCACTTCATGTTGTTGAATGTAGTATGTATACTTGTATTCAGTCAAATTGAGTTATTTGAATATTCACTTCTATCCAACTCTTTACAAATGACCGAGCATGTGAACATGTACCCGGCTCCTGCACTGCTGATGGAGTATTTCAGTTTTATTACTTCACTACAGAGGAGGAAAAGTCCATTTAACTCCATTACATTTGTTGGACAGCCTTAATTACTTACATGAAGATTCTTAAAACCAAATATAATTAGTGAATAAAGGCTGATGTATCATTATGAAGCAGCTGACAGTAGTTAACGTTTGCCTCTGTAAGTATAAGTCAATAATTGATCTTTATCTATCCCCTGCCTCCTTGCACCTACCCACCTTCACCTTGTACCTAGTAAGTCATTTTGGATAAAAGCATCTGACAAATGAATAAATGTAAAGGTCAAACTTTTAAAACCATCCAGCAGTTTGTGAAGTGAACATCACACCCTGTCCTGTCAGTTCTGCTCCTCAAAGTGTCCTTGCAGGTGGATCAGGGTCATTACAGCGTCACCTGTAAATGTCGTGTACGTACTGAGTGAACGGCTTCTTCTTACACAATGCTGTAATTTGGCTGTTTGCACACAAACATGTTTTCATAAAGAAATGCTTCACACACTGAACACAGTTTGTCACAGTTGAGAAAGTCACACACTCCCAACTCTGGTGCATTAGGTTCAGCTCAGAGAGATGAACTCCCCGTGAGTCGGCACCTGTCTGTTTGGTTTTATAGCTTTTACTCTGCAGCATAATGCAGGTTTCATGCTGCAGTAACTAAATTAAATCTCTGTTTGGTTTCAGAAGCAGTAACATATGTGGGTTACAACTTTCTTTAAAAGAAATTTTATTTCCACAAATAGATTTCCAGTGTGACAGACTGAGAGCTTAATATCTTAAAAAACATCCTCACCTATTATTAAAAGTGAGGTTCGTCTGAGGAGGAAGTACAGTATGATTAGGATGGTTTTCTACATGACAAGATTAGAAACACCTACAACCTGTGATTGGAGCCGGCCTCCGGGATTTAGTGGATGATCCCTTTAATGAAACCATCATTGTGTCGAGGGTTTAGCTGTAGAACTGGTTTCCTTGGAAGGTCCTGAGCCAGAGTGTTTCCAAAGAATTTACCATTTATTTTCCCACAAACAGAAGTCATGTGAACCGCACCATGACAGACAAACGCTCCCTTCATGGGATCAGCCTCTGCCAACATCCCTGATCCTGCTTTCACCGTCCTTATTCTCACCTGACTTTAATACGACACTACAGTCAACACAGCAGGTTGGCTGCAGACTTAATTAACTAATTAATTTGCTCTTTAGCATTTTCTAAATAGCAATTAAAATGTGAAAATAAGACATTAGAGCCAGAAGGAACACAGCTGTTTCCTATTTTCACATTTATGTAATCTGTAGAGAATCATGGAGAATATTAACTCCACAGTTGATTATAGTTGATGAAGGTAATTCCCACCTGTACGTTTCTTAGCAAATCACAATCAAAAGACAAAACACAGGTTAGACAGTAACAGCTCTCCTCTCAGAACCAAGTTGGTCTCTAAACTAAACGTTATTTATTTCTCTAATATCAGAAAGAAATCTGGCTGCACACTGCTGAAGGTGATAGAGTCTTAACTAACAGACATTTGGATAGAAATGAGTAGATGGTAGGTTTGGTGCAGCAGGTATATTACACAACTCTCCATGTCGTCTGTGTGTGTGTGTGTGTGTTAGAGGACGTTTAAGAGTCTTATTGCTTTTAGGGAAGAAGCTCTTACAAAATCTGGGATGATACAGTATGAACAGTCCCCTCTGAAGACTCTGGAACGACTGAGGACAGTTTGGTGTTTTTGTTTTACATAAGAAATTAAAAAAAGAAGAAATAAAAATCTTTGTGTCCGATCACCCAGGTCCTGTGAGCGTGTGTTTCAAACACTAAAAAGCTAATTTGCTGTTCTAAAGTATAAATCAACATTAAAACCAGAGAGCTGTGAATCCTGAGCCTTAGAGGAAAAACAGAGGTGCTGCACAAACATACTGAGTCAATACAACAAACCACTGAACAGATGCAACTTCTTTCATTAACTGTGACCTGAGGGCATTTTACTCATCAAGTCTAGTCAACTAAAGCAGAAAAGCCTCATCTGGTTCAGTTGTGTGGATAAAGGAACCTCCACTGAACCTTTAACAGTCTGATAACATTACATATGAAAGCTGAGAAGTCATTGATGCTTCAATTTGGAATCTACCATCCTGTTAGACGCAGCCAGCGGCGGTTAGGATTTACATAAGCAGCATTACAACACATTCAAATCTAAACATGTAAAACGGTTGTGATGGGCCGAGGGCTGCGAGTCATCTGGTGATGGTGCTGCATGAAAGATAAGAAGTTAAGTTTTCACACTTTGGTTTCTTTGTGTTACTACCTCATATGTTCTGTTCCAGGTGTGAAGGAGGACTTTGGTCCTCCTCTGGCTGGGATGCCGGGCGAGTTTCCGGTCTACCTGCGTCTGCCCTACAGGAGCGACTCCTACTTCTGCTTCAAACAAGAAGACAAACAGGCCGCCTTCATCTCCATCCTGTCAGATTGCATCCGGCACCAGAACCAAGGTAGAATCTTCTCAATACAGTAGGTCGCAAAACAAAAAGCTTCTTTTACCAAAGAAGAAAGTAGATTTGTTCTTCGTTTGGCTCAGTAATATTGGAAAATGTGATAATACTTGTATGTGTCAGTACATTTTGTAGTATATTCTGTAAACTTACTGCCAGTTCCAGCTGCTACCAGTGAATTTTGGACGTTTTAGTTCCTAATTTCTCAGAATTGCTGCAGATAATTTTCTGTCCGTCAGCTTAGTGAGTAATCACCCGATCATTTCAGTGTCTGGGTGCTTGAACAAATAAAGAAACTGCCACGTAGAGTGGGGGTCAGCAGGAACTCCATCCTGCCATGAGTAACAGCCCAGAAATCTGCTGTCACTGACTGCATGAATCAGATCTGACCGAAGCCTCTGTTCTCCAGTAATGAGGAAACTTTTCCGTCCTTGTGGGCATCAGCGTTTGAAACTCACAACAGACGCTGGTTGTATAACATCACTTGAACCACTTTTTACTGTTGCCACAGCAACAAACTCACCACACCAGTTCTGATCTTTAATCACGTTGATGTCGAGCGTGCTGCTGATGATTTAAATCTGATTCAGCTGATAAATGTCACGTTGCAGCGCAGAATCAAAGGGAACGTACTGACGACGCCGTTTATTCAGAGTGAGCTGCTTTTTTAAAAACCCTGTTGTTCGTTTTATTTCCTCTCTCCATCTCTTCAGACTTCCTGAAGAAGGAGACGTGTGAAGTGCAGGCGTTCCTTAAAGCCATCCAGCTCTACAGACAGGACAAAGGCAAATACGAGGCCTGGAACATGCTGATAGGAAGTGATGTCAGGGTACGTACCCATCTCAAGTCCTGGCCTTAATTTATCCTGCAATCTACAAGGAGACGTGTCACATGCAGTTTGTTAAAAATAGTCAAACTGAAGAGGATGGAAAGAAACCACCAGCTGAGGTTTAGCTGAAAGAGAGAGAACCTGAAATGTTGGGATTTGTCCTTTACTGAGCAGGTAACTGAAGGACCACAGACAGTCGTGTATGATTTTTAGAAACGATGACTGCAGCTGGAGTTATTTAGTGAAGATGCTGAATCAGGTCCAGCTTAGCTTAGCATAAACCCAGAAGCAGAGGGAAACTCTTCACCTTCATAGAAATGGAAAAAGGAAGATTCCAGCGTTTACAAGTGAGAGCGAGTGACGACCTGGAACAAGTTCGTGAGGTCCATGAGGTTGCCAGGTTTGGTACCGTTGTTCATGTACAGAGACTAAAACCATCTGGCAACCCGTGCAGATACAGACGTTACCATAGATGGTTTGCACCACATTACCCCCCCCCCCCCAACAACAAATAACAGCTTTTTTCTGTTTAATGATAAAAAGTAATTGGATAATTAATTAGTGGTGTTGGGAGGTGGATTTTGCAGCTAGCTGTGCTAAGCTAACGCACATTGGGACACATAAGAGTAAAAGTGTTATTATATTCCCACCTGCTCTGTTCACCGGCTTAAAGCGAAATAAACAGAGAAACTTTTCCTCCCCCGTCCCCATCATCTCTGCCCTCCACCTCCTCCTCCGCGTCACTGAGCTTCCTGCTCCGTTTCCCTTTAAAGTGGAGCAGGAGTGACAGCATAATGCTCCATTGTGGTGGAGGTCACTCACATTGTGCTTGTTCAAAAGTAGCTGGATGTAAAAGGAAGTGAGACTCGGGGTAGGAAGCCAACAGTGAGGTCATCGGTGAGCACCCCCCCCCCCACACACACACACCATTCAATTTGTTCAGCATTAAGTCATTTTAACAACATTTCCTGTTGTTCCAAAGTGCACATGCTTACTTACCAGCTTTTTTTATTTTGCATGTAACACACACACACACACGTCCATTAGTAGGAGCTGAGGAATAAATGGAATGAATCAAACGTTGGCAGCAGAAACTGTTTCACTTAATTTTTTTTACAACCTCAGTTGCAAAATCCTAAATCAGTCACGTCGTCAATTTGACAGTTATTTGGAGAAAAATGTAAAAGTGTGTGTGTGTGTGTGTGTGTGTGTGTGTGTGTGTCCTTGTCTGCAGGTAGTTTAGCTACAACAATACAGCTGAAGTTACATCAGTAGTTAACTAAGGTTCATGTTGGTCACTGTATGTACTACACTGAAATGATTCCAGTACTTTACATCTGTTTTAAATGGTTCATTTCATCAGTTTGACAGTACTAAGGACAGTAGATACTTGGAATGTTCTTGTACATGTTTTGCGGTTGCCTACTTTCACAGTTATATATACATAAAAGCTGAGTAGTTAAGGGACCGTAACGAAGGGTTACAGTTACTTTTCTACCGAGGGACAGAAGTTAAAGTTTGTTTTTTTGTACTTTTACTACAAGGTTATATAAAAGTTCAAACTGTACACAACAGGACATGACAGACTGGAGTCAGTGATGTTCCCCGTTAGGTTTTTAACCACAGATTTCAGTTAGATAGGCTCAATCTGGAGACATGATCCTGTTATCCGTGCATTTATCAGCTGATAAGTAACAAGAAACCACAGCACAGATTTGCCAAACGATGCGCGACCATTCAGAACCAATTAATTTTTTTTACCACACAGGACTGACGGGTTTGTTTTCACACTGTAAAAAGTTCCGTTTTGTAAATGCTCATCAGCCACAACATTAAAACCAGGGGCAGGTGACGTGATTAACACTGGGCCGACACAATAGGCTGCATATATTCTTAGATAAATGCCCCAGAGAAAGTGAATCTGTCAGATAATAAATCAGACTCTTTGGAGTTAAACTCGAGGTTAAATGATCCATTTTAAAAAAACTCATGGGACGATAATATATTTAATTTAAGTTCCGTTTATGTGTAGGTGATGGCGAACCTGGTGATGGAGCAGCTGCTGCCCTTTCTGGAGACAGACCTGCTGCCTCGTCTTAAAGCTAAGAAGGCGGAGAAGAAGAGGGTTTGGTTTGCTGTGAGTCTCTGTTCGACACCTTAATCTTCACAACACATTCTGCTTCTTGCTGTGAGCTTTTCCCTGAATTCATTTTAATAAAGTGCTGACAACTGAAATGTCATTAAAAATGAACTGTTTTTGACAAATGCACTGATTGGACTCAAGACGGTGGAGGCAGCGTACATCTTGGTCCAGGAGCATCTGTTAGAGGGTTTGTCCGTGCTGAAGGAGGAATGTCGGGCTTCGGTCCAGCAGCAGGAGGTGCTCATGCACTCAGACTTGGACCAGATCATCAACTCAAGATGGCAGCTGGAGGAAAAGATCCAAGGTACTTTTTCTGTTCTACTAGTTGATCAGCACGTTCAAAACTGCCTGATAATGACTGTGGGGTAGAGAACAGGGAAAGGTCTGCAGTGGCTCCTTCCCTTCAGGAGCGAGGAGTTAAAAATAAAGGTTTGTTTCCTTCTGCAGAGAAAGTATCAGAACCAGCAGAGAAGCTGTGCTCCGAGTCCGTCCAGCCGTATCTGGGCTCAGTTCTGGACGAACTGATGGAACCAATCAGCTGTGGTTTCCAGGAGGGACGACAGCTGAGTGAGAGCATGATGGACCAGGTGTGTGAGCAATTCCTGTTGGGAGGAGAAAACGAGCAAGTGAAAAAGGTTTGTTCATAGTTACAGTTCTGTCAAACCCGACATAGGACTGTAAGATCTGTACTGAAAGTGTGACTATTCTGAACAGAGACCACATTCGTTTTAATGGCTCTACTCTAAATGTCAGACAGTCTTTCAGTAAACATTATTAAATACACACTGCTCTGTTTAAAGTGATGATTTTAGCATTTGCTGGAAAACATGGAACCTTCATATTCTGTCTTTCACTACGTCTTACTGACCCCCACCTCTCCCTCTGACAGGCTCTTGCTAAAATGGCCAGACCAAACCTGTTGAGCTGCTACCAGAAGATCGGCTCTCTGCAGGACAAACTGCAGCACCTGCAGGAGAGATTTGATTTCTCTGACGTCACAGGAGTGATCCACAGCGCTCAGATCGACCTGCAGCAGGTACAGCTGCTTTCTCTGTGACATAGTGAAATCCCAAACCCCTTCTCCTCACCTGAGTTCTACAGCCAAATAAATCTTCCTTTGAGGAAATATTCTGAAACACTTTACGTTCACATCAAATCTAAAACAGATCCGAGTTTCACTTTTGCAATTAAATCGTGGAGAAAAACAACTTTTTCCTCAATATTCCAGTTGTGAGATGCACCTGTGTCGTCCTTCAGCCAAACAGCTGAGCTCATGTGTCTCTGCTCAGAGTGTGAAAACTGTTCTGACAAAGTCATTTATCAGCCAACATTTATGACCCACTTGCGATTTTCCGTCTTAACAATCATTGCAGAGTCAGCTGTGGGCTGCTGGCGATTCTTCACACTGAAGTGATTTCCATCTGTCTGCATTAAGCTTTTTTTGTGCTGGAAATGGGTTTGCACTCCCTGCTGTCTGGCCTGATCTCCTCCTGTGTTTTTTTTGTTTCAGCTCATGGATAACGCAGCATTTACGTTCGAGCAGCTGATGCACAAAGCTGTCCAAGACAACCCAGAAAATGCTGCCTCCGCTATAGAGAAGGTTAAACACAGA
Source organism: Anabas testudineus (assembly GCF_900324465.2). Taxonomy (NCBI): domain Eukaryota; kingdom Metazoa; phylum Chordata; class Actinopteri; order Anabantiformes; family Anabantidae; genus Anabas; species Anabas testudineus. The sequence continues at coordinate 24,794,903 of NC_046613.1, read as the reverse complement.
GTGCTCAAGGTCAGACGATCATTTGTAAAGTAACCACACAAAACCTGCAAATGCTGAAAGTGGCTCTTTCAAAATTAATTAGATTTACAGGATAAGTGGAAAGGGTAATGGGTGTTTTGGGATATTATCTCTCGATTATGACTTAATGTACTGTTTTACTATATAATTAGTGTTTGCATGCTTTAGCAGCAGTTATGATAAATATCTGATTTACCAGGTGATGAGAACACATTAGGCACTGAACTTTTTTTTTTTTACCTGCAGTGGGTTTCAAGTATTAACAGGTCCCAAAAAAATCTCAAAATACTGCAGTACCAGCATAGTTTATAGTGTAGTACTGTATGTATTATAGGGTTGTTTTTTTTTTACAATGGTTTTTAACATACGATATCAGGCAGTTATGTTTCATCCAGTTATAAATAAATAAAAATGAGCTGCAGTATGAGTCAGTAAAAGCAGGAAGGCATCTCCCATGACAGCTGTTTACAGTAGACAAACTTCATTAATGAGCTTCATATGTAATGTTGTCATAGTATATACAGACAGATAATTATTAAAAGCCAAACCCGAGAGAACAGGAACCAGACTACTTGAAAATAAAACTTTAATACAAATGCGCTGACCTTTAACTTGTCGTCCGCCTGCAGCAATATGACTATGACAGCAGCACAGTGAGGAAGAGGATCTTCCAGGAGGCTCTTGTTTGCATCACTCTGCCCTTTATCAAGAAGAACCTGGCCCACATCTGCAAAACTGTGAGTCTCACACTCACACATACATTATTGTATGGCAGTCAGTGTGAGGACACTCATTGACATAATTCATTCCATAGCCCCCTACTGTTGCATGTTTCAATTTATCACATGTACTGCCTTTACTCTAACCCTAATCATCACAACTAACCGCCTCACCCCAAACTTTACTCTAACAAAAACCTAATTCTAACTCTAAAACCTAGTCTTAACCCCAAAATTGCTCTTTAAACACTGTTCTCATTGTGAGGACTGGCAAAATTGTCCTTACTCCAAAGGTTAAAAATGTATGCTGGTCCTCACAATGATAGCCATACATGCACACACACACTTTTATATCTGCTCCAGGTAAATACCAGGGGTCAGATATATAAAAAAGAAACTGTGCTGATTAAAGACTGTGCACAGAAATATACATACGCGTGGTTTTCTGATTTTCTTTTTGCCGTTTTGACTGTAACTCATTGTGAAATTAAGGAAATAAATCTCTGCAATCATCAGCAAAAGCGATAAAACACAACTCAGCTCCCAGCAGTTTCACAATAAGTTAGAAAACACATTTGATGTATGTGTGTGTCCACCAAGTTCACACACACACACACACACACACACACACTCTAAAAATTCCATGTGAATATGTTCCAAGTTCAACCCAAACAAAACCAAATACTAACTCATCTGTCTCTGTGCAGGAGCTTCAGGGTCTTGAACAATTTATCTACGCTGACTATGCAAACTTCATCCACGTTGAGAATGTTTATGAGAGCGTCCTACTGAAGATTCTGGACAAGGAGGTCACCAAAGGTACGAGAAGATGCACCGATCACACCAGATAAGAAAAGACCAGTGGGAAGAGTCACCTAATTCTTTCTGTGTTCTCTTTGTCCTGCAGTGGTGAAGGAGGCCGCGAACCTTAAGAAGCACAACCTGTTCACAGACAAAAAAGACCTAGTCAGCCAGTCCAGCCACTCCAGCCTTTCCTCCCCCTCCCCATCAGCATCCACTCCAGGCAGTCCAGCCATGTCAACTGCTCCTCTCAAATCCTCCTATGAGCCCCAGCCCCCCTCTCCCCTTGTGGATAGCTGTCTCAAGAGGATCAGTCAGGCGAAAGAGACACCTGCAGCCAAAGCGAATGAAGGCAACCAAACTGTGAAGACAGAAGAAGATGCATCTGTTGCACTTGAGACATCAGCTGCAGCCGATACAGCCACTCTGAATGAGATGCCTGTAGTTAATGTAGAAACAGCTCCAGAGACCGTGGTCCAAGAGGAAGTGATTTCTGTCGAGAAAACTGAAACAGCTGCTGAGCCTGAGATGCAGAGCACAGATGCTGTAAAAGAAGCAGAAATAGTGGTTTCAGAAGTTCCCACAGTTATAGAAAGTATAAAGACAGATGCAGAAGAAGAAGCAGAAGCACAAACAGACGTTCCTGTGCCAGATCCTGATCCCACTAATGAAATGTTAACTACAAGTGGTTCACTGCAAGTAGCCAGCAGTGAAGGCGAGGCACAAAGCTCAGAAATGAAGTTAGAGGCACCCTCTAGTGGTGAAGCACCGGCACTCACACCTGAAGACGTCAGCGTGGACATGACAGAAGACGCAGAACCAGTCACTGTCTCAGATCCCAACTCTCTGGATGTGTCAGTAGGGAGCGAGTCTCCGGTCTCAGATCTGGAGTCCATAGAGGAAGCCAAAACAACGCAGAGTTGCGACGACCAAGTCTCAACTGCCTCGGATGTCTTAGAGTACGAGGCCAACATCAGGAGTTCACCTGTGAGCTTTGATGACAAAGCTACGAGCGACAAGGTGTCTCTTCAGGCGCAGATGGAGGCTGTGGGCGAAGGCATCGAAGCTGGATCGAGTGTAAACATGGAGGCAACAGCCATAACAACCTCTCAGTCTTCTCAGCCCGCCAAAGAAGAAGCCCCGTCCAGCCCTGCACCCCGTCCACCAGACTGCATCAAGGAGATCCGTGACCTTGTAGTGGAGGTGATTGAAGTGGAGGAGCTGGTGCAGCGTTACCCTAGTGGAGTTCCAGAGGAATGAAGCATCATGAGCAACCACAACTGCATTAGGCAAGTATTCTTTCTGCAGAACAATGGACAAGACAATTAACGATGTTCTGCTGCAGTGTGCTGAGCCAAACTATTACCCGAATACAAGGACAGCCACCGTTTCTGACAAGAAACATTCAAGCTTCCATGAACACATATGCATGAAATTAGACTAAATTATTTAAACGGTATCATTAACACAAATTATATCAGCTATGTCAGTTATAAAACCAGATGTCTCCTCAGTGACTTTGGTGGGATTTTAACGCTACTATTATTTTTGCACCAAATCGTTTTAGAAAATCTAGATTTAGAACCATTTTATTACAGAAGATTGTAAATAAATTTCTCAAATGCCATTAAGCTGTGGTTGAGTATGAATCTATTTTAAAGGAGAAATCCGACAATTGAACATTCACTTAGTCTCGTGTCAGTATGTGATTAACATACATAAGGTGAGCAGGGGGAAATGTTTAAAAATACACCGACCAACACCTCTGAAGCATGAACATGACATATCTTTAACTACATAATTAAAAAGGAGTTGCATGTTGGAACCATTTGTTGTGGTGGACGATACAGAAATAAAAATTGTAAGAGCTGTTAAGAAGTATTTAAAAGTACATGCGCCACAACATTAAAACCACAGACAAGTTGAATGAACAGTAAAAAATTTAATTCCTCTACAGTACCTCCATGTTGCTTCCATGTGCTTTAGATGTCACAAAGGAAACCAGCTGCTGCTTCGTGTGGATGCTGTTGCCATAGAGACTTGATCATCGACTCCAACAGTGCTTTTTACCTGCAGAAACCATCTTATACAGTTTTACTAAAACAGTTTACAGTACAAGGACATGGAAGAACATCTGACCATGAACGGTTCTCCACTTTAATGCTGGTTATTGGAGACAATGTGCAAATATTACTAATAAATGAGAGACTATACACAGATTGTCTCCCCTCTCTGGTTGGAATTTGGGGAAAACACAAATGACTAGTTCCATTTGCCAATAAACCAAATACAGCTTAAGATACTTTGATTATTTATTTATGGTCCACAACAACTTTAACCAAAAACAGACACACTGTACTGAGAAAAATGAAAAATCTGCAAATAATCCTACATCTGAGACAGATTAGACATTAAATATAGTTTGACTAATACTATTCCTTCTATTTATTTGATATATTGTTTTGTATTTCAGCAGGTCAACAGTGCACATCAAGAACAAGATAAAAATAAAAGACAGCAGATTCTTTAACATTTGTTCATATTTAAAAATGCATTTTTCAAAATAAAACAAAGGCTGTTAACATTTCAACTTAAATTACATTCATATAAATAAAGATAAATTACATCTTATCCAGTGCTTGGATTTTATACAGTCGATTTGAGTGTTTTCAGTTTCAGTGTTAAAGGTGAAAAAAGAAATAAGTCACTTTAATAGACAATAATTCATTTCTCATTTTCTAAGACATTTCCTGAAAAGAACCATGGAAATTGGTCCTGATAACGCAGGAGATCCAGACAAGGTCGTGAGGCTTACTGCAGTTTATAAGAAGCTGTTGATTTCCACAGTAATTACTTTAAAGGAAAAGCTTCATATAAATATAATTTAATATGCATTTATAACTGGAACATATCAGAACTGGTATACTTTCATATAGACTCATTTTATATTTACAAGACCCCAATGAATTGCCAGTTGAACAAGGTATTCATAATGCCACTAAAATGTCTAACAGAAGTCTCCAAACACCTCCATGTAGTCTCATCAAGTATTATTGCTGTTAAAAGATAAGTCTGGTGATATTCTATATTCTTGTTCTTGTTAACAAACTGCAAAGAAAGCTAACAGTGAATATTATATTAATAAGTTTTCTGTGTGCATTGAAAACCTGCTGTTTTTTTATTCCTCTGTCACCTAGTGTCACACTGACACTGGGTGACATGTTCCTTCACGAGCATGAAGTAGCTGCTGTAAATGGCTCTGCACATGGAATTTGGTGAAAATTTTAAAAATACCACCAGACTTATATTTCAGAAAACAAACCTTTCCTGTTTTTTGCCTAAAATGTTTGTGCATCATCTCAGCAGGCAGACTGTGGTAAAAGGAAACATTCAGTTGTGTAAAATCAAAATATCTGATTGCAGTTCAGTGCTTAATCAACAGCTGTGAAATGTTACGCTTCGTTACACAGGGAGAGTTGATATTTCAATGTTATTTACAATTTAGTCTGAATCAAAATGAAATCAATTCCAAGGCTCTCCTCAATGTACTGTGTAAGGTTTAAAGTTTAAAGGTTTAAAGACTTTCAAGATTTTGTACTCTTGGATAAAAAGACAGTGTGTTAACATCAAGCAGCGATTTGATAAACAGCATGGACTGTAATTATTTACAGTAAGTCTATCACACACAAATGAAAATGGAAAAGACATGTTGATAATATTCCTGTTCAGCAACACATACGATATCAGGGACTCAACTGCATCTGAACAGTGACTGTACAGTATTTACTTTACTGCATGTGTAACACAGTGTGTAAGAAGATCCAGATTTACCGGGGGATGTTGGTGGAGTTGTAGAAGAAGTGTTCATCAGGACGGAAGCCATAGGCGCTAACGGGTCGGTCTGATGGGACAAAATGGTCTGATGAACTGTGTAGAAAAAAAACCCCAAAAGGGAGAGATGGTGAAAATGTTTATTATCACATATAAACAGACAGGTTTCATGGAAATCATTTTATTTCAACAGAGGAAGCCAGACAGAGACACACAGACTGTATTGGTACCTTCTACATCATCTGTGTATCACCCTCTGAATTTGCTACTTCACACGATTCTAGCTTTGAACTGCCAGTTGGACAAACCAGGTTATTTCAGACTAGATGAAATATCTCTAGACTAATAGATATAAAAATAATTGTCAGTTGCAGCTGTACCTTATTATATTAAATGATCTCTGATACCGTTATGACAATATGAAAAATACTGACTCTTAAATTTAAACCATTAATGTGCCAATGAAAAGTATTCAAAGTTGGACCCAAAGTTTGTCTGTGAAACAGTTTCATTCATTGGGACTTGTTACAAATCAGCTGAGGTTAGAAGAGGTTTGCTTAAAGCTGTGGTGGCCAATCCTGGTTCCAAGTGACTCCACAATGCATATTTCCCAAGTTTCAGTGCACTGGCCACATCCAATTAGATGAATCAAATGAGCTTTGTGATTGCACATAATTAGCTTGTTTTATTGATTGATTGTTGCTGCAGCTTCAACATCTGATCCAGAGACTAAAACCCGAAGAGTCTGTTAGAGCAGCCCATGGAGTCTGAATCGCATATGGAATTATAACTATTACATATGGTTGGCATAATGTGAACAGCAGCAGAATAAATTCAGGTTCACAATTCATCAGGGACATAATTAAATAACACACCACTAGGTGGAGCTCTGACACCAGACATCTGTCAGGGAAATCCCCAACCCCACGGCCACACAAATCACCGTCTGGACAAAAAAATAGGCTCATAAAAAGTTAATGTAATATTCATCTGCCCTGATGCAGGTGTTGGACATCCACAATGAGCCCGAGTTACAGAGTGCTAATGGCTGGAGGGGTAAACAGCAGAGCGGCCAAGCCGTAAAAACTGGAGAGATGTCAAAACACAACAGCGTGATGGGAGCGGAGGGCTGACGGCCAAACCTGGAGGACCTGGCTGCCCTCCGCCTGGCAACAGAGGCCTGTTGAGGGGGATGATAAAAGACCTGTATCTGCACCGTATAAATCAGTACCTATGGGGATGTGGATACAGAAGGTGGGGGCTGATTTCACGCTCCGTTTTCTGACCAGCTGCTGGGAGTTGGTGTCTGGTTTTGGGGTCACAGCGACTGGCTGCCATGTCAGGACGGTGCGGTTGATGGATAAACTGGACTCTGATGGATGACACCGTATCTCACACGTCGGGGGTGTTCTGCTGCCCGGCCCCTCATCCTCTCCCAGTCTTCTAAAATATGAGCTGTTTGCTTTGCCCCTGCAAGCGCCTATAATGACGTGTTGTTTTTAGCCAAATCACTTCCAGCGATCACTTACACAGTTTGCAGCATATCCCCAAGTCCCCCCCTCATCTCCTCCTCCTCTGCGTTTTGCCTGTGCCCTCTGTTCCACCCCCCAGCCCCAAACACACTACCATCTCCTCTCTAGGCAGAAATATGTCTTTTTCCTCTCCGCACGCTAGGCCTGTCAGGGGGGATTTGAGAGCCAGGCTAAAGGAGGAGGAACACTGGAGCTCTGAGTCACACCATCTGCCTCCGTGCCTGCCTGTTTCTGTGGCTGGCTGACTGGTTACAGCTCAGCCTAGATTCTCAGGACGTGCACAGAACCTGTGTGAGCGCTGACGTACAGTCGGTGTAAAGATTCGAGTTTTTCAAGTTTAGGACAGGACTGCTTTGATGGTGAAAAGACACTTTACAGAGCAGATGCTAAGATCTGTTCACCTCCAACACTGTTTAATGTAACCAGGGCAGAAATGAATCCTGAATATTTTTTAATTAAGATTAAAAAATACAATAGTTTACACTAAACATTACACACTAGCCTTTACAGAATTCCGGTAAACAGCTGTGTTTTTTGCACGTGTACCTGAGTTTATTGACCAGGTATCTTTCACAGCATCTGTTTGATTTATTTTTTTTTAGCCCAGCTGGTCAACTACCAGAGATGTAGCTGCAATATTTCTCATTATGAAACATGCAAATCAACCTGTCTGCCACTGTATTCACTTCATGTGTTTAACTGCATATGTTGACATGCTGACAAAATGAGGAGGGGGTAGCCGGGGGTCACGAAGACAAAGGGGCCTAGTGTTCCCACAAATGCCAGTTTGGCCCCTGAGGAGCAGATGCAGGAGGTGGCGGGCTAAGCAGCGGGGACACGTCCCGTCACGCAGAACATTCCTCGGTAGTGAACAGGAAAGGGAATCAAGCCTTTTTCCTCCTTGGGTGTGACCCTTCGCCCCCCGCGTCTGTCTCTTCCAGGGCCCCTGCCAGGCCCCGCTTTGATCCCTCCGTGCCGTCACTGCTTAGGTTACAACTAACCAACACACTAGCACTGGTTAAGAAACTGCTTCCCCTCCCCGACTGCCCCTCCCACCCTGTATCTCCACCTGATTGCACCGCCTCTCTCCTTCTCTTCTGCATCACTTCTCTCTCTGGCTCCTCGTCACATCCTGACAGCCTCTCAAAGCGCTCATTGATTCTCCTGTTTGTGTGTTCACAGTCCACTCATGACACACTGTCATGGCTCTTTCTACTGGACACCTTTTACCTGCCTACTGCATCCACTTCTGTCAAATCTGTCTAACAATATTTAACGTTTTTACATTAAATGAACAGCTTTAAAATCATTAAACCCATGTCAACAGAGGTTTAGCCACTAGCTAAACATCTATAGGTTATCAAAGGTAGCGAACCTAATAACACACTAGAACACTTCACCTTCGTGTCCAAGTAATTTAAGTCCTCTGCTGGTTCGGTTAACAACAGCTTCAGCTTGTAAACAAATGCACATGTAGTGCTGTCCTGGGAACGGTCAAAGTGCGATTAGTAATTACAACAGTGGCGTGAACGTGAATTAGACAACTGCAGGGGAAGCCACAGAGCACAAATACCAAATCGTATTGGGGTTTTACCCACACTTGAATTTCAGTCCCATTCCAAAAATCAACATTTGGTAAAAAACTAAATCTAATTATATCAGTAATTACTGCATATTTGATGTTTTTGTTTCACAGTTCTCACTTTTCTGTCCCGTTACAATTAGCTTGTCACAAACCCTTGAGCAGGATGGCTCCGTGGCAATATTGTCTTAATCTTGTACAGTATACAGAGTAAGGTTACTCCTGTGCACTAACTTCAGGACTTTGGTGTCGATATTACACAGCACAAGATAAACAGGGTGGACAATATAATAAAAACACTAGTTTGTATGATTAAATACAGTATCACTGCTGAAGAAACTTTAAAACGTCTCTAAAATTAATAAAATCCATGAGACTGTCATCACCTCGTGTTTACAAAACTAAAGTTACTCTGGGTCAGATCATTCATCCCGCTAGAGGGTTTAATAATGCATAAGACAATCATATACATTCATTTGTATAAGTTAAGATAAACATCATAACTTTATGGGAAAAGTCACCAAAAACTGACAAATATAGTCTTACAGTATGTATTGGTTGGTACAAAAGCTGATTGCAATATTCACACAGATGTGATTGCACAGTATTAAGTCCACTTTGAAAGGGCCCATTCACACCATGTTTCACACATAGTTTAAAATAAGAGGCTGAGCTGGATTTGATTATTATGTTAACCTGGATCACTCAGAGTACAGCGGCCAAATTAAAACAGTCTCACAGACGCCAATTCCCTTGGTGCTGGCAGTATATTTAAACGGTATCGGTTACAAAGCTGAGAGAGTGAGGGAGAGTGACAGAAAGAGAAAAGAAACAGAGCAAAAACAGACAATAGAGAAATGAGTGACGGGAACACAGATTGGGATTTCTCTCTCTTGCTCTTTCTAAGTCGCTGTCCTCTTGTTGGACCGACTGTGTCATGGATTCAGTCAGTCACAGTCAGCCTCTCAACAGCAGCCAAGCTAAACATTACTGCTGGTGAGGGGGGAGAAGAAAAAAAAGTCTATCCACACAAGCTTTATCACACGAAAGTAGAGGTTTGATAATAAATAAGACAAATTACTCGCAATAAACTCTCTATTTCCTCAACTATTCATCATCTCAGCAGCGTATTGAATTAGCTGCTACTCAACATTGGGAATAAAAATGGACACAAGAAACTCAAGGTCCGTTGTAGTGATAACGGGGCTGATTTTTAATTCCCAAGCTTCAGTTTCATGTTTCACAGTGGAATGTCGGCAGTGTATTGGGACTAAAGTAGTTGATATATTGGAGCCAGGGAGGAATGAGAGAGAGAGAGAAACAAGAACATGGAGACACTGAGACAGCTGAGAGTGTTTGTTCTCAAAGCTGGAGTATTGCTGTTGAGGGTGGAGCAATGCCTTTTGGGATTGGTGAGGGCTGTTGACTCAGGCCTGGCCTGGTTCAATAACACAGATCTCAGCGAATAGTGATTCAGAATAACAATAAATGAAGGGCAGCGATGGCTGGTGGACGAGCCGACTGAGACACCGAGAGCTGAAGGTAAACACTCACAGTTTAGTGTTTCCTCTCTGACACAGTCAGTGTTTCTGGATGAAGACAACCTGCCCTGCTGACAGCCTCCACCACATACTACATTTACTACCATGCTGCAGACCTATAGGGATCATTTTGCCTGTGTCTGGCTGTGTATGTATTGTTTGCTTGGTTGGGTCCGAGTCACAAAGCTCACAGGATAACAAATGTCTGATTAAATGGGTCTAATCTATAAGACATTTAAACAGCTAAGGTAAAAATTAACTCGTGTATCAGCCGCTAAATTCAACATCAACATTATGTGCTGTGCTCAACTAATCCCTACTTTGATTTTTTTAAAATAGTTTTTAATGTCTCGAATTACTGAGACAATATTTTGTTATTAGTAGAAACCAATGAACAAAACATTTAATAACTAGCGACTTCTTCTTTTAGTTATTGTGGCTGGTGGCGGCATGTTTTATTAGCTGTAGTTAATAAATGATGGTAACTTAATTTGTTACAAAGCCAAAATTAAATCTTGTTATAGTAACTCTCTGTTCTGTACTCTGCCAAAGATTGATTGATTGGAAATCTGCTTAAATTTAGTGCAGGCAGCAGATAAAAAAATGAATTACTATTACTGGAGGCAGCCAGCAAAAGCCATGTGTATATTTATTCATCTTTATTAAATATAACCTACTACTATGTGGTTGCAGTAGTGGAATCTCTGGAATATGACCATCGACAAATCAAATCACAAGCTATCTGTGAATAAGCACCTCTAGTATTTGGATGAATAAAAAGCAGATACAGCTCTTACTTTAATCAGTATGTCACATCCTCCTTTGCTCTTCCTGTTTTCAGGTTGTGAACATTTTTAACTGCCATCTCATTCATTAATTACAAACTGGAAACCTAAAAGCTAAAACATAAGCTAAAGAATACCTGATTTGACAGCCTTCATAAACCCCCTCCTTAGTGCACAAGAAGGGGAAAGCAGAACTCTTTACCTGCTCATGTATCCAGTCTGTGTCAGCTCTCCACTGTAGAAGTCAGTGTAGAACTCAGGACTAATGGCAGCATCTGCTGAGATGATCCCATCTGTACGGACAAAACCAAACACACGTGGGTGAACTCTCACATCTAAGCTCAAGCTAAATTAAAAAAATTTACATCCACCAGACCCTTGTTTTGAAATGTGAAACTTTAGCCAGTTTGCTGCTGCAGTTCATCATTTTCTTCTTATGTGAGCTGAAAAACATGCCAGGTTCCACTTGTTGTCTCTTAAGCATCAGCACCTGCACTGTAGAACAGGTCGGGTCTCTCCAGGATGTCTCTGTTTCCAATGAAAGATTCTCCATCCTCTTCATACAGGAAGGGTTCTCCTGCTTCGTCCATCTGACGATTCTCCACCATCTCCAGCCACTGAGCGTTGTACCAGCGGAACTTCTCAGTCTGGATCTTTTTCCCCCACTCCTCGTCATATTCCTGAAGTGCAATGGAGGAACAAGAGGGTTGGTGAGGAATGCAGCAGCAGGTACCGTTACGGTCCAGTTTCAATGACAACTACCAATGGACACACTGGAGTCTGAAATCAAACCAGTATTGTATTTTTTCCTCATAGATCTTTGGCCTTCAGCGATGAAAAGTGACAACAGGACATTAATGTTTGTAGAAGAAGGTGCTAATGCCATGTCAGGTATTTTTGAAATCAATAGTCACATCAGCCTTCACTGCATTTTCAATACACCAACATTTACAACTTATCTGAGCACAAAAACATTGTAGAACCTGGATTTATGAGCAGGAGGTCAGTGTCTGTGTCTGACACAGACCTGCTAGGTGGACAATCAGCGTAGATGTCAACCAAATAAAATGTTTTTAATTTAAAGATGTGTGAGGATTTTGTCCTTACTGCAGAAGGCCATAAATGCCATTTGGTCTCAATTTCAGACAAAACTGATGAAAACAGGTTCTGTTCCTGTTCTAGTGATAGTAGTCCATTAAAAAGGAGGCATCTGGCTTGACAGTAAGAATTGTTCTGTCTGTGAAGGCAGTAGAAAACTGCTTCTCCCCTTCTGCTTCCTGCTGAGAGAAAGTTCTGATCCGTCTGAGAAGTGAAGGACAGAGCTTCCAGTGTTTGTAAAAGAAACAGAAGTGGAATACTGTGACAAGAACACTTAGAGAAGAAGCGTGCGGGTCTGTGTATGTACGGCTACATGTCTGCTCCATCCTCCTCACCACAGCTAATAAAAACCTCAGCCTGGCTGGCTCGGTTGCTTGCGTGCGTAGCTCGGTGGAAGACGGCCACAGAGTTGCTTTCTTTTCTCTGCAGGGGTTAAAAGGGGAACGATAAAGGTGGCCTTTAAGACTGCAGCACCCTGGCCCAAAAGATTAATCATTCAGATGCAAAGCAGAGCCCCGCGGGCCCTGACAGGCACCCGAGGCCCCAGGCTGAAATGGGCCCATTGATGGTCACAGAGAAACGTCCACCCTCCTACCACCATACGCAGTGGAGTAGCAGTGACGCATACTGTTACCAAACTGAATCATCAGCATCTGAAACAGCTTCATGACTCAGGTTTTGACTGAGAAAGTATGTTACTAAATCAGTTTAATATCTGTAATCAGTTATTACCAGTTTAACTCAATGAGCTCATCACCACAGAGACGGGGAAGAGCACAACGGTTGAGGGCACCTTTCAACATTTACCTCTGAAAATATGGGCTGGACAAAAATAAGAATATAGAATTAGGCCCCGGTCCCACTTGGAGTACCTACAAAGGTTCTTGTAAAGCCACGTGTGTGTTTGTACATGAGCAGGGCCACAATGATCAAAGGCGAACATTTCAGGACTGCAGTTATGGCGTGTGCTGCCAAAAGGATCCCGCACAGCCCAGGAGTAATGATTGTGTGTTTGTGTCCACAGCTCTGCTTTCTCTCCCACTCTGCTGTCCAGCTGCTGACACATTCCAGAGCCCCCCGCCGCCTGCCTTTCATGTGGTTCACAACTTAATAGGTCTCACTGATAATTTCAATGAAACACTTCCTTTGCCCTGCTACTCTGCCTGGTTATAATCTACAGCTAATTACACTGATCTGAGGTCTGGCAGCGATCACAGACTGACTGGGAGCTGACCACACCTGTCAGTCACAGGGTGATTCAGGAATTCATTGGTTAGTTAAACACTGATGTCAAATTTGACTAGAGCCGATCAAGAGAAGGTTAGGTGTTTGACTGTATGTCAGCATCCCGTCAGAGCTGAAAGCACATGTTCAGTGAAATTAGCTGTATAAGAATAATGGAGGAATTACTGACTTTTAATATGATAATACCTGAGTGAAAGGACATATTTGTCTTACATACATAAACGTTTTATGACTGGCAGATGTGTCATTTGAAGCATGAGCACAGATCAAATGATTCCTTGTCAAGGTTTTGAACAACCTCTGCCCACCAACCTGACAGAACAGGTCACCATATTTGGTCCCACCAAAACATCTGTTTAATTTCATGATGTTCTGTGCTTTTCTATCTTAATATTTTTTGTCTATTCTTGCAGTTGTATATACTGTCTTCAGGCATTTTATTACATTTGTCTCTCTCCTTATGGTTTTGCTTGATTAAAGTCTCTTTCAAATAGCTATAAATACATTTTTGCAGTGCACACAGTGACAGGAATTAGGGCAAATGGGAGGCAGCAGCATCTCTCAACAGACACTAGAACTGCTTCTATGAGCGTTTTAACAAAAATATTAATTATTGTGCAAGTGCTGAGTACATTACTGACACTTAAACTATAGAGTAGTGAACTGTTACATGAGCATTGTCATTTTTCCTACAGCTGGTAATTGTGTAAAGAGCTGAATTAATAAAATTGAAATCATGCAAAACAAACAACTGGTTTCTCACAGCAATGATGTCCAGCGTGTTGTCACAGACTTTGCGGATCTCTGCGTTCTTATCGTGCATCAGGTCAATGAGGTAAGCAGGGGCTTCTTTGATTAGGATTCAAGGAAAGAAAACATTTAATCTTCTCTGGGACACTGATGCTTAATCAATTATTTGCCTACCATTAATCAATAGGAAGGGGGAAAGATGGGAATGTGCCACTATGTCATTAAAAGAGAAGTGAAGAGAACTGTGCTCTGTGGCTGAAGAAACAACTTTCTATATTAACCACTGTTAATTAAAAGACTTTCCTGCTTAAATATGTCCACAGATAAAAAAGGAAGTATAATTACAGGCAGCTTTGAATATCACCTGCTCTCCGACTGTATCTCATCTCACGGCAGAGAAAAGTTTTAAATACTTCAGAAATTAGTCAAAGGATACGTGTGTCTTTGATTATGACGTCTCTTGTAGCTTTGTGGAAAACCATCTGGTAGAAGACGTAGACAATCTGACACACAAACTCATCGTCCTCCTGTTGAGCTGAGATTAAAAAAAAAAAAAAAAGTGTATTACACCCCATCGTATTTAGATCTGAGGAGTCCAGTCTGTGTTGTAGCTTGGTTTTGCAGGACCTGTCTAATTGTTTTGTTCAACTTTTTTTTTTTTTTTTATAACTTTTGTCTTAGTTTATCTTGAATTACAGTCCTAGTTTTATATCCTTGTTTTTTCAAAGCTCTATAGCTTCTTTTTCAACTTTCAAATCCATTGTGCAAAGTTTATGATGTACATTTGCATTCTTCAAGCACAAACTGAAAATTTTTTTTAATTTTTTTATGAAGCTCATCCAGCATCAATGAATACTTTATACACCTGGATGACAAATACACTGATTCCAAAGTATAAACACACATGGAAAGTACAATGTTGCTCAGAAGACATTCATGCTCACCAACACTAAGCTCTCTTTTCTATTTTTAAGTCATTACTATTAGCAAAAGACTATGAAGTGGAACTTGTGTCATGTATGATCAACCACAAACTGGGCTGTAAATTTTGCTTCCTAACCCCAAAACCTTATAAAATACCAAAGCACAGGAAATGGTTCTTACCATTGAGCAGCTCAATGAGAGCAGGAATGATGCCAGACTTGGCCAGCATGGCTGCACACGAATCATCCATGGACACAGTGCCGATCATGATCACCACCTCGAGAATGAGGTCATCCTCAGCTGAACCTGGCATCAGGGAACAGTACAAGTTGACTGTGCTATATGAACCGAACTGAGAGCTGAGCCACAGAAAACCATGTTCTTTATTAATATACAGTACATCTGCCTGTTCTTAGTGCTTTGACTGCTATGCCTTATTGTGATGCATTCTGGAAAACTACAATCTGAAGTCATTTTCATTGTTGTTCCAGGCACAGCCAATTAAATAAGATTCAAATATTTCACTGGAGTTTCACTTCTGCTTTGATAAATACAACAAAAAAAAAAAAAAAAAGGAAGAGCCAGGGTGGTGAGGTCAGCAGTCATTAAAGGTAACGATAACGTTTAGACCCTCCTGACTGTTCTCTGTCCTCACGTCCTCTATGTCTACTGACAAGTCACTGATAATGTGATTTAGGAAAGGAGGTGAAAAGGGGCATGGGAGAGACCAGACCTTTGTGTTTCAAAGCAGATTTTGGCAGAGCAATCCTACAAGTCTGTCACAGATTGTTTTCCTCTTCGGCTATCCAGTGGGTTTGAGAGATACTGCAAAGGCATTTGAACCTTAAAACTCTACACTAAGACAGTTCAATTGTGGCACAATCAGTGTTTTACAAACACCTGGTTTGAGTCTGTCCTTCAAGTACAGCACCAGGTTGTACTCCTTGAGCACCAGTGCCCAGTCCAGGTCAGGGATGGTCAGGTTGGCCAGTGTGCCGAGACACTCGATCACAAACTCCTCAGTCTCCTCCTCGGTGATCTGAGCTGCAAGGTCTCCAACATGGTCCTAGAAGACAAACAAGTTTAACAAACTAGTGAAACACAAACTGCTATAACAATGGAGCAGTGTCATTGTAACAGGGGTATGAAAACCATGTCAGTACTGTAGGTGGTTCAACTGGAAAACTGGAATCAGTCAGTCACAGTAGCTGGAAGCTACACCTGAGCCTAGATGTTCACATGACTATAAATGAAGTCATGTTGCATTAGCTGCTCCTGTTTGTACTGGTAGAACTTTTACTTGATAATTCTAATTTGGTGATTGTGAGGTAAGATAGAAAACTAAACTATATAAACTGACGAGTGTATCAAAATACAGCATACAACAAGGTATAATAACTGTTATGTTCTGAAGGCTTTTTCATTCTGACAGGACTGGTTTTAATACTGACCAGAAAGAGGCTTTTAGTTGGGCCATTGTGCTGAGAAAGGTTCCTGATCATCTTCATAACCAGAACATCCTTCATTTTCACGGCACGTTTCATCAGCATCTTGAGACCAGTACCTAAGGCAGCACAGAAGAAAGCACATTTGAGAAGTTAGACATTAAATCTACCTAATCTCTCGATGTCCATATATCTGTTCATCCGTTCCTTTACCCTCACAGATGACCTGGGCATTACTCTTGTTAGCAGCCAGGTTGATGCAGAGTGAGATGAGCTCAACATCCATCTTCTCCTCTCCACAGTCAAACACCATCTTCATCAGCTGTCAAGAGTTTCCAGACGTCAATTAACCAGTTCATTCATCACTGAGGCTAACATAATGTATAATATACATTCTGTAAGTATTCATCTGCTCATCATGTTAAAATCAACACACTTCATATTAGTGTGTTTATGTAAAGTGCTGGGAAACTGGTCTGTTTGTTTTTATGTTTTCTGGACTCAGACTTGAAGTGAATCACAGTCTCTTGATGACAAAGCCTGAAGAGTAACCCCATACTCATGTGACCAATGTGTCATCTTGATGAATCTTTTGGTCAACCACATCTGCTCTTTAGCTATAGTGAGCTTAAAAAGTAAGAGAAGGTAATGAGTAAGCCAAAAGACAGGCAACATTTCTTCATGCTGTGTATATTTGTGTTTCTAGTTATAATTGGTCGTTTACAAAAAACAAAAAAACACTGATTTAAAATGAGCATCTCTGCATCTCCTCCAATCATGCTAAAGCCAGTTAGCAGGTTTTGACTCCTGAGAGATCAAGACGAAGGCTGACGATCGAAGAAAAGAATTCAGAAAATGATGACAAGTGTGAATTTGATTTAAAAAGAGAAAGAGAGCAGCAGATAAAGAGAAGTCAAGCTTCCCTCCCTAACCTCCCAAACACTAACCTCCTCCCTCCCTCCCTCCATCCATCCATCCATCTCCGCTGCACTGATTTAACATTAAACAGGAAAAGCTTTGAGCTTGGGGGGGTGGTGGTGCACTGCTTCCTTGTGAGGAGTCAGGAATCAGAGAGAGTGAGAGAAAGGTTGGCCCAGGCCTGGGTTAGGTATCACATACCAGAGGCCCTGGACCCCAAAATCAGCCCCGTCTAGACTCTCTGGCACCTGCCTCAGCTTATTTACCACAGACAGCCACCGGAGGCCCCGTTAGGGCCACAGTGCCACGCTACAGTCTGACCAACACTGCCACCTCTACCTCCACCTCTGTAACCACTCCTCCTTCACTCATGACATCCCTGCCCTGGAAACTCCACATCCAGCACCAAATGGTGACCCCATTAAAAGTAGGAATAGGGGAAAGGGGCAGGTCAGTCACTAGCCTGGGAAAGTGATAAAAGAGAGAGGTCCTAAAAGTAAAAATAGGTGATTAGCAAACAAGTGAGAGGGAATAAAAGAAGGAAAAATGTGTAGTAGTTTGTTAGGGATGTGTTTTTACCAACTCAACAGACTGGGGGACATGGAGAATAGGAAAAGTAGGAAGGTTTTGCAGCAAGCTGGACGATGAAATTGGATAAAAATGTTCAAATCTAATATGACCTTTTTGTCAGGATCTCCATCCACACACCACATATCACAAAAATAGAAACAACTTTGAGTCAAAAACAACTAAATATTCATCACAGCAAACATCTGGTGAGCAGCTGGTTGAATTCTACTATTCTCTCTTGCGATGCATCATCCCCTATACTTTAGTACAAACACTATTTAGTTTATAAGATTTAAAGTTATTTGTTGTCATCACATTCAGGCGGCAGATAAAGTTTTCTTAATTATTTTAATGTTGTCAATACTAGCTATGGCCTCACACAATCAGAGCACTGTCACTCAGAGTGTGACCTTTATTTAGCAGGAATATACATTTTCCAAGCTTTGTTTTTCTTCTTGATACTGAAACAGATGACCAGTGTTTCCATGATTATGCACCAAGTGTGTAGACTTACTCTGAGCAAGAGATGGAGTGAGCAGGCCTCAGGGCAAGGTCAAAGATCACATCCTGGTCATGCTGCTAGCCAGCATCTTTTCTACTTCAGGAGACCGAGTTGCAGATATGCTGCCGATGTGCCCTTCTAAACAAATAGCCTACTCCCCTGACCACATGTGGCTAGCATTTACACCCAATCTCAACAAACACAGCACACACTTAGCTAATCGTTAATGTTGAGAGGAACGAGTGACCGGGTCAACTCAATCAAGAGGGAGCTCAACAACAGGGACCAATAATGTTACAATTTGAAGCTAAAAGAGATCAGGGGTCGGAGCTTCCATCGTTAAATTATTGTTTATGATCAGAAGAATTTTATTTTGGACAAATGGTTCTGTTTCTGTGCTACTTTGTGACAGAAAAAAGGCAGAACTAGTGCAAAGAATGTTTACAGGACTACAGGAAAAAAAAGAAAAAAAAACACACTTGTCATTACAGCAAGAGTGAAGACTAAGCAGCAGTCCTCTGGTGGATTGTGGTTCCACAAGTGGTGTGCAGTTCCCTCTCGCTCTTGTTTTCATCTTTTAATTCCCGGGTGCTGTTAGCTGCTGATGCCAATGTGTCTTGGTCTGCTGGCAGCATACATTAGCCAGTCTTACCTGCGGTATGCAGTCTGTGTCGGCAAATGTGGACTTGAATCTGTCGTCCATGCTGATGTGGTACAGAATGCACATGCTGAGCTGTCTCTGGCCCTCGTCAGCTGTAACATAAACAGAGGAGGAGGAGAGTCAATGGATGAATAAATGATTGTGTCGTAATGCTCTCTGAGATGCCAATGACCACATCTAGGAGAGCAATGTGTTTTTTTGAAAATATTAATGGACTGAATGGCCTTTTTAAAACGGTATTCCTGTGGAGGTCATTTGGCATTTAGACCAGAATCTGCAGCACTTGACTGCAGCCTGTCACGTCTTTTGCCAAGCAGACAAAAACAATCTATGCAATACCGGATGAAACCTGCACGATTTTAATGAAATTTGAATTTTCACTTTCTAGTTTAAGATATCTGCATCCATACTAATATAGTGGAAGTGAATGGAATTTAATTTGTGATGCTGACAGCATTAAAGAAATGGTCCTTCATATCAGTGCAGTGTTAGTGCCCACTAAGTACGGTATTGATTGAGCCCCACTGTTGCACTGTTGCAATGTTCCTTCATTACCCTAAACACTTTTACATTCACGTTTTTTTGACCAAATCTTAAAATATCATGTAATATAAAATCATGTACTACAATTCAAATACTCAATGGATTAACCCATAAACATTAAGTAAAACACTACTGAAAACAGAAATGTAGATTTGTAGATGATTTTTTGCTGTTTGTTGGATAAAAGCTATTAACTGTTAAAAAGAATTACAGAGCTTTAACAAACTAAACAAAAACACTTTGTATTTGTAAGATACATTTTAAGATTCTTTAAGAGTCTTTGGTAGGAACCAGTGGCCTCAGGGCCAAGAGCCACAGATGGGGTAGGAAAGTCAGAATGTACTGACAGAGGGACTAGTGACTAACACATTCTTGGTTTAGGACCAAGACAGAGGATTTATTGACAACAACAAAAACAACAGTTATTTAAAAAAGATATAAATAAATAAAAACACTTTTTACCAGGAAAAGTGACCCAGGTATTCTAGACAGACCAGAGTAATGACACTGTCAGAGATACATTCAGATGGAATTTAAGCGGATATATTTTAGTAGTTTTAGTTTGTTCACTTTGTACCTCTTACATTACATATAATCATAACTATCTGCAGGAATACAAACTGATAAAAGCTATAAAGAAAATCTTCTGTGTGATTTGGGGCCTGGCAATTTAAGGTTTGTCTAATAAAATGAGCACTTAGCCTGTCAATACACTATTGAGAGCTTATCAGTTCTCAGCAGCAGCATACACTAGATAAAGACAGAATGGATTGAGTGTTAGACTGTCAGTGAGCCCAGGACCTTTATGAGATTGACCTCTGACCCTCACTGGGGGACTGAAGGCCTGGAGGAGGAGCAAGAAAGGGAGAACTAATAGAGTTCAGACTAGAGTGTGACCCGGGGACTTTTCATTAAGTGAAGTGTTAAGAGAGACGCTCTTCATTGGATCCAAACCACTGTAAGACCTCCTGTAATGCCAACCCGCCTCCAAAGCTGCAACGCGGTCCAGTTAAAACTGGTCCCAGCCATGTTCGGTCACTGGTCATAAGGGGAACCTTATCGCCGAGTATTAGATCCAGATGTTCTCAGTGAACCCCTAGGATCACATGTGGGAGAGAGGGCCAAGGAGAGACTTTAATTGGGAAAACAGGAGGAAGCATCAATTTTACTGCCTTTAATAAGTTAAAGCTACGCTGCTCGGGCTGCATAGCAAGCGACTGGCCTGAACATGTGCTTCTCATTAGCGATCCTTTACCTCAACCAGTACCTTAAAATGCACATGAAAAACAACCGAGCACATGCACTGAGAGGCAATAAGCTCCTCTAGAGCCGCAGAACTCCCTCACTACGCTGGTAGGAACATGGAGGATCCTTTATGGGCAAAGAGAGAGATGCCATTAACTATTCAAAACACTAGTGGTGTTGGGGCAAAAGAGGGGGAGGAAAAAAAAAAAAGGTGAGGGGGAACTGTTAAGAATTAACTAGACTATTCAGGGCAGTTAGTGGGAGAGCTAAACTCCAATTACACCCCAGTCTGATTTAAAACCGCCTAACCTTCGTAAAATTACTCCCGCACACATTAAGAGCCGTCTGGGCTTGGTTTGTGGACAGGTCTGCTACATTGTTATTGCATTTTCTGGATTCATAAGCAAGCTGGGTTTGGTCTTCATAGACATCACACACCACATAACAGGGTAAAATACTTTTAAAATGGTTGCCACCCTACTCAAGTGTCCTAATTTGTCTTTACACTGTAATTTGTCTTTCCAACATGTTGCATCATATAACACAAAATGTGGTGAGTGTCAACACTGGAAAAGCTGCAACTAATGATTTTTTATTATTTAATCAACCCATAGACCATATTTTTATGTAGTCTATAAAATGTCAGATAAAGTGTTACATGCTCAATGTAATTTCCCGAAGAGTGATTTCAACATATTAGTCTTTGTGTTCAAACCTAAACATATATACAGTTTATAACTACGGACACACAAAGCATGGACTGCTGGATTATGAGAATTCCAAACAGATCTAGTAATTTTTAAAGTCTTTTCTAATTTAACAATATTCAATCTCTAAGAATGGCACCTCACTATGTGGGTTAGAAAGGATAATGTCAGAAACCCTCCACCCACACCCTTCTGACGTCGGGGGGGTCTGCGTTTGACCCTTCCTGTAACTTTGCAAAACAGACGATCGGACATTCCCATCCACCTCACTCAGTGATTAACCAGCTGGGCGGAGGTGAGAAAGAAACCAGGGTATGGACTTCTCTTCACTTTCTTGTTGGCCTTTTGGAAAATAAAGTTTTAAAGGTTATCATGTCTCCTTCTCCTCCCTCTCCCTGACAGCTGGTTTATCACTCGACCCGTGACTGTTCAGAACAACTATAAACACTTTGTTTCCAAGACAAGATAAAAACCAGAAATCAGATTTTTTGCTTGCTAAATAATTTCATTAACAATCCAAAATTGTTAATTAAGTTTTGGTGACCAGCAAGTTGTCAAACTGTTTACACAAACTATAATGGTGAACAATAAAAAAGAAGAAAATGCAGCTGGATAAGTGGAATATACCATTTTCTGTAGAGTTAAGGTGCTGGAGGAATGGATCAAGTTGAAGGTGATGGTGCCAAGTGGAGGCTCCCTCTCCACTTTCATCTTATCAGAGGTCATGACCCAAGTCCAGGTCTGGACTTAGACTGAGTGGAAGCTGACAGACCAGCCTCCTCCCTGTCCTCTCTCTTTAGAGATAAGACCAGAGTGCTCATGCAGAGTGTGTCAGTTCAAAAGAGGACAGCTGGCAGTGAGAGCGGATGATTAATGGCACCTCAGGTCTCATACAGAGAGAATTACACGCAGACGCAAATACACAAATACAGGGAAACTCAACAGTGTCAAAACTGTGAGCAAGCGTGATATTTCAGTGTTAACTTATATTATGTGTGCACCTCGCTTCCTGAATGAGCAACCCCCACCAGTCACTTCTCAAAAAACAGTTCTGCCTAAATCTCTGAAGACCTCCACCTCTCTGGCCTCCTCCTACAAAAACAACATTTGTGCAGAGGCTCTGGCATGTTATTCTAACAAATATATTATATTAATTATGCACCGTTACCCGAGCCTCCCCTTGAGAGGCTTCAAAAGGTCTGTCAAAGATGCTTCTGACATGTCACATGACCCTGTGGATAAGATAACACTGCAATCATGTGCACCAGCATTTTAGGAAGTACCCTCCAAAAAGCACTGTTTCAAGTACTACCTTTACAGGTTAATTTAGAGGCTCTATTGCAGGCTAATGGTGTAAGAGGGTTTCTCATGACGTGTGTGTTTCTGTCAGTAAAAACCTGATATAATAGTTCCCCTGATACAGTAGCAAATAGAGTACAGGCCCAGCCATAAACACACAGAGACACACACAATAAATCAGTATAAACATATCTGCAGCAATAAAGGCAAAAACAAACAAACAGTGGGGAACACTAACACACAATCAGTAGTTAGCAGTCAGATTGATTACCAAGCAGTGAGGAGAGTTTGGGAACGAGACCGGCCTGGACCATCTGGCTGCGCAGCGAAGTATCGAAGGAAAGGTTGAGCAGGAGGCGTAAGGTGGTGCTCAGGAGCTCCTCATGCTCGCAGGGAACCAGCCGGGCCAACTTCCCAACAGCAAATGTTTCAGCCTGTGGACAACACAGATGCCTCTGAAGTACTTGTAAGTGAAGGAATATTCATTTCTAAAACTATATACAGGAATGGGTGTTTCACTGATCAGTACAGATCCTAAGACATGGTTTTCTACAACATGCTTTTTCCTTTTAACAAAAGATAGTTGTCAAAACTACAGATAAGAGACCAAATGGTCCATTTTCACAATGCAAGTTATCTCTATTTTTCCATTAGGTTAAGGTGCATACGACCTCACTGTAAAACTGATTTTCTGGGTTAATCTTAAAAGACAGGATTGTGACTTTACTGCCTTACTGAAATGAAAATGATGACTGAGTGGGTGTTGTATGTCCACATGGACAGGGAAACGAGCCAATTAATGCACTGTAATAGAATAGAGTGATACACTTCTGCCTTCACCTTTCTGACTTCTTCAGAGAGCTGTTTGCTTTAGCAGCAGCCAAACATGCAATTTAATAGTACAAACATTTCCTTCATGGCATGGCTGCTGTATCTCTGATGTGTGGAAGTGTTTCTACTGCATGCACGTGTCGTCACTGTGACAGTTAAGTACCAGTCTTTTGCTGTGTGTTAATATGTTCGCTTCGCTCTCCTGTGGTCTCCCAGCAGCCAGACATGACGGTGACGCAACCTGCTCCCAGTTAAAATGCACTCACTGCTACTGTTTGCAAAACCACCTCCAGTCACACCATCACAAACCAGACCTTAGCAGCATAATCAACTGCAGCTTGTGTCAATTACCACTGACATTCCCCTTCCATTAGTGACAGCATCAGGAAAAAAAACAAAAAAAAAAACTTATCAGACTGTGCTGAAGTTTTATCTGATCAGGAGAAAGTCACAACATGTTTGCTGAGTAAAGAAAACTCAATGACATACTGTATCATTTTTAATCAATTGAACATCCATTCCCTTAAATGGAAAGAAATTGTTTCCCTTGTCTAAACTGATATATTCAACAGAGTCAAAGTGTTGAAACCACTATTTTCGTGCTGGACACATGCTTCAGTGGGCCTAAACCCCCTGAAGGGTTCTTTAATCTGAATCAAAGATACAGTGAAGGGGAAACAAGGAGATAAAACCAGTTCCTAACAGGGTCTGGCTTTGATAAAGACCCACAGACTGAATGAGATTGGAACCAGGTGGTGCTGGATTAGGGAAAGTCGGAGCAGTGAGGTTGCTAGACGAGCACAGTGGGACACGTGGCCAAAAGTGGCCCCTCTAAGCATTTTTTTAAATTGAAATTTGATAAGCGTGGTTTCAGTTGCCATTTGTACAGAGCTACAGCTATTTGTCAAAATGACCTTTGGAGTATTTTACAGAACAGATAAGGAATTTGTTTGCTTTAAATATGACTAATTGAGTTTAAATGACACAAAACATTGCACGTTAATTAGAGATGTAAAGAACGTCTAATTAGGTGATTGATTCTATTGGTACAGTATAAACCACCCTTAAAAAAAAAAAAAAAAAAAAACTCACGATACCATGAATTTTAAAGACAGAACAGTTAGGTTGAGCTTCTCCAACAATAACTTAATTAAATCTGGGGTGATAGCCTTGGCTTTCAGTTTATTACTAAGGTGCTGGGTGGGGTTGAGGTTTAAATGTACATCAGGGCTGAACCATCCATCATCCTATTCATTCACAAGCAAACACACTTTTTCATTTAGTTACACTTTTATCCAAAGTGACTTACAAATGAGGTACAAACTAAACATATCGAAGTCGGGGAGAAGATATTTGAAGCATAGTGCCATAAGAAAAAAAGTATTTTGTGACATAAGAGCCAGATAAGGTACGGAATATTATGAGTGAGACTGTGGAGAGAGACAGTTAGGCAGTTTATTCTATCATCCAGTCACTGGAGGCCAGTGCAGATATGAATGGTAGGACATGTCCTTTTTAAATATTCTAAAATGGCCGGTCAAAGGTCAACAGCTGTTCCTTTGACAAAGTTCCATCTAGCTGCAGAACATCAACATCGGATGCCTCCATGATGTTCTTGTGTTTCAAATACATGGGCCAGACATGGCCATCGACCTGCTGCTTCATTTGGAACCATCTGAAGAGGTTTGATTGTGCATTATGGGACATTGCAATAGTCAAGACGAGAGATGACAAGTGCCTGCAAAAGGAGCTGGATAAAATATTCAGAGAGGTAGAATTTCATTTTTCTGATTTTGCTGATGGCAAACCTACATGCGAGCGAGATGGAGGAGATGTGGTTCGCAAGGCTTAGCTGGTCATCAAATCAGAGCAGAAGTTAGGAGCAGGTATACAGCATATCAATGCCTTTAGACTGCCCCCAATATAAATATAAATATGAAGTTTATATGTATATTTATATTTATAAATATAAATATAAATATGAAGTTTACATATCTTCATGTGTACAGTTACCTTCCACCCACTTTTACTCCATCCTTTCCTGTCTTACCATGTCGTTCTTGTTCTCCAGGAAGATGGAGAGCTTCTTGAGGAAGGAGATAACCACCAGCAGCAGCTCTTCATCCTCCCGGTCAAGAATCTTCACCAGCATGTGGACAATGTTTTTGTTCCTCATCTTTAGCTCTGTGCGAGTGTCTTCAGCCAGGTTCAGCAGCAGACACAGAGCAACTGATGGCAAAAAACAAAAAACACAAAAAACACCTCAACTGGACTGTAATTAAATTAGTGTGACATTCAATCAATAACCCCCCCCAGTACATGGTAGTATTGAGAGTGCTGGAATAATATTTGCATTCTCAGATGTTAAGAAAGTTCCCAATACCTGTGAGAAGCTGCTCTTGCTTTATCAGAAGGCTCTGGTACTTTCTGAAAGACTTCTCATGTTCCTTCTTTAGATTTTGGTTATCAGAGAATTCTTCATGTGAAATCAGTCAAGGATCAAACATTAGACTGTGTCTCATAAATAACCCCCACAAATTTTAGAACTCCCATACACATAAAATAAAAGATTATTTTAAGATTTCATATCAGACATAAAGAAGCTTTCACAGCAGAAATCCTTCAGCTGAATGACTCAGGACAGGATATAGGCCTTCTTCTTCTTTTGCAGCTCGTCTTGCCAGAGGTCATACCTCTTCAGCTCATGCTCGATGATGTTCATGCACAGGGCCCCAATCTTGAAATGTGTGACCAAGCCATGGAACTGGGAGAAACTAGAGAAGCACATTATGAGGGAGAGAGAAAAAGGCTTCCATTTATCTGTAAGTGGATTTTGAAAACTGAAATCATTTTGAGGTTCCAGCTGGGAGCTGTCATTAAAATAGCCCAATCCGTCACCCCTGAAGTAGTATACAAAGTAAACTGTCAAAGTCAAAACACATTCAGTCAAACAGTATGTCCTGGTCCGACATTATAATCAGTCCAACTTGAACCATTTCACAATCCAAATAACATAACATGGAGATGGAGATGAGCCAAGAATGACGATCAGTTTTCAGACGTACACGTCCTCTCACAGCCTAAATCAGCTCTGACAGACGTTTATGTATTATTCTAGTGAGGACTAATTTTACTGTTTCCGAAACCCCTGTTGGAGAGTGAAACTTCACTACTAGGTATGTAGCCAAAGGTGAAGGACTACTGTAAGAGAGAAGGAGCGTAGTGTAAAGAGAGCAGAGCAAAGGCAACTGACTTAGTGCTGTTAAAACTGAAATTAAGAAGTAGTCCACACAAGGAGGCTATCACATGGAAGAATGTTTTGACTGCCCAACCTGAACCAACTTTGTGTATCAAATACACAAGAATACACACAACATGTCCAAAGCATGTGGACGTACTTCTGTCCTCTGTTTTTGAGCCTCTTAGGTCCAGTGAAAGGAAATCTTAATCCTACAGGATACAGTGATATTTTAGAACAGTGTTATTTTAAAACTGTTTCAACAGTTTGTGGCTCTCTTTGCTGTTTCAACATTAAGTTTAGAGATCTGATCTCAACCTTACTACATTTGAGTTGACTAGGAACGCTA